>NC_136615.1:29445279-29493434 GCF_933228915.1 Telmatherina bonti
AATGGTTCAGGGTAAAAGACCGCCAAGGTCGGAACAGCCGAGTGTTGAGGTTGTCTCTGCGAAAGACAACGGTTTTCATGATCACAACTATGTCAACTAATTATCTTTTTTAAAAACAAAAAAAGAGAAAGACCAAATACACAGCTCTTCCTCCCAGCAACGGTGTGTGTGTGTGAGATGTACAGACTGGTTCTTTATTGTCTGTGCGTGTTGAAACTTCCCCCCGTTGTTCATGATACACGCGGCGCAATTCCAGCTTTCGATTGTGCATCTGTGACATAAAGTTTTACAGGTTGTCATGGCGGTCACTGGTCCTTGGATTTGATGAGAAGTGGAGATACAGTACAAGTCCACTGATGAAGGTTAAAGGAGAGGGAAGCGAGGATGACGTGGGGCGGCGAGACGGGTTTTAGGAGGGACTGGTGGGGGTGTTGGAAGAGCTGGTGTCGGGAGACGCGCTGGGCTGCTGCTGGTCCTCCGGCGTGCTGTCGGCCTGCAGGGACGCCATGGCGACCGAGGAGTACTTGCACTGGGAGGAGCCGCACTCGCAGCTGAACAGCTTGCTTTTGACTTCCCAGAAGTGGTCGCCATAGTTAAACCTGAGCAGAGAAGATGTAGAAAAGGTTAAACGGAGGTGCAGACGTGTTATCAAGGTTACAGCTTAAGTCTGCTAAACTCTCCACGAGAAGAAAACTTCTTGTTCCTGGAGCTAATTTAGGAAAATGACGTCATTTTGTTCTCATTGACGTTGTTGAGGACAGTTCTTAGGGAAGCGTAGAGCTGTCATCCTAATGCAAAAATAAGCGGGGGCCCTATCACGTTATAACGTGATAGTTTTTATTGTAAAAATGTGTAACCAGTTGAAGGCAGCTATGATGCAGTTTGTATTCATATCAATTCCTGTGCCGCTCAAGTTGATCAATCAGAAATTATGGAATGTCACGTCAAGAGGACAGGACTCATTCTTCCTTCTGTACAGACTCATACCTTTTAAAAAGACGTACCTTGGTCATACTTATTACAATGTCATCCAAAGTTTTCAAAAGCAGCAAAATTTCATCATGTCTCGACCCACGTATGAAGTCAAACTTTATAAAGTCCTGTAAATGAGCCTTTGTGATCTCCTATCCACACCTGCACACATTTTTCTCATCTATAGTGGAAAATGCCCGTATTTACGTTCTCAAACATATCACGTTATAACGTGGTAAGTTTCACATTTTTAAAATAAACCATCACGTTATAACATGACAAGGCCCCAACTTTTTTTTTTATTAGGATGACAGATCTACACTTCCATAGTTCTCGACGCATCGGGGTGACAGAACTTTGCTGTCATGGGGCTCCGAGAACTATCGTATGATTGATTGGACATTTGAGGTGGGCGTGGTTAACATGGGAAAAATGTAAAAGAAAGTTGTTGCTTCCGCATTTTTGCTGCTGCAGGTTCAAAGAGGGATGAGTAGATCTCACACTTTGTAACAGTTGCTGCAAACTTCCTGCTACCGTCCTGCTAGCTTCCTGCTAACTTCCTGCTAGCTTCCTGTTAACTTCCCGCTTGCTTCCTGCTAACTTCCCGCTAGTTTCCTTCTTGCTTCCAGCTAACCTCCTGCTACCGTCCTGCTGGCTTAATGCTAACTTCCTGCTTGCTTCTGTGAACTTCCCGCTAGTTTCCTTCTTGCTTCTAGCTAACCTCCTGCTAACTTCCTGCTAGCTTCCTGTTAACTTCCCGCTTGCTTCCTGCTAACTTCCCGCTAGTTTCCTTCTTGCTTCCAGCTAACCTCCTGCTACCGTCCTGCTGGCTTAATGCTAACTTCCTGCTTGCTTCTGTGAACTTCCCGCTAGTTTCCTTCTTGCTTCTAGCTAACCTCCTGCTAACTTCCTGCTAGCTTCCTGTTAACTTCCCGCTTGCTTCCTGCTAACTTCCCGCTAGTTTCCTTCTCGCTTCCAGCTAACCTCCTGCTACCGTCCTGCTGGCTTCCTGCTAGCTTCCCGCTAGTTTTCTTCTATCTTCCTGCTAACTTCCCGCTTGCTTCCTGCTAGTTTCCTTCTCGCTTCCCACTAGCTTCCTGCTAGCATCCTGCTAACTTCCTGCCACACTTTACAGCACCATTTTTGGTAATTTAATTTAATTGATTTGGCGCGTGTTGCATCAGTATAAATCGATCAAAAGGGGATTCGGCATGCCCTGAATAAATACATAAAGACAGAGAAATTAAACAAGCTTCTCAGGTGTATTTTTACCTACCTAACACAAACAACTATGTGATGTAAGAAAGTTTGAGCAACTCCTCATATTCTCACTATAATTTCTTAATTAGGGAGGTCATTCACCTCTCTGCCACTCTGCTTCCATGTATCATGACAGATTGTGAAACCTGATGTCCAAGCAGCTCACGTAACAAAAACATACCCGAGCTCTTCTCCAGCCTTGATGTTTTCACTGGCAAAGAAGGCAATGTGTGGGAAACGGAGGTCCTGGTGTGTAGTGAACACTCGACAAGCAAACAAGTTGGGCTCACACATGTGGTTTAGGAAGCGACTGATGTTTCCATAGAAACGGGCATCGATGCAGTAGAGGTCTTGAGGCTGGAAGAAAAAGATGTAAAGAGACAAAGAAAAAAAGACTAAAAAGACTCATAAATGCGAGAAACTACTGAAATAACAAGAAAATAACAAAAGAGAATATCTAAATGATGTTTCCAGATATTTTTGCACTTTACCTTATCATCCAGACTGAACAGGTAAGCATCGTTTTGCCTCATCTCTGCTTCTGATTCAGAAATGATCTCACCCACATACCTGTTTAATCAAGATCATCAGCTCAGTTTGTGACGTTAACATCAAAAACTTCAACCATTTATTGTTGTGTTTTAGCCAAAACATTTCTTAAATGTCACACAAACACAAATATTCTGCTTTTAATAAAGGAAGGACAGTGATTGGTGCAGAACAAATCTTCAGCACATAATAAAGCAGGAATTTTAGTGACACTGCGTTTACAGTCTGAGCTGCTAACATCTGGCAGCTGCAGGTGTAAAAGTGGCACATTCGTCTAATTAGGTGGAAATGTGTTGAAGCACATTTGTAAATTACGGTGAGAAACACACACAGCAACTGTTTCTGGGTGAGTGTGTTTAACTTACTCGCATACAAAAGTTCCCTGTGGTATATCTTGCAGAGTCCGGACGCCCCAGCCTTTTTTACTGGTCCTGAAAAGCTGAAGTCTGGTCCTGGAGGATGAAAACACCTTTAAGAAACGCCGTTTTTCTTCTCAACACAAAGAGCGCAGCAGCACATCAGATCAAATGAGGTCCACAGACTGGTTGAAACTTTGCATCCAAACCAGTGGAGGCTGTTTCTGACCGACTGGACTGTCTGATCGCAGTTTTTTTATTCTGTTAGAAGTAAAAAAAATCAGTCAGCAGACATGCAGATGTCAAATACACTGCTGTCCTACATGACTTTTAACTCGTACATATGCTTCTAGTGCTGAATGGTGAAATAAGTTTTATTATGTTTTTTTTGGGGGGGTGTTTTTCCCAGATGGAGCACACGCATCGTAGGGCTGCACGATTCTGGGTAAAATGAGAATCACGATTTTTTTTGCTTAGAATTGAGATCACAATTCTCTCCCAATTTTTTTTTTCCAATATGAACATTTATTGCACGTATTACCGGCACATCAACTTTGCAACAGCTGACACTGAACATAAAAACAGTAAATGTCTCTCTTGTCTTCTCTTACACACACAACCTTTGAATAATTTTAATAGTAACATTTATGAACAATATTTTTTCTGTGCATAAGGTGATGAGAGGTAGGTATGTTTCTTAAAATATAAACAACAGGAGGGTTGGACATGAAGCTAGAAATTTCACACAACAGTCCTTTGGTTAAATTTGATATTCTGACATTTAACAATGGAAGACAAAAGGGACACAGACTTGTGCAGGTGTCCTCTCTGCTCCTCTGACCGGCTGGGAGTGTTTTATGATGGGGAGAGGCTCCCGCTGCTCATTTGTTATAGTAACTGCTAAACAATATGTGCTTTCAAGTCAGTCACCAAAACACCAGAAACGTCTCTAATAACTCTCGTCAAAGTCGCTAGATGTGTCGCTAGTCGCTTTTAACAAAAAAAGATCGCCAAGTGGGTTTTGAAAGTTGCCAGATTTAGCGAGTAAGTCGCAACTGAGGAGCCTTTTAACCAACTCTGGGTTTCCTCCGCAGGGTGGCCGGGCTCTCCCATAGAGATGGGATGAGAAGCTCGGTCATCTGGGAGGAGCTCAGAGTAGAGCCGCTACACCTCCATATCAAGAGGAGCCAGATGATGCAGCCCGGCTATCTGGTCAGGACGCCTCCTGGAGGCCTCCCTAGGGAGGTTCTCTGGGAACGTCCTTCCTGGAGGAGATCCTGGGGAGGACCCAGGACGCTCTGTTTTGTTAAAAACAACAATGCGCATTAACTCGCAACCCTCTCCAGGCCAATAGGAAACATGTTTGTTTGCAAACCATCAGCAGAACCGACTGGATCAAGCAGATGATTAATAATGCAACAACCTGCAGAGATCACTTCATATCAGGTACGCCTCAGCAACAAGCTGAGCTTTGCTGGTTTTATAAACATCATTATTGACTTCTACACCGGTTAATAATAAACAACAGTAAGCAATACAGTAATCACTCAGTTAGCACAACCAGCTAACATGCTAATTTACTCGGGTTCAGTTTAGCTAAGTTGCACCGCTAAATTATTCTAACTTCTGTAACTGATGTAAGCTGCCACATGCGACGCCAGTGACCTCTGACCTCACATGAGGTTTTCTCATTGCAGCAAGTCACTGGAAAACTCTTTATTTGTGGCATCTGAGGAGTTTGACAGTCTATCTTCCCCTCTCAAGCCAGTCTGGCAAAGATGGAGATGTAAAATTAGATTGATTGTTTCCCTTTCAGCCTGTCGCCACAACCAATCATCGCACAGTTAAATTGTTTAAGGCCAGATGCCTTTCCAGATGCAGTCCTCTGGATTCATCCAAGCCCAGATAAATGCAGAGAGTCAGAACAAAGAGGACAATCGTCTCCCCCTCAACGCTGCAGCAGTGTAGGACAGAAGGACTCGGACCGCAGTCCTTCAGGTCACAAGTCGCTCGACCACCTGAACCACTAAAGTCTTTAAATATTTAATTCCATTATTTGACATCTATTTATGAATTAATTCTTACTTTACAACACTCAGACTAAAAAAAAATACTGACATTTCTATTTATATAATTAATTTATCATTTAATATTTAAATATAAAAAACAATTTTGTGGATTATTAAAGTTTTTTATTCAATTTCATCTCATCTAGTGATTATTTCTTACAAATTTCTCCCCGTTTTCTTTGTCAAAGTGTATTTGGTGGTTGTGTGTGTTTTTGTGAAATACCTGAGACCATTTTGCACGACACGATTCTTGCAGGTCCTCCAACAGGAGCAGGCGTGGTTGCACTCAAAGATGAGAGGAGGCTCCTCGCGACAAAACTCTGGCAGTAAGCGACCGCTCTGTGCACAAACAAAGATGATGTGAAACACACACCGTAAGGCTGTAAGTTCTGCCTCCCTGCAGAGACGTGCTCTTACCTTATCGTACCAGCAGCGTAGGCTGAGCTGGCCACACATGCAGATACTGGAAGAACAGTCTTCCTTGCAAACACAGTACTGCCAGACACAGACGGAGAGCGGAGACATAAACACACAGGCTGCTACATCCTTTGTCTCTGTTCGAGCACCTGATGGGTGAATTTCCTCACCTGTAAGTGGGTTATGTTCCGATCGATATTCATGGGGGAAGTGACACAGTTTTCAGAGATGTATTTGTAGTTTTCTGGGTAGGGTTCACTATCGACCGAGTTGATGCAGGGAATGGGAAACCGTTCCTGGCCTAAAGATATGTCGCTGTAAACAAACACAGATACGCGCTGGTTAGGAAGAGTTTGTGTGTGTTGTAAAAGTCATTGTGCCCGTTTTCTGTCTCCCAGTCCAACCTGTGGAGGGTTTTTTCTTCTGCTCGACTCAGCCTGGCGTTCTTGACGTCCTTCCGGTGGGCCTGCAGGACGGCCCAGGCCTTGGAGTTGTGGCTGCAGCAGTCAGGAGGAGTTTCACCCTCCCGGTTCTTCAGAAACACATTTGCTCCTCGAGACAAGAAAAGTCTGAAGAAAACAAAAATGTTTGGGTTTTTTTGTTTTTTTTAATTAGATCAGATCAGGAAGAGTTTGGTTCTATGTTTTTCTGCAGGTTGGAACCTACGAGACACAATCCAGGCGGTTCTCCCGAGCGGCGATGTGCAATGGAGAGTCACCGTGGATGTTGACAACCTGCAGGTCGCAGCGGGCATCCAGCAGCAGCTCGGCGATCTCCACGCTGCCAGAGAAGGCCGCCCAATGAAGACAAATGTTTTCCTCCTACAAACAGAAGCAGAAACGGATGATAATCTGTTCAATTAGAAATAAACAACAAATCAGATTCATTCAGACGTTATTATACAAAGCTACTTACAGGCATGCAGTGATCAAATAACCGTAGCAACTAACCGAACATGTATGTCATGTACATGTAAAATCCTACGAACAGTCTCACGTCTATATTCAGATTAGAAACAAACTAAAGATGGGAGTTCATGTTCAGTAGAATAGGGAAATGTGGGGGATCCTGTGTGTTCAGTGTGTGTGTGTTTAAACTGTTATGTTATATAGTCTGCCATGTGAAGGTTTAATGTTATTATGCATGAAATGACTTAATGATGTAAAGCTGTGTTGCTGCTTGTGTGAAAAGTGCTTTACTAATAAAGTTTGATTTGATGTGAAAATATTTTTTGTAATGACAAACAGATGAGTCGTTGCTAAGCAACGCTGCTTCTGGTTTGTGACAAAAGCTGAATTAACACTCTCGCATCCTCTGCGTAGGGTCGGTTAAAGCGTCACCGCTGTGTGCTTCGTGTAGGGCTGCAGATGCTTGGCGTGCACCTCTTCCAGACTCAACGTGCGCGCCTGCTTGCTGGTTACGCAGGAGTACTCGCCTTGTTATTGGTCGGTTTGTGATTATGTGTTTCCAGTTTTCTTAAAGCTTCTTGCTGAATTTGTTTGGAAGAAAAGCTGCAACATGTCGCCACAACCCAACGCTCATTTCAATCTTCCACAGACGCAAACCAAGTAAAAATCCAGTGCAAGTCTTTAAAGTGAAGCTAGTATGTTAATATGTTCCCACATGGTGTCTTTTATTCATCTGTGATGCTCAAGCAGGGTGAAAAGACTTCCGACCAAACCTTATCTCTGATGCTGATGTCAGCTCCTTTGGAAAGAAGCAGTTTAACTTGGTCCACATGTTTGTACTCTGTAGCCCAGATCATGGCCGTCCAGCCGCCATCGTCCTGTTGAAAGTAAAACAAAACTCTTACTTTCTCACTCCAACTTCAACTGTTTTTAAATGTCGAAACACACGACAATGTGTCATGCAAGGCTTAGTTTAAACTAAATATTTTCATCTTCTTTAAAAATTAAATTGAATTAAAAATAGTATTTATTAATTTTTCAATTCTTTATTTAATTTTAATAATTAACTATATTTTTTAATTTAATTTTCATAATTACCTAATAATGACCTTTTTTTTTTAAAAACTTATGACTTAATAAACTGCATTTACTTGAATTTTAGTAATTATTAAATTGAATTTAAGAAAATTTGTATTTATTAATTATTCAGTTCTTTTTAATTGAAATGTAGTCAAATTAGTAAAATTACTAAAAGTTATAAAGTTTGACTTCATACTTGGGTTGAGACATGATGAATTTTTAGTAAGTGTTAAATTAAATTAAAATTTCTATTTATTAATTATTCAGTTCTTTTTAATTGAATTTTAACAATTATTTTATTTCAAATTTTCTTGTGTGTTGTTTTACTTATTAATCTGTCTTTAATGACATATTAGTAATTATTAAATTAAATTAATAATTAGTTATTTAACTTCGAACAAATGAACAAAATAAAATACATGCACACACACACACACATGCATATATACAGATATATACATACATGCAAATATAAGAAGGTAATAAAGATAAAACCATGACAATAATCATCATCAATCCTTATGTAAAAAGGTTCGAAAAAGGGGTGGGAATAAGTATACACTTATAAACAAACTTAACTTAAGTTACAAACTTATTTTACATTAAGTTTGTACCTTACGTCACAACATTAACCTTTGAAGGTAAAAATATATAAATCCAACATTTTAAGTCACCTGACTGCACAATACGACTATATATCCTTATCTTTAACCGTGCTGTTGGTCAGATGAGCAGTTAGCAAGAAGCTACGTCCAACCCAGGATCGTTTTGCTTTCGTTTCGACTGCATGCAAACCTAAATGATAAAGTCAAAGTACTCTGGAAAGGTTTTGTACATCAAACATTGACATTAGTGTGCAGGTACAGTTTGAAGCTTTTCCCCTAAATAAAACAAAATACCTTTTTGGGCTTAAAAATGACCATTTTAACTGTGCCTTTTAAAAGTGTCGAACAGAAAATCACAGCTTTTTTTTCTTTTAAACAAACTAAGGAGACACATTACGTTTGTGAGCTCTGAGGAAGCTTCAAGTGTAACTTTTTATTTTAGTGTGACAGGTTTGAAGTTTCCTCCACTTCTTAGTGCTATGATGCGCCAAGTCATTTACACAGACGCTCTCTTTAGAGAGCCATCATCCTCTCACTTTATCTCGTATTTTATATTTCTTCCCTTTTCAGAGAGAAAAGGTGACACTTTACTGACCTGGCAGTTGATGTTGATCAGTCCTGTGGACAGAAGGTGCTCAACAATCTTGTAATGGCCAGATTTTGCCGCTAGGTGGAGACATGTGAAGCCTTCAACGTCCTGAGAGCAGCAGAAACTCTGATCATTTTCCTTCCGTTTAATCGTGACAAATATTTGCCAAAAACAAATCATCTGTCATCATGAAGCTGAAATCAGCTTGTTTTCACAGAGAAGCAGCCATCAAACAGAGGCTTTTTACATCCAGGATCAGGTTGATGGAGGTCTACCTTGTGCGTGACGCTGGCTCCAGCTCTCAGCAGGTACAGGACCACCTCCATGTGATTATTCTCGCAGGCCTCCATCAGAGGGGTCCGCTGGTCTTCATCACAAATATCCAGGTTTGCTCCAGCCTGAAGCACCGCACGCCAGACAGCAAATAAGCAAATGTAAACTTCTATTCATGAATGCTCCACATCTGGAGCTGGTTGAACCTCACCTGTACGAGCATGTGGCAGATGTCCTTGTGCCCCCCCTCGGCTGCTGCGTGCAGCGGTGTGCGTTTGTTCTGAGACTCCATCTTGAAGTTAGGATCTGTACCGTCCACTAGAGGGGAAGACAGGGAAATTCATCATCTTTATCCACAAAGATAAAGTACAAAAAGCTAGCAGGTTTGTGAAGCTGAAGGGGCTTTACGGACCCAGCATGAGAAGGACCTTCTTTAGTTCCCCCTGCTTGGCAGAGAGATAAAGTTGTTTGGGGTGGAAACGCAGCTTCTTGGGTCTAAAATACACAATTAAACATTAAGAGAAGTTTGTCTTTCAAGATGCTGAATTTTTTTGTTTTTCGTTTTTAAATCTGTTGCCTGACTTACTTCTCCATATCCAGAGCAACAAGGATTTCATCGAGAGTTTCTTTAGGAGTTCCTGGAATAAGCATAGGTGGGGTTGCTGCTCCCATCCCAGCATGGAGAGAGGCGTTCCTGGAAGCCGCGGGAACAGCTGTGCTGTTGAGTCCTTGACTAGAGCGAAAAGAGAGCGAACTGTCGGCTCTGCCAGTGGCTTCGACACTCACAGTCACACAAGAAGAGCTGAAAAACACACGAGAAGGATTTTTACTTGTTTGTTTTTGATTTAAAATGAAAATAAAAAAAAAACAAGCTCCGACTCAAAGCTGGTGTGAGTCGGCAGCTTACCTGCCGGTGGTGGTGTCCGCTCGGCCCTCTGGAGCACCAGGTGTGGCTGGCCCCTGAGTGAGGGCGGGGGGGACCGTGGAGGTGGTGTCGGCCTTGGCGATGGTGACTTCCTTGGCTTTGCTGGCTTCTTCTCCACAGTGAGGACAGAAGCTTTGGCCTTTCAGAACTGAGGCGCAAGCCTGATGGAAGCGGTGAGAGATACTGACGTCTGGCTGACACTCCATGAAGGTGCCCTGCACGGGAGAAGAAAGCAGACATTCATCATGGCGAACCACGAGGTCTTTACATGAAGGCAGGCGCCGGAAGTTCCCCATCAGCACCATGCCGTTTACTAGGGGTGGGAAAATTGAATCGAAAAGTCGGAAATCGGGATTTTTTTTTTCTTCACAATTTATAAAATTGATTTTTTTTGTTAAAAAAATTGTTGTTGTTTTTTTTTTCAAATAAATTAAAATTAATCCACTAAAAAATTTTTTGTCATTTTTATTGTTTTTATTGATCTTTTAACTTTCTTCTTGGCCATTATAGCAGCGGAATGATGATCTGGCTACTGTGTTGTTTTTTCCTAACTGAACTCATGAAAAATTACTAGCAAAGAGAAGTTTAATAAAAAAAAAAAAAATTGTTTTTAATTACAAAAATCATCAATATTGAAGAATTTTGAGAATCGCAATTTAAATCGAATTGGCATTCAAAAAAATCGGAATCGAATCGAAACAAAAGCATATCGTCACAGCCCTATCGATTACACTAACCAAAAAGAAAAACTAGAATAGCTACAACTACATATATACTTTTACCTCAAAGCTAAGCCTCTCAAGACATCATAATGAGTTGATGGCGTTACTACGTGAAGTGAAGTACACGGCAGCATTAGAAACCCTTTTCCATTAAACAGCTCGTCTCAACTTCATTCGCCTCTCCTCGGTTTGTAGGGTTTCCCACTCTGCTTTTATACCTATTCACCGGTACTTTTATAGTAATTCCTCAGCCCAGGTTCAACGCGAGTCGGGTTGTGTGTGACGTCACCAGTTTCCATGTCGCTATTGGTCAGGGGGCGCGGCCAATCGGAGGTCAGGGTCAGGGAGTGACATCACTGGAAGAGCAACTTCAACTCGCAAAAAAAAAAAAAAGTTGTTTACATTACGTGACAAGCAATGGTGCAACAAAAGTCTGTTCTGTGGTCCAACTCTGAGGTGGAGACATTTCTTTGCTTGGTCACTGAGGAAAGGATACAGAGGGAACCAGAGGGGAGCAACATGAAATGATAAAATCGATCAAGAGCTTTCCGACTCAATGGCTATGGGTACCATAAGAGTTCTCAGCAGTGTCGAGAGAGGCTGAAAAAGCTCCAAAGTGACTATCGGCAGGTCAAGGACCACAATGGTCGGAGTGGATCAAACAGACCAGACTGGAAGTGGTTCCAACAAATGGAAACGATTTATGGTCAGCGACCAGCGAGCCGCAGGCCGAGCAGCAGATTGCCTCTAGGTCCTGTGTTGTTATAGAGCTTGTCGTGGACAACAGTGACGTCACGGCGATTTCGCACAAACCCCGTCCATTTTAGACCTGGTACTAAACTGGAATGGAAAAGAAACGGGACCAAGCTGAGACAAGTAGAGGCGAGTTACGTTGAGACAAGCTGATACTAATGGAAAAGAGCCAATGGTGGCATCAAGAGGTGGTGGATTAGTCGGAACGCTCAGCAGACTAGAAGCACGATTTTTAGGGAAACTGAGAGGTAGATAATATCTTATTTTTTTTAGTTTATTGTGTTTTTTTTTTTAGATTGTTTTACTGTTGGTTTTCAGTAGATTTCACCACATTTAGTAGTTTTATCAGCTGGCTTAGCATGATGTTATGTTTATTTTTACCATTGATAATTTTTAGTTTAGTTTATATCAGTGTGGGATGGAAGAACAGCTTAGCATAGCTCCTGGGTGATGAATAACTCAGCAGAGCAGGTGAAGGAGCTGTAGTGAACAGACAGTGTATTAGGGGTGTAACAATAGACTGATAAGTGTTTAATGAGCCAATGAGATTGGTCCGAAATGTAAACATTGTTTACAGATCAATACGATAACCATTTGTCAATCACAATTAAAAATAGCTTCAGAAACAAGCAAAAAAATTTGGAGTTTAAATAATTTATGAACTTCTTTATGTTTTTCTGCATTTCTGGATGTCTGGTTTCACATTTCCATTAAGCGTTTCCCTGTTTAACCATTAAATTAAAACACTGGGAAAACAGTTGAACCAGTGAACCTGATGAAGAGGATAAAGTCAGGTGTGGACGTGCTTTCACAAACCTTTAAGTGTTGATACAGTAGCTTCCAGATGGTAAACAGACATTCCTGTTAAACATAAATACAAGCTGCAGAGGAAGCTTGAGACCAACGGAGTGACAGTGAACTCACCGCTTGGCAGAAGAAGCCACAGCCAGGACAGCACTGGTGCTTCACCATGCCATTACGGTGATCCTCGCAGAGCACCAGCAGCTGAACGGAGTTGGAGGGGCGCATCATCTCGTGTTTCAGTACGGCACTTTGACAGCGGCTTAACTGTCCGTCCACGCTCTCTGTGGCCATGCACTTCCGGTCTGCCAGAATGAGGATCTCTCGACTCTTGGGGGTCTCCATGCGGCAGCTGCAGAGCGGAAGCTCCTGAGCGTCTTCGACCACTGACGTTGGCGTGTCTGAAAAGAAACGCAATTAACCTTCTGAAGATAGAGCGCAATCGGGATGACGAAATGTTTAATCAGAGTAAAGTTAAGAAGATTAAGCTTTTAATCAAACATAATCAACAATTCCCCACATGTTACGCCTAAATTAATCGAGGTTGGGAATGAAAAAGAGGCTCTACTAATGAGCATCACACAAGCAGGCTGCTATGAACAACAAACAGTTGGTTAGAGACAAACTTATCCTAAATAAGACACAGAAAACTAATTTCTGTGCACAGATGACACTTCTATGAGCATCAGAAACTCAAAAGGACAAATATGGATTTACACATTGCTATTTGTTACACCACAGAGCTTTCTCACCCTGACGTGATTACATACTTTTATACAAAGTCCTACAACGGAACAACCACTCGACTCTTACTGGGAAGTTTACGGGTCCTTTCTGAGTCGCTACAGTGACAAAAGCAGCTCTTCCCACCCACACTGGGGGGACACAACCCACCGTGAAAACCAAAGTAGAACTATCAACATATGATGGGATGAATGGTTAAAGAAAAACATACATGGGGTAATAAAAGTATTTGACTTGCCTGACATAATTAACAATTTACTTCCTTCCAGAGTTCATTTCGTAGACTCTTTTTTTTGTTTGTTTGTTAAACAATTATTTTGTTTTACACAAAAAACAAAACAATAACTAAATAAATACAATTTAAAAAAAAAAAAAAAAAAAAAAAAAACTAATTCACATGGACAAAAATTATGACAAAATGTATTATTGTTCTTACAGAAAATAGAAAATATTTGGCCATCCAATCAGAGTTAGCTTAGTTGTAAGGGAAGGTGGGTTGAATCAGGAAGAGAGCCAATCAGATTTCATCTAACTGTGTCATAACTGGACGTTACAAATGTTTTAATCTATTCCTGGGAAGACAGTGGAATTGTTATGTCATCATGTAAGTTTGATCACAAACAGCTACAGTTGTGTTGTGTATAGGTTAGGTTGTTGTTGTTGCTCCTCTTATTCTCAGTTTATCTTCCTAGAGGTGCTTGTGATGGTTGTCTGCTTTGTGTTCTTACACAGGTGATAGGATGTTTTTAAACTTTGTGACTTTACAGGTGTAGCACTGGTAAAGTTTTGAAATTTAAAGCAACATTTGCTCACTAGATATTTTGTAATCCATCCTAAAACTGATGCTGCATTATAAGCTAGGGCTCTAATTTGTCCAAGCTGCCATGTTAAATCTATTACATACAGAATTAAATAAACCATTATAGCAAAACTACACAACTTTCCAATCTTAAAATGCAGTTTCTGACTTGTTTTGACTGCAAACTGATATTTATTATGTATATTCCTGGTCCCATCACCAAAATAAACCACACAAACCACACTTCACGACAAATTTCCAACCCTGAGGACTATGTGACAGCTGCGCCCTGCCTTATAGTACCACGTCAAACCTTAACAATTGGATATCAACACAATGCCCATTTTGAATGCACACCATGACTGATTCATTAAATAACTGCAAGAGGAAATAATTAAAGGAAGAGAAAAGAAAGACATGGGGGAAAAGGCTAAAGATAAGACAAGAGTCAACAGTGGGCTGACTTTCATTGGCTGGGGAGAGCTCAGAAAAGAGACAGGATGCAAAAGTTCATTAGAAGGCGCCACTGTATGAAAATCTACTAAAGTTCAGTCATGCCAATTTATTCTTATGTGTAAATCAATCATTTACTGGAACATTAGAAATATATTTATATTTTTCCCTTCCTGACCAGGTACAGAAGATATCAAATGGCAACAATGGGTTATTTGGTTCGGTGTTTACTCACCTTATATTATAGTTGACCACTGTAGATTAAATTTCACAATTCACATGATCAATATCTGACTAAAACATCTTAATGACAGCTTTTTGACTCAAATTTCTGGTCAAACCAAATGGGTTTAAAACAAAAAACATGTTGTGGGATTTTTTTGTGTAATTTCATATAAAAGAACAACTTAAAAGACGCATTTACATTGAAAACCATTGCTCTTAAGAGCCTTGATGGCTTTCTCCTGTCTACACACTCATTGTTCAAGACAGGAGAGTCAGAGAAGTCTGTTGTTTCTGAGAGATACACCAATGACAATGTAGGTAAACCTGATTTTTTATATCTTCTGTCTGAAGCTCACCTTTGCTGTGTGAAGTATTGTTGATGTGGTCCGACTCTGATGGGGCAACATGTGTGTAGTCTTTGTTGTCACATGTCTGAGCTTGATTTGAAGCCTGAGGTTGAACCACTGCGTCAGCTTCTAAACAAAATGACAGTCAGAAAATGTCTCCATGTTAAAAGAAAAATTACAAATAAATCTTTCACTTTTTTTCAAATTAATACTTACTATACATAATTTCACCTGGCGTCAGCTTGAGTCACTTATCAGATTGATTTCAATTGGGTAAATGAAATGTTTGCCAATGTTATGTGGACAGTGCCTCAAGTTGAATTTTTTTTTTCCAAATATTCATTTCAAATCGTAGAAAAAACAAACATCTCAGTACATTGAATGAAAGGTTCGCTGATTTGGAACATGCCATTATACAAACAGTTACAAATACACATAAAACCATAGACTGTATATAAAAGATGGACGGAGCGTCAGTGACATCACCCGTAAGTTTCTGAAGAGCTGATCTTGGCAGCATCACACCTGCCGTCTCTCCCGGAAAATGCAAATATGGGCAAAGAGGTGGAGCTGAGAGGGGGGCAGTGAGTGTGGGACGTGGATGATTGACGTCTATAAAACTCCTACCTGCCTGTAGCTAAGGACTAACCAAGTGAACCCAGAACTAACAGGAGTTAACCAGCTAATGGAGGTAGGCAGGCTAAGGTCAAATCACACTGTTAACTGGCTAAAAATCACAGTTTTGCTACCATCCACCATCTTGCAGCGAGACATTGGGTACCTGTCAATCAAACGGACACGCCCCTAATTATTCCCAATTTCAAGATTAAATCGGTTATAAACGGATAATGAAAAATAAATAAATAAATAAATAAAAAAAATCACTCCCTCCACAATTGTCATGAAGGTAAACCTGACCTATCAGACAGAAAATGTTTTGTTTGTACCAGATTGTAAACATGTTTATTTCTGGTGTAAAGTTGGTCTCTTTTACATGGGAGTCTACGTAGATTTTCTCTCTTTTCAAGCCCCTAGTGGATAAGGCTTGAACTGCAACTTTTGGCACTTCCTCATTTGCTTTACTGTTATCCGCCAGAGGTTGCCGCTTAAGTGGAACCACTGGAATAATACCTAGAGAGTTTTCAGGCCACAAATCCAAACTTTCAATGCGATAAGCATGAAGCTGCTTCATTGTAACATTTCGTCCTGAGACATGGTTCTCCATCCTGCTGGAAAACGCACTGAAGGTCACCATCTTGCTTCTGCATGAATGGCAGTATAAACCTTCCTTGTTTATAGCAGCGGTTCCAAACAGAGCTGAGCTTCCCTGCTGGCTCAAGACTTGTGGTGGTGTTAATCTTCTCTTTTGCAGATAATCAATTTTCTATATGTCTCAAACACATAGACGGGGGCTTCCTCTGAGAATGTAAATTTGTCAGTCTTCTGTGGTCAAGTCTTTGTGCTACTCTTGCCATTCTCAACACTTGGCCAGAAGTTTTTTTTTTTGTTTTGTTTTGGTTTCTTTTACACCCGCCTGCTGGAGACCAGTATAATGGCGGATTTCTCAGGAAGATGTGATTCTGGCATTTGGGGGGGGACAATCTTTAGAACTTCTTCTTGCAGGTTTAAAGATGTTGTGCATTGTACTTTCTGCCTCAGCAGCAACTTCCTCACATGTAAGACCATCTTTATGCACTTAATAAATGCCATGCAGGTTTCTGTGTGTGTAACCACTGCTGACAGATTAAGACAAAGGCTTCAACTGTCAGTTGACTCCTAAGTCCCAAAATTATGGACAATTATTTAAAACCAATATTAAACAGCAAAAGAAAAACAAAAAATAAAACAAACAGAACTAGTAAATGACCTAACATATATATATATATAAATTGATAAAATGAATGAATGAAATAATAGATTTAAAAAAATAACATTGGAATTAACAAAAACACAAACAAATGAAATCAATTAAATAAAAAGAAATAAAATTTTAAAAAAAAGAAAAGAGAAAAAGTTACTTGTTGCAAATTTGCAAAACGGGCCATCAAGGAGTTAAATGTGACTTAATGTGCTCATGTGACCTCAGCTCACTTGAATTGGATTTCCTGTGCGGATACGATTTAAAACTCTGTTAGCTAATAACTTTATCCCAGGAAACAAGGCAGAAGCTGTAAATTACCAACATGAAAACTGAACATTTGTGTCACAAAGATGCTCTGCATCTTTTTGAGGATGTAATGTCAAATGGTAATTTACTAAATATGGCTTTCCCCTGAGAATATGAACATGAGGCAACGCTACGTTTTTGCATGGGTTGCACTGGTGCACCTTACTTTTAAACTTTTCCAATATCGCTCTCAGCTCAGCTTGTTTGTCTTGATCTTAAGCCATAAAAACCTAATGTGACATACACAATACATACAATCATTAAGACATTTGGCATCACTTTATAGTACAAACTTACTTTGGAACACAATATGATTTTTGTCTTTTGTCATATCACATGGCAGTAAATGGGCAATATCCCTAAATATATTTAGCTACTTTTTAAATTTACATTTGGTTAAAGGGACAAATAAAGACCTCGTATTTAAAACATTGGACTTATCTGAAGATTTTTCATGGGTAAAAATGATATCTGACTCTACTGAGTTGGTCTTCTCTGTACTGGAAGTGTGCCAGTCACAATTTTGAACTGGCAAACAACCCAATGTGCAACTGTAGCTAAGAGCCAATCAAAGGCAAAGATCCAACACGTCTCTGCCTACAACTTTTGTCTTGGTTTTATATAATATTTCTTTGAGGCTTGGTGAAGTGAAAATAAAGAGAATACACACACACACACACATTCTCTGAGATAAAAGTCTTTGCCTGGACCTGACAAAATGTGAGATGCACCAAAGCAACCGAGAGAAAAATGTAGTTAAACTGGTAGGACTCTGAAATCTGTTCATTTGTTTTCACAAATTCTGTTTCCCTTTTTTCCCCTTGATTTCTGTAATTTACTACATAACTTCATTTTCTCTAGTAGACCGTGTGTCTAATCATGTGTTGGATGTATAAAATGTATACAGTTCAATAGGGAAATATCTTCTCAGCCTCTGAACGCTTGATTTCATTTACAATTAGAAAAACAAAAACAAATTTGAAAAAAAAAAAAAGAAAAGAAATACTGGAATAAAATTAAATAAAATTAAATATCAAATACATGAATAAAAATAAAAAGATATATCATAATAAATACTGAAAATGTCTAAATAAAAGCAAATATATAAATAACATAATTAGATAAAAAGAAATAAACTAAAATAAACAAAGAAGTCATAAATGAATGGTTTTTGCAAACTTGTGACACCAGAAGTCAAGGGGTTAAAGATATTATTCCAGCTCTCGAGGCCTTTATGATCCAGTTCTTGGTCAGAATCGGCGGTCAGCGGAAGGGTCTGACCTGCAGCAAGGGGGTTCATTACAGGGTTTCAAACCTTCGGCAGCAGCTTCAGCGAGCTGTTGTCTCTATGTACGACCAGTTCAGCCAAACAACATACACACCCCCTTTTTTTTTTTATCAATGCATCACTTTTTCCTCCAAGTAGCTTTGTGGACAGAATATTTCTCCCACGGACCTTCTTTGGGACAGCCTCCAGCTGCAGCAGTAGGTGAGTCTGATCGTTGCTCTGGTTCTCTGACAACATTCTTCTTTTTGTGCTCCTTTACGTACATAAATGTGGGTGTCCATTCATTTATGAATGGACACCCACCAGTTGGTAATGCTAAAAAGTTGTTTATAACAGTTCAAAAACACCAGAAGAAGAAGAAAAAAATAAAACCGCAAAGGTTTTTTGCTGCTCTCCTCAACTTCTGCATCTTCTTCAGGTTTTTTTTAAACGGTGGTTTCTGAATCGTCTTCTTCCTGTTCCTCTTTCTTTTTTTTTTTTCTTTTTTTTTTGTCTGTCTCTGGATTGTTTGTTCCACTAACTGCGTGCCAGCTCTACAGCTCAACACTGCAGCCGTGATATGTGGTGGTAGCGCTCCGTTTTAGTATCATCTTCTTTTATTTGTTCATTTTGCTCAGACAACATGAAAAACTGATTAGTGGAAAAAGCGAACAAAGCCTCATTTGAACAAACTCCACCATTTTTTTGGGTTTCACAGGGTTCTACTCTGAACGTGTTATTTTGGGGGTTGTGGCACAAAAAGGTTGGGGGAACGTTGTTCTTCACCATGTGAGGGCTGCTGTTAAGCGAAGAGTGACACTGTAAGACTTGCTACACCCTCCAAGAACAAGAAAAAAGTTCTCTCTTTGTGTGAAGCCCCAAGACAAATATGACATCATTTTGTTCTCACGGACGTGGTTGAAGACGGTTCTCGACACATCGGGGTGGCAGAAATTTTTTTCTTGTGGAGCTCTGAAAAGCGATTGGTTGGACATTTGAAGTGGCCGTGGTTAACATGGAAAAGAATGAAGCGCACGGCGGCTGCTGCTTCGTTTTTCTGATGCAGATTAAAGAGATTGTTTTATTTAAACCTCAGTGATCGCTGTATAAAAAAATTAATTGATTTTTTTCTTGTTCTCGCGGCTTCGAGACCAAAAACAAAGCTCTCGGTTCTCATGGGCTACGGTTACATGATGTTTTGTTCGCCAGTCTTGACGTGTGGTAGTACACTTTCCCCCACCCCACAATATTACATATTTTAAAATGAAGAATAATTTTTGTAATTTAGCATTAATAATTTGCAATTAAATGATTCTGAAGTACAGTATTTTCTTCCGGGCTTACATGGATATACTAACTCCAAATTGAGGTTTGCGTGGTAAAGTCGTTTATTCGCCTGTAATTCTGCTTTAGATCATTTATTGGAAAGGGAGCGGACATGATATACAGAGAAATAATCAAACTCCACTTCCTGCTTCTCGTCTTTTCGGACATAACATGGAAAACCACATAATAAGAACCGCTTCCGCGTTGATTTTGACTATAATTTTGAAGCGCCAGCTTGATTTCGCTGTTTTTAACAGCTGAGGAGGAGGAGGAAGATGACATAACGAAGACGGGAGGCAAAAGAACGCATGGCATATGTGCGTCATTGGAATTAACTCAAAGCAGAATGAATGTTTACATGATAGAGGAATTACTCAGTTCAGATTTAAAATGGGAATAAACCAGCCACTTACTTTGGAATCAGATTTTATCTGAATTGTCATCGTTTACATGTTCATTTTTCATCCGTTTAAAGCGGATTTAACTTTTATTCAGAAATAAACCTCTCATGTAAACCTGACCATTAAGACTGTGATGATATGCTTTTGTCCCGATTCGATTTGATTCCCATTATTTTGGGTGCCGATTTGATTTAAATTAAGATTCTCACGATTCCTCGACATTGCTGATTTTTGTAGACTAAAAACAACTAAAGAAATGCACAAAAGCTTTTTTGCTCGTCATTTTTCTTGATTTCCAATAAGAAAAACGACACAGTAGCCAGACCATCATGCTGTTGATTTAAAGGCTAAGAAGACAAGTAAAAATATAAATAAAAATCAATAAAAATTTTATGGATTTTTTTTATTATTTTATTAAGAATTATTTTTATTTATTTGAAAAAATTTTGATTTTTAAATCAATTTTAAAAAGAAAATCTATTTTTAAAATGTGAAGCAAAAAATCCCGATATTCAATTTTCCATCCCCTCATGACCGTGGAAGTCTGTAACAACTTAAAGTGTGAGTGTGGTCACCTTTGGTCTTCATCCCCCTTTTCCTCTTCCGGGTGGGTCGGAGCCATGCGCTGTCTGCCTTTTTCTTCTTCAGCTTCTTCTTCAGACCAGACTCTGTGCTCTGATGCAGACATGTGGCGTTCAGTCAGAAATTATTCCAGTACCACGTAGAAAGGGACAACAATCACAAAATACCCAACTGCACTCACTTCTGCCCTGCTCTTAAGTCAATAGGGACGGTATGAGATGACATTTTATACTCTGATGAAGTTAGGCAGACTAATGATGCTGAGAGGGTCTTACCAAGTCGGACTCAGTGCCCTCCTCTTCTCCCTCCTCTTCACCAGATTCTTCAGACTCCTGCTCGTCTTTCACCTCCACCAAAAAAGGTTTAAAAAAAAAAGAGTCCATCAGCAGGATTTAACATAGAAAATGAATTATGGATTAGAGTTTTTGTTTCCTGTTGCCATCACTGATGTTCTTTACTTCCTGCATACAATCACAACACATTACTCCACCGTTCCACAGATCCTCAACACAAATCATGGAAGGGGAATCGACTTGTAATCTCCCACCTGTTTGGTCGGTTCACACGTTTCTTGGACAGCAGTGATGGCTGCTGATGCTGCTCGCTGCTGTCGTTCCTCCTCTTCAGACTCCAGATCTTCGGACTCTTCCTCCTCGGATGCATTTCCCACCTTCTCCCCGTTTACGTTTGTCACCTCTTTTGTCTGCAGGAGACAAAGGACAACAAAGCAAGACAAGCTTAGTTGGATTTGTCATCATCAGACTAGACCTCGCCTTGTAAAGCTGCTTGTGTTGAATCATCATTTTTTAAAAACAGTGTTTATTTGTCTACGTCTTGATCAGTATCATAACAGAATAATGTTCAGTTGTGATGTTTTTCTGGGTAGTTTCCGAGACAGTTTGGTCTTTTGGTTCTTCTTCTTGGTATTGGTGATTAACAGTTCTGAAAAAACTCAGCTAATTTGCTGAAGAAAGACCCGAGTTTCTTCTGGATTACACTGAGATTTATCTTAAACCTCCCAGTAAGAAGGTTTAACTTCTGATGAATGGTCTAATGGAAGACTTAAATGTGATTTAATAAAACTACATGTATTTCAGATTAATCTTTCAACATTATTTCTACCTCTTCTTGCAGAATTTTCATTCTCAAACTAGCTTGCAGCTCTTCAGATTCTTGTTCAACTCAGTCATGCTAATTCGGATTAAATAGTTTAAAATTGATCTTGTTTAATTTAGCTCAACAGTTTATGGTGCATGTGTTGTTAATCTCTACTTAGTCTGTTTCAGAAAGTCATGGCAATCTTAGATTAAAGGCCAAGTGTCTGGAAAAACTGCCCCTTTCAGTCAACTCACAAAGACTGTGATAAATGGCCCAGATGAAAGGTATCCACATCCTTTAAACAGATTACACCAGATCTGAGCGTTTCCAGAGCAACATTGACTGAAAATCAGCTACAAGCTGAAGCTACAGTCAGATTATAATGTCCGTCGTGACTGTTAATATTTTACAGCAAAGTCGTTTCCCATTTAACCTGATGATGAGCGTTAACTGATTTTAAGCAAAGATAAAGTTGCAATTTCAGCCATTTCATGTTGTTTTTGATGATTATTACAACTGTTTAGGCCTTTTGGATTTCTCTTACATTAAAAATAACATGGATATGATCAACTTTTCCTCAGTGAGGAAGGTGGTTTATATGAGGTCACTTCACAGCGGAAGTACTAGAGAAGTGATTTTATCATTTTCCGCTTCTAAGGACTTTAGGACTCGTCCGATAAGCCTGACCATACTCATAATATTGGCCTTATTAAGAGGATAAGCAGTGTCGCTCTTTGTAATTAGTTTATCAGAACTCCCTCCCCAAATTTGTTTTAATGGGCTGAATGAAAAATGAAAGCTGCAGACCAGAATTTATCTAATATTCCCGCTCATTTCGATAGGACACTGTCAAAGCAATGCTTCCAAACCCACTGGATCCACTTTGCTGTGGAGCTGTAATGATACGAACATTTCAAACACTGATTCCAATACAAAGTCGGAACACCAGGAAAACACAAACCAAACTATGCAATACAATATATTAATATTAGAAAAGCCATTTGCGTTGTGAAATTAATGAATTCTTTTAAAACTTTATTAACTTGTTTTAAGTCTTCTCAGGTGCAACAAGTGTACTTATTAATAAAGCTGATTTGGCCAAGCATTGGTCAAAATGTCTCTAAAATATGGCCCCCCGAGCTCACACCCAACATGTTGTGACAACACTTGGAGTGCGCACCTGGAAGATGCCCCAACAGACACACCTGGTCAAATTCACCCCTACATTGAACAGTCCCAACAGATAAGCCTAAATGCTCCACAATGCATGGGGCTCTCCGCCATAACAATGCCTGGCAGCCAATGAGCTAAGTACACAACAGAGCAAAGAGACTAATGCCCAAGAAGATTTATAAAAAGATCAAAACAAAAAAAATTACAAAAAAATTTATAATGGATTATTTTCATTGATATGAAAAAGAAAATTAGATTTTTTTTTTTTAACAAAACAAAATATTTTAAATTTGTGAAGTAAGAAAATCCAGATATTCGATTTTTCTGATTTTATTTCCCACCCCTACAAATTAATCCAAAAATGTGTGCAGCAAACCTGTGGGCTGTTCGTGGACTCCTGTATTTCCTTAAACATCTCCAGCACAGTTCTCTGCCTAAGCACTTTGGTTTTCTTCTTGGGAACCAGACTGTACGTTCCCATCCTCCTCTTCTTCTTACGAGACGAAAAGCCTGCAGAGTAAGAACCTTCAGAGTAAAAGCAATGCACACAGTTACACAAATGCATAGGTTATTTATTTCTCTGAATAAAAACAGTTATTTTCTGTCTCACCTGGTTGGAGCTTGGCAGGAACAGGAGACGCTGAAGGAGCTTCAGGCTCCGAGGGAGCTGCTGGAGGTGCTGGTGAAGCTGATGGAGCAGTCTGTGTCGACGCTGGCGTATCTGGTGAACTCTGAGGTAGATGGTTCTTAGCAGATGACTGCGGAGAGGACTTCTGCGATGAGGGCTTCCGCACATCGGACGCAACATTTGTCTCCACTTTGGCACTTTTTGCTTCTCTTAATTCCCTGTTAAGAAGCTGGAGGTGACAAAACCAACAAGTTATAGTCATTTTACTCAAACAAGGTCCTGGCTAGATATAAAGTCTGTTACTAGTATGGCTAATTACTCTCTGTAGTATCATATATCTACCATAAGTAAGATTTGCTGATTTTAAAACAAACAAAAATCACAGTCATTACTTCTCTCTAAGTTGACGTATGCACTGCATTTAACAAACAGTTTTACAATTAATACGGTCTTATAATGACTTTTTTTTTTAATTTGAAAAAACACTGAAAATATGTTAAATCTCCCAGAAAATTCAGCAAAGCAAGTCTTGCAGACTTTTTAAACTAATTTTGCATGATCTAAATAACTGACAATTACAAACAATTTCTCTTCACTATTCTAGGTATAATTTTGCATTATTTTTTATAGGTTACAACAGCGCACTTAAAGGGCTGAGATAGACTTTCTGTGTACACTTGCTGTCTACATCTGTATATATATTTGCTGCAAACAATACAAGCATGCTGCAGCCAAAACATTCAATACTGGAGGTCACTGCTAGGGGGCAGTAAGCAGCACTAAGACTCTGCTGGTAACATTGTTGTTCTGCGGCAGTTCCAAAAACAACAGTTTATCAATCTATTGGTAACTATTAGGCTACAGTGTCTGCGATTTTTTTTGGTAGCCGATTCGATTTAAATTTTGATTCCAACGATTCTTTGATATTGTGGATTTTTGTATTCTAAAAATAAAAACAAATGTACAAAATTTTTTTTGCTAGTCATTTTTCTTCATTTCATTGAGAAAAAAACAACACAGTAGTCAGACCATCATTCTGTTGCTATAATGCCCAAGAAGACAAGTGAAAAAAATCAATAAAAACAATTTTTAAAAAATGACAAAAATTTTACAATGGATTCTTTGTATTTTTTTTAAAGAAAAATTTTTTCTTTAAATTGTATAGAAAAAAAAATCCTAATATTTGATTTTTACGATTCAATTTCCCACCCCTCCTGTGCCGCAGGGAGGAACAATTATAAAACTGCCGGTAATTGCGAACAAGGTCCGACAAGAGCTTTTCAAAACTATCCACTGTTATGTTTACCTCCGATCTTGCGTTCATGATCTTTCACATGAGCGCTTCTAGTGTTCAAGTCAATATTGCACCTTGCTTACAAAACACGTTATCTTGTATCAACGCCAATGTACGCCAAGAACGGCCTAAGTCCTATTAAGTAATTGCTCCAAACTTGCTGACAAGGAAAAACTAGAATGGCTAAAGTCCACAAAGTCACATAATCTAAATAATAATTTACCTGGTCATATAACTGTTTTAAAAAGAAGTGTAAAACAATATTACAAAAGAACAAGTAATATATCTAAATAACAGCCTGTTTATTGACTTAACGGCATCATACTGGCTAGATATCGATTATAGTTTCATAAAGCTGCAATGATTTGTCGACAAAATCCACAATGAAAATTCATCAACGCAAAATGTCATTGTCGACGCATTGCATTATAAATGCCTGTAACAGCTTTGCTAATCAAACGCTGCACCAGGCAACTGAATGCCATTTACCAACCACAGCTTTTCAGACAGTATAAGAACTCTAAGCACCAAGTGAATGACATAAAGTCCCACAGGAAGTGCTGGGGCCAGTGTTGTCATTTTGTGCAGCGTCTTTGTTTAAAGACCGGAGAACAAACTGACGGCGGCGCAACTTACTTCCAAAGTTTGGGGATGTTTCACGCTAAACAAAGTGTCAAACAGGTGAAATGTGTCGTCTGCCACGCAGAGTTGGCGTACCACGGCAGCACGATAGTCATGCATGAGCATCTGGAACGAAAGCACCCCAGAGTCATGGTTTCCAGCATTCCGGATGGCAAAGTTAGCATTAGCGAGTACTGATGTGCTATTGTTACCGCTGCCAAAGAAGCTATGTTTTTACCGGCATTTATCTGTTTTTTTGTGTTTAAGATAACTCAAAGTTATGGATAGATTTTAATGAAATTTTCAGGAGTTGTTGGAAATGTGAAAAGGAAGAAGTGATTTAATTTTGGTGGTGGAAGCACCGATTGGATTCAGGAATTTTTTAAAGGATTCTAGCCCTTGTTTACCTTACAAAACAGGCTTTTTCAAGATGTAAATAATCTTTTCAATGCAATGCTACGAAAATTAAGATGTTGAAATGTTTTATTTATTTTGTTTTCCTTCAGAGGCAAATTCTGTACAGCTTGGATATGACACTGTAGCTAAGTTTAAATGTTCCAAAATAAATTAGTAGTAAGCTGTTAAATTTAATATTCAACTGGTTCAGGAGTCATTCTTTTAACTTGCTAAAGTACATTATGTTGTGACTGACTGGGAATCAGGGTGACATTCATATGATGCAAATGAAGGGAGTGGGGCAAAACATACTGGAACCTGTAAAAAGAGCTGCGTCAACTGGAAGCACAGCTGTTGGGCGTGACAGAAATAGTCGTGACTAATAAAAAAAATTATTTACAGATTAGTCGACTATTAAAATAATCGTTAGTTGCAGCCCTGTAGTTAAAAGTCAAGTAAATCCATCTCTCAGTTTCTAAGTATCCATGAGGCTTAATTTACAAGGAAAACGAAGGACAGATCACTATGGGTGCAAAACATCCACAGCATTCCTAAAGCTGCTCAACACATTCCAGAGTCTTAAAAGATTACAGAGTCTGACAGCAACAAAATTATTTGTAAACACAACCTCTTGTCAGATTTAATGTTGGACTGGCCCATCTTTTTGACCAAATGAAAAACTACAAAATTGTTTAAAATGCTAATAACAACTAGATGTAGAGATGTACTAAACTTAAACCAAATATTTCATTTGTAAAATATCACAGAAAACTAATCAAGTTTTGAAAGCAAAGCGTTTTACTATTTCACAAAAAAAAAAAAAAAAAAAAAAAATTAAATCTCATGGCAGCAACACGTCTCAAGACTGTTGTGATGGGTAAATAAAGGCTGGAAGAGTAAAGTGGTACTGAAAAAAACTGATGATGCAACATATTACATGAACTAAAATCAGACCAGTAGCAAGACTGTGTATAAACAGAGCACCTTAGAGAGGCAGAGTCTCTGAGAAGGTAAGACGGGCAGGTTGGGAGGGGGAAAAAGACAGAAATGCAGACAGATGATGAAATAATTGTACAATGTTTCTCACCACATAATTGTAGTGTGTGTTCATGTGGTGTCAGGAATTGAATTGAAAAAATGCAATACCTGCATTTTTGGCTTCAAGGATTTAAAATCTATATTTTTGTTACAAATGGATTTTTTAAAAATAAATACAAGTAATTTATTATAAATGTTTTTGTCATTTTTATTGTTTTTATTGATCTTTTTACTTGTCTTCTTGGGCATTATAGCAGCAGAATGATGGTCTAGCTAGTGGGTTGTTTTTTCCAAATTAAAATTAAGAAAAATGACGAGCAAACAAAAGTTTTGTACATATCATAATTTAAATCGAATCGGCCCAAATAATTTCTCAGTTTTTAAACATTTGTACAATTACAACTCTGTTGCATTTCAGTCACAATATCTTCAAAGAAGAAGGGAAACAAATTCATCTGATTAATTGATTATTCTGCCGTTCAATCAGTTATGAAAATAATCGTTAGCTGTCGTCCTAATTTATTTCAGCTTATTTTAGTGACAGCTATTTTTTTACTTCTTTCATGGGAAGTTATGAATAAATGTGAGGATGTATTTCTCTGTACAGAAGGGACAATACAAAGAATCAATACTGGAAACCACTGATCTTTGAACATTCAACAGGCGCCATAATAAGAACGAGTATGAAAATCACTGTACGGGTTGTTGCTGATCCGTTTGCCCTCCGTCAAAGCTCATTCACAATTAACAAAGAAGAAATTGTTCTGTAGTCAGACAAATCAAAATTTTAAATTGTTTAAGGAAATCTTGAATGCTCCACATCCACCAGACCAAAGACAAAAGGCTTATTATATTAACTTTGTATGTGGGGGAATTCATTTGTCTTTATAGAACTGACAATTTCGATGACTATAAAGGCATCAAAATGCTGATAGAAACTTTTTTAAAGCAAAACATGCCATTTTTAAGTCTTTTTCAGCTAAATATAATACTAAAGTAGAGCAGCTAGTTCCTCCGCCATAGCAGAATGGGGAACCATTGCTCTCCTTAATTCAAGCAACCGGTCTCTTTACTTCCCAGACCTTTCCAGGCAGCTGTTAAAAGAAAAGGAGATGATGAACATCAACCTGGGGTAACTTTTTTCAGATAGTTGCTGCCATTATATACAATATAAGTTAAGATTTCAAAATAGTATAATAGTATTTATAATCGTATCTTATTTTACTATACACCACTTTGGTCAGTCACAATGTTGTTTTTAAAGCACTTTATAACTAAAGGTGGCGTGGCATGGCATGGTACGGTCAAATGTTTAATTTTTATGAAAAAACATTGGTTTGTGTGATTTGTAAAAAAAAACTTTAAATATGATTTTGTTTATATTTCCCTATTTTATCTTCCATAAGAGTGATTATATATCATGGTATTATCAGAACTCAGGTTTAGGACTGATCTCTGATTACTGGAGCAGGATCAGACAACTTCAATGCATGTGATTTATTATGCAACATTTATGCTAATAACAATCCCTAGTGTGGACAAGCCGTGTGGACAAAGCAGGTGTAAAGCAGTCATGGCTCCTGGCCATTGTTTACCTTTTGTGCTGGGCTGACAGCAGGTCTGGACATGGTCTTGCGTGCCCTGTGTACGGTGACAGATGCAGGAGCGGCAGCACATGAAACTGTGCCATTTTTAGTGTCTGATGACTCCTGTCCCGATATAGTCCCAGTACCGGGGGCAGTCCTTAAAGCACCTGAACTCTGCACACACCCTGATGCCGAGACAGGCAGGAGTTTGGCCGCGTGTCCCCCCGTCAACGAGCCCAAAGGCAACCAGTTAGTCCTATGAGGGGAAACTCCCAAGCTTGGCGTCACCGCAGTGCTGCCTTCCGGCTGCTGCTTAACCAGGATTAATCCATTGCTCCCAGTAACAGAACCATGCGGCAGCTCCATGTCCAATGTGCCGTTTTCATTCACCAACAGGCCAGTCTTATTGTTGCCTGTTGTCAGGTTGTTGTGCCTCGTGTCGTCACATTCGGTGCCGTTGAGCATCACTTCTGCTGCCGGGGAAGAGGCCAGTCTGGCTGCTACCTCTTTGTCTCCATCTGTGCATAAAAAAGCAAAGGCATAATACAAATGATACTGTAAAGAAATCATACAAACAAACAACTTCACCTGAGGTGATACCTGACTTCTCCTCTCCATTGCCTCCTGGATCGAGTCCCGCTTTCTTTGTGGATGCAGCCTTATCCACGGCTAGACCAGCGGGCTTGTGAAAGAAGAGAGGAAAGGGACAACTTTAATTCATTTGCATTATCTCATTGTCTGTGAATCATTTATACATTTACTGTTTGGCTCGATAATGCCCAAATAATTCCCAAATTTAGTTCTCAAAGACTTTCCTTTAAGTCCAAGGCATCAAATACAACTCAAAAGTTTTGTTCGAAACAATAGTTTCTCCAAGCATTTAAGAACATGACAGGAAAATAATAAATAAATACAGAATTCCAGATCCAAGAAAGAATATCTGATGAGACATATCTTCCACTGATTAACAGAATACAAAACAAATTTCCTTTGGGCTTCTGCAAAACTACCTATATTCACTTTCATCTTCTTTCTTTCAAAGCCACTATACTGAGAGGCTCAAAGAGATGGCTTCAAAAGAAATCTCAACCACCCATCGCTCATCTTTAGACCTCTAACAGAGGCAGACCCAGGGAATATAAAACTGTCTCCTCCTCCCCATGCACCCCATCAAACGTCCCGGAGACTGACTCCAAAGAAAAAGAAGAGGCCTTGGAGACAGCATAAACCCACACCAGTGCTTTTCTCCCAAAACCATTCTCTTTGCTACAAACACTTTAATCTTAGACAGAATTTCTGATGAAATATCAAACAGAAAGCAGGCCTAAATCAGTTTGACCGTAACAGGCACTAATGACAAACACTTAACCTCAAAATAGTCTAGTTTAAAGCAAGCGAGACATGAAAAAAGCTAATGATTGGTCTGATTTTCAAACAACAGAAAAGGACACGTTTTCTCTTAAGATGAACCCAATCAAGATTCTCAAAAGAGACAGAAAATGCTTCCCTTTAACAAAATGATTGTGCCAACTACTCACCAATGGCTTCTCAGATTTACCACAGTAAAAGTCCCCAACTAAACAAACCATCAAGGACAGACTTCCCCAAGTCAGTCTTCAAACAAGTGCAAAGAAACAGCAACAAGGTTTTGCCCAACACTGACGCTGTTCCCCAAAGACAGTCAAGTCTGGGACAGCCCTGTATGGTGTATGACCTGCAAGGAAGAACATATGGGATGGTGAGGAGAGGAAGAACCCTTCAGTTTCCTCTTTTCATGGACAGGAAAGTCAGTTGAAAAGAACAAACACCAGCCTCATCCCTCCCCCTAGTGGCGGAAAGTGGAACACACACACTGGAGGACAGAAAGCAGAAGGGGGGGAAGGGAGACAGAGAAGGCTGTCTGCAGATCTCCGCCATTTTGCAACCAGAGTGTTTGCTGACATAATGCAGCCATTGCAGCAGTTTTCCACTAGATGGGGACTGAAGGGGTCTGGAAGCTTGTGGATGGGTGAAATGGAGGCTGCTGCACGAAGCTCCAAATGTGAAGCCAAAGCTTGGAGGCCTGATTAGGAGTCTCAAATGGCTCATTCAAATGAGAAAAGATGTTAGATTGGGACAGTTTTCAGGCCTATCTGCAAAAATAAACTCCAAATGGATCAAAGTAGAGATCTACATTTGACCTGACTTGTTACTGTCATTGCAAATTGTGTCTTAACAGATTTATTTTTAACATTACTGATGCTCCTCTCATTCATTGTCCCTTGGTATGCGAAGGCCCTGATGTCACCTATGTTTAGATCTGCTCCAAGACACCTGGAAACAAGTCAGAGCAACAAAAACACAAAGCATTATCGTCTTACACAAACAGGTGCTGTGCTTCCAGGGAGGGGAAGCACCAGGACCAATCGCCCAAATCAAATAAAAATATAGCAATTTTTTCCATTTGTGAAAGCACTAAGCACAAGATATTACTGTAATTAATCATTTAACAGTTCAGAAATCAATCTTGAAACACATTTTACTAACAAAACCTCTTGATTGGGGACCATTATCATCCAGAAATCTGGTTAAAAAAAACACACTCGAGAGCACCATGTCTTCCTTCCTCTCCTACATGTCATGAAGGCGTTTAACCAAACCAATGAAAAGGAAACAATAGCAATGAGTCACAGAGGAAGATAACCTGTTCTAGGATTCATATGTAAACCAAACTAAACATGCAAATATTGCTGAACCAACTGATTTTATGTGGAAAAAGACAAATAGTGATGCTTTTTAAAAAAAAATGAAATTATCTTTATGATTATGCAAAACAATCGAGGCCAACTCAAACACTGACAGTAACAAGTCAAAATTCAGCCGCAGGTATATGTGGATGCTTGATTAAAGCACAATACGCTTCCTGTGAATTGATAAACAGAAAGTGCAGCTTTGTGTTCATATATAATCCTGAGCCGCACATTTATCACCTCCCCAGGGATCTCATTACATACAGTAGGCCACTGACAGAGCAAAGAAGATGACATGAAAGAAAAACGCCATGATTTCGACATCTTTAGGAAATCGAACTCATCTTTTTGAATGTGGAAAGACAGGCAGTGCACTGCTACCCCACTAAAACATCCTAGCTCTTCAATTTTCAAGATCCAAGTTGCTGAGAAACCATCTCAAAGAGACAAGACCTGAAATCAATTGCTGGTGTTGATTATAGCAAAAAGGATAAAAGAGGAGCGAGGAAGCTAGACTATGCATCTCCTCGGACCATTTAAAGCCAACCAAGGGTGAAGAGTATGAAGCTAACATGTCTTTTCCCTTGTGTGCCTCCAGGAAGCATCATACCTGCTTTCTTCTCATGGCCTCCATTGAGAAGAAGAAGGCGTCAGAGAGGGAGTCAGTGAGGAAGAGTGTGTGGGTTTGTAGAGAAAGAGAGAGAAAGGGAAGGGGGAAGGCAGAGAGAGGGGGGGGGGAGCGCAAGAACGTGTCGAGCAGATTGTTCCTCTTATCCTTTTCTTTCCCCGCATGCACATTCATCTCGCTGGTCATGTGACCTGATGGCTCCCTCTGTCGGCCCTTTTCTCCACAGGGTCTCTATGGAGCATGCTCAGTCGGTCCAAACACTGACACCACTTCATGTCGTTTTAATGGAAGACTTTGAAGCCACTGGAGGTGTCCATTGGAACCACGCCATCATGTTAGTGCTTATTCTCAATAAGGAAGGACAAGTGCGTGTAAAAATACAACCTCCATCAATAGAAAATGTGGTTTTATGTTACGATTCATAATTCAATAACACGTGCAAGCATTATGTTAAATCATGTTTTTCAAATAAGGAAAATATGTCCAGTAATCATTGTCGAGACACAAGCAGATGTGGAGTTCTATGGGAAGCAGGTGAAGAAAAAAAAAAAGTCTGTTGCAGACATCAGACCACAATCTAAACTTCCTTACAGGTGTCTTTTGTCTCCACTGAGCCTGGATTAAATTAAAAAAGCAAAACCACACAGCCTAATAAAGAAAGGCACACTGAAACCACAGAAACTAAGCAGCAATCCAATCTGCTATTCAAGAAGCGACATAAACACAGACGAAAAAGCAAGTGCAAAGGGAGTAGAGGAGTCCTTGTCCAAGGGTGAACTTCACAAAGTATCAATGTCAGGTTTTGATGGTCATCTTTGTAATCTTTTCTCCTTTTATGATAACTTACTGATTTTCTCTTTAGTTTATGCACAAAAAAAGCAGAACTCTGATTACTTGGCTGCCCAACGGCCACATAAGAGAAAAGGAGAAGAATCCTAAAGACTTGTATGTAAGCATTTGCAAGTGTTCGGCATTTCTGGTTAATTAACAACAAATAGAATAGCACATATAGTTTCACAAGGTGAGGCAAGTTGTTTTTTTCTTCAGGTGACATGTTTAGTTGTAGGAATGCAGATGTCTCCACCTTCTCCTGTTTCACATGACACGGTGACAACTCAATCCTGACCTTCGAGTTTAGGTTTGTATACTAACAATAGTATGATTCTAAAAATGGCAATACCTCATAACATATTCAAGAAACAAAATGCAAACTATTTTTAACTACCACATAACTAATGTTTGTATCCTCCTAACTCTAAATGAGGCCTTTTTTGCATTCATGTCAATAGACCTGCACTATGAATAGTTAAGTAACAGAAAAGCTTGTAATACTGAGGGTGAGGCATATAGACAGGTTAACACACATTTATGGTGAGTTCAATGGTACTCAGAAGTTGGATTTTCCCAGTTGAAATTACAACATCATCAGCCCTTGAAGTCACCGATCCAGCATAGAAAGTCTGGGAAAACTCTAGCTGTGTTTCGAGTACATTTTTTTTGGCAAAAAAAGCAATAGTTATAAGTTTCAACAAACAGCAATTACAATTTACAGGGGTTTCCATTGAACTGTGTTTAGAGCATTAGCTTCAGTAGTAGCTTACGCAAGGTAGCCACGTATTTTGGTATTTTGGGGTTTTCTACTTCCTGCACAATAGAATTTGCTACGGCTTTTTGAAGTTTTTCTTCCTCATTTTCATTTCTAAAACTCTAAAATTACTGTTGTTTGTTCAATATGGCGCTATCAAGGAAATGACCTTGTCGCGACCGCCCAACATCATGTCCGGGGACATGTAAATACAAAAATTGTGTTTCCATAACATTTTGGCAATCTATTTCTCCGTGGAAACATCTGAACAACTACCCCAGGAGAGCGTAAAACTTTTGGTGATATTTGAGACCTTTTTCTAAATGTAGGTGTTTCCATTCTTCAATATTTAGTTTTTGTGCAATTCTAAGTGTAATGGAAACGTAGCAACAGTCTTGCAGGACTACAGCATTATAGCTAGCATGACTTTTCCAGAATTTTCCTTTTAAAATCATAGGACTGTGAAGATATGCTTTTGTACCAATTCGATTCAATTCCAATTTTTTTGGATGCCAATATGATTTAAATTGCGATTCTCACAAATTCTTTAATATTGCTATTTTTCTTGATTTTAATTAGGAAAAACAACACAGTAGCCAGACCATCATTTGGCTGCTATTATGCCCAAGAAGACAAGTAAAAAGACTGATAAAAACAACAAAAATGACAAAATTTTTTATAATGGATTATTTGTATTTATTTGAGAAAAAAAAATATTTTTAACAAAAAAAAAAAAAAACTAAAAATTGTTAAGCAAAAGATCCCAATATTCAATCATTTTGATTTGATTTCCCACCCGTATAAGATACACACTGATGGTCCAGAAAGACAAATAGGAGCAACTTCTTAGAGGACGGTTTCACTGCACGGTTTTCACTTCCATTGGAACTGAAGCCAGTGTTTGCTGCACACCATTTTCTCTTTCCTTCTTAGATGAAGAACTTTTTTCTTTGGAAACCTGGTAACTTTGGCTGCACATACATTTTAACTTACTTACTGTCTTGCTTTTGTGTGTGTGTACAAAGGAGTTTAACGTGTTAGTTACAATTGATTAATTACAGAAACTAAGTCGTTAAAAAATATTGCATTTAATTGCAGAAACTTCAGCAGGGCACAATGTCCAGTTATGTCAATTACACTGATGCACAGAATATTTCCGCTACTAACTCAGCAAATTGGCGCTATATTTAGAGATGTTTCAGACCCTTTAGTGAGTCTATTTAAAGACAAAAGGAGCATCAAAAAGTCTAGCGTCTTTTTCTGGTGATATCAGTGTATTTTTTTCTTCACCTTTAATAGTAGCTGGAGGAGGAGGTGATCACCTCAACTGCATGATTGCATGATCAGACTGAAGTTGACACTGGTTAATTCGTCCTGGTTTCCTGTCAGATATTAATGTCTATTAATGAAGAGTGTGAATGAAAACATTATAAAGTAACACAGGACCATGGATAGCCTTTTGGTGGATCAGTGAAGTTTATCTGGGAATTCAGTCCAATATCTAATCCATGAATCGAGTCAATATCGGAGCCTGATACCATTACTGGATCGGATCTGTTGGAGAGATTTATCTGTAAAGTTTATCTTGGAATTCAGTCTGATGTTCAGTCCATGAATCCAGTCAATATTGAAGCCTGATACTGATATTGGATTGGATCTGTTCCAACTCTACACCAATAGACTGGAGCAGACTTTAGCAACAGCATCAAAACAAAGGGAAGTAATACAGTATTTTTAAAAAAGAAAAAAAAAAGGTCAAAAGTAAAATGTTGTTCTTCAGAAAACATCAACCAGATAGAAAGATAACGGAAAATAACTGGTTGTGTTATAGCTAAACCAAGGATCTCAAACTCACGGCCACAACTGGTCTGCATATACCACACACTGAGCCTTTGCTTTTCAAAAGTCACCAAGGTATCTGTGCTTTGCTGTTTGTTTTGCAATAGACAACAAAGATGTGCTACCCAAGCAGAAAAGAAAGGTGGATGGTGAAGACAGACTACATCAATTACAATATTTAGAGTATAAGCATTTTTTTTTTTTTGTGGAGTTCAGTGAAGGTCCAACATGCCTGATATACACGTAAAATATTGCAGCTTTAAAGGAACACAATCTCAAACACCATAACTCGACTGAACATAGAGAGCTGTATAAGAAATACCAGAAAGACAAGAGGAATAAAAGTGGGATACAGCCACAGCAAGTATTAAATTCTCCACAAAGTCTTCCCATAAAGCCAAGAAGGACACACATGCAGCTGTTGGAGAAGGCTGTTCTTGAATTTAATGACCCCAAATGGGTAATGCACCTTGCATGCTTAATGGACATATTGAAGGAGCTGAACATCACTAACCTGAAACCGCAGAGGCCTGGTCAGCTCATCACAGCAGCCTAAGACAGCGTGAAACTGTTCACCTCAAAACTGAAGTTATGGAAAATGCAGCTCTATGCAAGAAACCTCAGCCATTTCATAAATTGCAGATCTCTTGAGAAGGAGGGGACAGGGTTCTGCAGGGGGGGACTACATGTCTGTTATTGATATTCTGCTGCAGGAGCATGATCAGTGATTTGCTGACTGGCACACCATGAGTCTTTCCAGCTGTTTGCAGACTCCTGCACACCTGATGTGCACAGCATCCCAAATTGATGGCTTGCAGTGCAACAGCCTGCTAAAGTCTAAAGCAAGAGCTTTTTTTCTTGTTCTGGAGGTCTCAAGAACAAAACAATGTGATTTCATTCTCACAAACATGATCGAGGACATCTTGTGGCTTGTTCAACCATGTTTGCCTTCCGAGTTTCTTCTTCACTACTTTGTATCATCCTAACATGGTATTTATTTGCAGGGTGTGGCTATCAGGTATGCACTGCGGGAGATGGAGGAGAGGAGCCGGGAGAAGAAGCTTACGAAATATAAGAAATGAACAACTCTATTTTGGTCCGAACGTTTTAATTGGTCAGAGTTTTTACAGATTTACATTAAACTGAGCGGTCTAACTATATTTCTTATTGTTCATGATTTCAAAATCCATAGACTACTATCAGGACAGGGAACCACTTCACTTAGAGTAATAAAAGAAAATGTCTCTGAGCAAGATTACCAACTCTAGCTTTATTTCTGCTTTAGACCGGCAAGTTGGAAAGGGTTTTAATTGAAAAGGAGGCTGGATTTGGCGGAGTTATTAGGGGTGGGAAATTGAATTTAAAAAATCGAATATCAAGATTTTTTGTTCCACGATTTTAATAATAATTTTTTTTCTTGTTTAAAAAATTTTTTTTTCTTCAAATAAATAAAAATAATCAATTGTAAAATTTTTGTAATGTTACATTGTTTTTATTAGGGCTGGACAATATGACAATATATATCTGGCTACTGTGTTTTGTTTTGTTTTACCTAATTGAAATGAAGAAGAATGACGAGCAAAAAAAGTCTTGTACGTTCTTTTTGTTTTTTAGTCTACAAAAATCACTAATATGGAAGAACCGCAATTTAAATCGAATCGGCAACCAAAAAAAAAAAAAATCGGAATTGTATCAGAACAAAAGTGTATGGTCACAGTCATAGTACTTACGTCTGCTGGAAAAAAACAAAGCTTGCTTCCTGCTTCTCGATCGTAACATGGAAAACTACGTAATAAGTACAAGTTTCGCCGCTATTTTCATAATGATGATAAGGACAATAGACTACCGAACATGGAAGGTATAACAAAGTGCAGAATATGTGCGTCATCGAGACGGGACAAGGTATGGAGTATGGGCAGAACGACCGGTAATAACTTAGTGCAGAATTAAGGTTTACATGATAGCATAATTAATCAGTTTGTATTTAAAATGTGAATAAACCAGCCACTTACTTCGGAATTAAATTGAATTCTAATTTACTTCTTTATTCAGAATTACGTTTTTACATGGTCATTTTTCATCGCAAAATTAACTTTTATTTGGAATTAAGGAGGGAAAAGAACTGTAAAAATGACCAATAGCTTATCCAGCATTGAAGCAAGCTGATCGATGTTCTGGGTGTTGTGTTCTACTCAGCATATTGTTTACAATCAACTTAGCTTCAGCCCGCTTACCTCCGCTTACCTCCGTTAGCTGGTTAGCTCCTGTTAACTCCGGGTTAGCTCGGTTAGCTCTTAGCTACAGAAAGCTTGGTATTTGTTAGATGTCAATGTTTCAATGTTCGCTAGATGCTATGACGCTCACAGTCCCCCTCTCAGCTCCACCTCTTTGCCCATATTTATATTTTCTGGGCAAGACACACGTGCCTCTGCCAAGATGGCAATGGTAGGAACCGTCCACCAAGCTTCAATTCAGCTCTTCAGAAACCTATGGGTGACGTCACAGAAGCTACGTCCATCTTTTTTATAGTCTATAGTTCTGACTCAAATCCCTTTAAAAAAACAAAACAAAAAACATCTGACATGTATCTGATATGGGCTATGGTTACATGAGGTTTTTTAATTCGTAATAATTCGGAATTAAATAATTCGGAATTAATGTATACTCCTGCAAGTTTACATGAAAATAATAATTCCGAATGAAGGCTTACATGAAACACGTCCTCATTAAATTCCTCTTTAGAGCAGTGGGTTGTGAAGGGTTCTTATTGGACAGAGGGTGCATGTGACGTATGACGTATATGGGAAATAAACAAAGTTGGCTCCCTGCTTCTCATCTTTTCAATCATAACTTGTAAAAACTACATAATAAGTACCAGTTTTGCCGCTGTTTTCATCATAAATGTTAAGTACCAGCTCAACACAAGCATCCTACTTCACTTTTTGCAGCAACTGAGAAGGAGAAGAAAGATAGAAAGGTAACGAGCATGTGCAGAACGACCGGAATTAACTTCAGGTGCGTTCAGACCAAACGGGTTTTGAGCGTCAAGAGCGTCAGGTTTAAATGTAAAGTCTATGTGGGGGCGCGTCAAGGAAGTGTCGAGCTTTCTCACATAGCGTTTTCAGCGTCTGTGTGACACACCGAAAATTCAAAAGGTTTTATAAGCTTGATGCGTGTTAGGAGCGGAACGCGCCGCAAAAGCCAGAGATGGAAAATCTGAACTAGAGCTGCAACTATCGAGTACTTTTGGAATTGGGTACTCTGTCGATTATTTCTTCGAGTAATCGAGTACTCTAACGATTATATTACACACATATTATATATATATATATATATATATATACATATACATATATGCATATATACATATATATATATTATATACATATATACATATATATATATATTATATACATATATACATATATATATATATATTATATACATATATACATATATATTATATATATATATACATTCATTCATTTTCCGAACCGCTTATTCCAATTCAGGGTCGCGGGGAAGCTGGAGCCTATCCCAGCCGGCAGGCAGGGTACACCCTGGACAGCTCGCCAGTCCATCGCAGGGCCACACAGAGAGACGAACAACCACACTCATGCTCACACTCACTCCTAGGGGCAATTTAGAGTGACCAATTAACCATGTGGGAGGAAGCCGGAGTACCCGGAGAGAACCCACGCATACACGGGGAGAACATGCAAACTCCACACAGAAAGGCCACTGACCAAATCAGCCAAGGATCGAACCAACTGTGAGGCCACAGTGCTAACCACTGCGCCACCGTGCAGCCCCCATATATATATATATATATATATATATATATATATATATATACATACATATATATACACACATACATATATATACACACATACATATATATATATATATATATATACACACACACACATATAATTTTATTTATTTATTTAAATTAATAAAACAAGTACTAGAAACTCAACCAAAGCAAATCGATAAATTTGTATTTGTGAAGCTGTTGCATGTGTTGTTACTACCTAATGCATGAGGAAAATGTTTTAAAATATGATACTTTTAAAATGTTTTAAAAGTATCATATTTTAAAATGTGCCAACGTGTTTGTGCACACGCTCAGTGTGTGAAGAAAAAATTCTCAACCAATCGCGAATGTCTGCCTTTTAAAAGATTAAAAAGAAGAATTCACATAGAAAGAAGGACTGACTTGTAAACATGTCCAAAGTATGAGAACTAGCCGATGTCTTGGTGGATGACACGCCTGTTAAAAGTGTGTCTGTTTAATTCGAAATAAAAGTTTGCTGCAGGGACAGAGGCTACGCCTGCCATCACACGCTGCCTAAAACATGCGCTTTGACTCTGCGTGTGTGCGGGAGAGACAGATGAGGGATGGATTACAAGACGGTTAACGTGCGTTAGCAACAGACAACTCGCCATGCTGCGTCACTGCTGACCAATATCACAGGTTATAATACTGTGCATTATAACAGCCGCTGCTGCTGTTGATATAAATCGCGAAGCTGAATCTCCACCTGGTGCGGTGAAGTGGGGGTTGTTTACCTTTCAGGTGCTGCAGCATTGAGACCTGCTTTACAGCACACACACACTACGTTTTCTGCCCTTTTCAGTGTGAAATTGTCCCAGACTTGCGACTTTTCAGTCTTTTCCTCCCCTCTTCTTCATTCTCTGCCATTACAGACCAAAGCAACGAGAATATTCAGACAGAAAGCAAACCGCTCGCTGTTGGAAATGTCCATCATCAGTCCGGGTGAAAGAGTCATACTGTACAGACATACCGTAGGCGACAGATTCTGTTTTTATATATTTAATAAGTGTTTAAATATTTGATTTGTTTACTGAAACAATTATGTAGTCCCTCCGAACAGTGCAGTGGTCTGAGAATGCGCAATGATGCATAAATTAAAATATATCACCACATGATATTAATTAAACGGAGCCTCGAGGCAGATAATTTGCCTCGATCAATTTTTGTACTCGAGTTAAGCCTTTTACATACTCCACGAGAAGCGAGAACTTTTTTCTTGTTCTCAAGGCTCCGAGAAGAAAATGACGTCATTTTGTTCACGCGGACGAAGACAGTTCTTGACAAATCGGGCTGGCAGAACTTTTTTCTTGCGGGGCTCCGAGAAGTATCGTGTGATTAGTCGGACATTTGAGGTGGGCGTGGTTAACACAGAGAAAGCATGAAGCGGAGTTGCTGCTTCCGTGTGTTTGCTGTTGCCGGCAAAACGGATTATTTTGATAAAACAGCTGATCGAGATGGTGAGAAAGTAAGAACATTTTTACATGTGTTTTTAAAACACTCGGACCCAGCCGCGTGCACAACCCGCCCTGCCGCGGACGAAGTTGCTCGTTAAATATGAAACTAGAAAAGCACGCAGAGAGCCGAAACCTCCGCCAAGCACAATGTTAAAAAATCCTTTTTAAAAAATTTCATTAGCTTTTCATTTTTACATTTGCAACAACTCTTGAAATATTTATAAAAATCCACCGTAACCTTTTAAGTTATATGGAGCAAAAAGACGCCGGGAAAAACATAACCTCCTCGGTTGAGGTTCATTGCACATAAAAGCAGACACCACCCCCCGCAGTGATCCCTCCCCGCTGCAGACGTGCTTCTCGTGGAGTATGTATGGACCTGACGAACAAGACGTTTTTTATTGTTCTTGCAGCCTCGAGAACAAGAACTCAGTTCTTGCTTCTCATGGAGAATGTAACAAGCTTAACTCAAGTTACCCGAGTAATCGTTGCAGCCCTACTCTGAACTTCTGCCGCACGGCGTCAACCAATCAGAGCAATCCGCACGCAGCTCCTGGAGTACACCTACGATTTATATGGTGAATCCAGACACAGGGCTGAGACACCCCACAACAGTGTTCCTCATCGCATGCGACTCTTGACTTGCGGCTCGAGAAGCAGCCACTGGCTTTCTGAAAATGCTATCTAAACAAGTCATAATGATCCTCAATGGTGCAGTTCTCTCCACAAACAAGAACTGCAGGCCGCTTGCTAAAACTTTGCTGTTGTAACGGCCCTAACTGACCCTGTCAGAGTTGCCCGTTTTGGCTGATATCCACTGCACCGAACTCCGCCAAAGAGCTGCTCAATCGGTAGCTCCGACTGAAAAAGAAACACCAACATTCCGATGGCATGATTGTATTTTCACCATATACGCCATTACTCTGTGCAATATTTAGGATAACAACTCCTTGCTAAAAAGCTGAATGTTACTGATTTGGCACCATAGCGGGATACGTCTGCTAAGTGCGGCTCTTGTTGCATTCACAGTGACTATCACTGCCCTATGACGACGTTATCTAGCTTTATTTATTAAATAAAGCGATGCTGTGGAAGGAAAACTCCGCCTTTCCCCCCTCTCTACTCCTCCATGTTTGCTGCTCGCTCCCGACAAGCAGCAAACACGGCAGGAACGTCAGGAGCGCTTTGGGTGTTGGACACAAAAGTGACCAGCGTTGAGCGTTCAGGGCGTTTTTGACGCTCAAAACGCGTTTGGTCTGAACACACCGTTGGAGCGGAATTAAGGTTTACATGACAGAGGAATTAAATAGTTCGGCATTAAAATGCAAAACAACCAGCCACTTACATCATACATCCTTACACTTACTTACATAGTTTAATTCTGAATAGAGTTAATTGCATTAGGAATTAAGTGTTTACATGGTCGTTTTTCATTAGTTTAAAGTGGAATTACCTTTTATTCTGAATCAAAGATGAATTAAAACTCCCATGTAAACACACGGATGGCCTGGTTTTGTGCTGTTCAGACTGTCATAAAACAATCAAATATGACTCCCATATGCGCAAAAAAGTAGAATGAGTAATTTTTTCTTCAGTATGAAAAAAAACCGAAGACAAGCAACAAAGAAAACTAGCACAAGATCAAATCTGAGAATATTCTCAAAAAAGATTAAATCGCCATGATTAACTGATTGTAATAGATCGGTAATGTTGTCATTTTCATAAAGGATTATGCCTGATCCATATGGACAAATTGGCAAAACTGGAGAACAAAGAAACACAACATCCATTTTTTACTGCTGTGTTGTTTTGTTTTCATTCAATGTGAGTTTCAGAAGAGGTGTGTCCAAATCAGGAAGTATGGCAGAGGAAGAGTTATTCCCTCCAAATAAATGGATTAAGTCATCCTTGTTGTATTTCTTTGGTTACAGAAAAAATTACCAATGTTTCTTTGGGGAGAACAGCTTGCCAGCAAGTTAAAAAAAAAAAAAAAGAAAAGAAAAGAAAATTGCAATGAAAAAAGGAAAACGATCAAATGTGTTTCAGAATAACCGCCAGCTTTGTCTGTTAATGTAAAGGTAAATGTTGAGCAGCAGAGTGAAATGACATTAATGTTTAACTGGAGTAACTTTGACTTTAAATGTTATACCATTTTGTATTCATGAATGATTTGGGGCTTACAGCATTAAATAATAGCATAATATATGTTTCAGAGAGTGTCTGTTCTGCTAAAAAGCACCTTTAAGTTTCATGTTTTCAAATTCACTACTCAGGATGAAACTGCTTTACAGAGCAGAGGGAATTTAATGGGAATAAGACTCTTTTGCTGCCTGGTTAACCACTATCCTGATATATTAGTTTGTTATGTTGATATCACAAAAAGAAAGAAATTATAGACCAATAAAAAATGTTTATGGAATTTTACATATTTATTGTTTTGGAAATTTAATACATAATAATTGGGATAATTTTTCTGATACTAATCGGATCAAGAACATCCATAATCATGGCATCGCTATTTTATGTGCAAACCTTTGTGAGATAATCTAGATAATGACGTAAACAGGATGTTATTTTTCATCTTAGATATTTCAGCTGTTTAAGCTGCAGGAAGTCAAACACATTTACAAGATGAATGCTTAAAACAAACAGTGCAGCCATTTATAAGTGACACCTGACAGGTACTTGAATGTGTTAAAGTCATACCTATCTGAAAAAATGCAGATGAGGCCTGTTGAAAATAAGAACTGCTGTTTTAGTTCCAGATCATTTTTTTGCATACATGGTTAGAAGCTAGAAAATGCCAGCAATGTTATTATCCACCTAGGGATCTTTCTATTTTCTTTTTAACAATGAAATCAGCATCAAGTCTTCTGTATCTGGAAGACATTTTATTCTATACAAAGTTTAAAATATAATCCTAGATATCAGCCTAAATTTATGAGTTAAGACAAAAACAGATATTTTCACTCAGCCGAAGCACCATTTAGACTGATATTTAGATGTAATACTTTTGTACAAATCTGTTGATTTTCCTTTGTGTTACTTACTTTATCTAACATGTCATCAGTGTGAATGCGATTCATCGCTCTAAGACCAGGAATGAAAAGAAATTGCGTGCTGTGTGCAGCTGATCAGCAGATCTGTCTCTGTAGTTGCTAAAGTTAAACACTTAGCAGCAAATGGTTTATGCAACATTCAAACATCATAATTCTAGGATTAGCTGACATTTAATAATTATTTCTGCAAAGAATTTTCAACTGTCTTTAGTTCTTCATAGCATTGTAGTCAAATATTCAATATTTTTCTACAGAATACAGAATGAATCCTCTTCCCAATAGAAAAGTTTTATCTTTTCCCATTCATATACGCGTGATATAGGAGGTGGTCTAGTGGTAATGGGACATGACTATGTCTCTGGAAGCTGTGGGTTCAAATCCCACGTGACATTTACCTAATATGTCTGCTCAATACAACTTCCCACCTACTTCCTCTTTTTAATCTTTCAGAAAGCATTCCTATCTCTGCATTTTTTATCACTTCATTTTCAATTAATTTCATACTTTATCGGATTGGAAAGAATACTGCCCATCTGCTAGCTGCTGGAATGGGTGGCTGCAGTGTCCTCTGTCAGAAGGAGACACATCCAGAGATACTTTATGTATAAAGCCATTTATTCACCATACAATGGTGGTGATAATAAGCTTATGCTGTGCTTTCTACTCACCAAAAAAAATCATATCATAATGAAATTACAGTTCTACACCATAATTTCAAGAAACTGACCCAATGCTCTATGAGTTCAAAAAATTAAAAATGCTCCCTTAAATTGCCACTAGAATGATCACATCATGTTTCTCACTAATCCATGGCAAATTCCTCTTAGTTTTCACCACTTGAAAATTAACAGGTTTTTCCACTAACTTCAGTGACACCCTTAGCTTTTTTGAGTTATACATTAGTAATTACACATTATCGCATTTACACTTGCTGTTATGTAATAACAGCACAATTCTAGTTAATGGTTAGTGGTCGATTATCTTCTCAACTTATTTGTTTGTGCATAACAGTTTTTGAACATACCCTGATTTAGAGGGATGCCACAATATCAAATGTTCACATTGTTTTCTTGGTCTTAGCGACAGCACAATGAAAAAAAAGCCATTGTATCAGTCTGGCACATTTTTAACTTTGTTTATTGTGCACATCATCTTTTGTGCAAAAAGAAATTTAAGTTTGAACGTAGGAATGCAGAGAGAGGACATAAGCCTGACTATAAAAAGGAATACAAAAAGAAATGTGATGCCTGCAAAACATAAAATAAAGATTAACTTAGCCTGTTACCTATCAGATGGAACTAGATCTCTTCTGATGTTGCATTATAGTCATGTTGCAGTTACACAATATTTTGGTTACTCAAGTTTCAACTCTACAACAATGACTCCATGATGGGTCTGAGTAAGAAAAGTGGCAAATGCAGCCACTGGATGCATGTTGAGAGATGCCTTTTTTTTTTTTAAATCTTTTTTTAAACTTTTGTCTTTTTTTCCTGCAAATGAGTTAAATATACCATGTGTGACCACATGCATAAAAGATGACAGAATAAACATGTAAAAGGAAAAGTGTCTGCAAAGCTCCGAGACAAACACTCTCCTCTGCAACACCTCTGAGCTGATCAAGATGCTGTGCGAGCGACCTCTGCCGAACAGAGCAGGACTTTATCTCCAAAATCTGCTCAAGAAAATTAACAATTAAACAAAGACTCAGAAGCTGAAGCAAGCAGCTGAGTCGCCACTGTTTTAAGGATACTTTTGTATTTTAAAATGAAACATCAAATGTTAAAATTCACAGGTAAAAGTGCAACCTGAAACATCTAGCTTACTGAAAGGCTGTAATATAAAGGGTTGATCGCTCACAAATGCGAGGCCACGATGTGGAGGTAATTAAAGGTGTATATTTAACACCAAAAAGTAAAAAGTGCAGCCGGTTTGGGAACTGGCGCGGAAACCAGCTGTACAGTATGTGGTGGGAGGCTGGACTAACACTGTTGCCTTGATTTGCCTGAATCAGTAACATGTAGCTAACAGATCCATGAACACATTGGCAGTCTTTAGCCCAGCATTTAGCCGTATTAATCCAAATATATTCATGCATTGCTTGTGTTTTTAAAAGCTTAAATACGATAATTAAATTTTTTTAAAAAAAGAAAGAAAACAGCCTGTCGGTGAATAGGAGGAATCGTGCAGCCTGCTAACTAGCATTACTGCTAGCTAGCTAGCTTAACGTCGTTTACATTTAGTCACCGGTCAATCGGGATTAGATCACTTGAAACAAAGTATGAATGATGCTGAGTCGAAATACACGCATATCAATACAAATTATTTTAGTTTATTTTGAACCGCTAAAGCTAGACCCAGCCAGGATAGTGACATGAGCCTGGAACATGAATAATGAAGCCCCACCAAGAAGCTTACAACGTGTTAGTACATGGCATTCAGCTTCCCGGGCACAGCATCTTCCTGCACATTCAGTTGCCCTCCGGTCCAGCACAAAAGCACAAGACTCCAAGCTGAGAGCGGCAATTTACGACAAAACGACACATCGACACCGGCAATTCACCGGTAGACACGAGACTCTCTGGCTGCCTGTATGTAATATCTTTTCAAAAGCGTGGGAAAAGACTGAGAGGAAAACTAGATAAGCGTGGATAAAGCTTTCATACTCACCTCGGTTCCTACCGAAGCCATGGTGCCTGGACGTTAGCTCCGCCTACCCCGGATGACGTCACTGTTATTGATTCGCAATCAGTATCGCCACACCTTTTCTCGTTCATAATATTAGGAATAATAAGGAATAAATGTTGTGGTAACAGAGAACAACACTATTTACGGCATACATATTTCTCTTACTTTTTAAGTAAAGGAGTCACAATATTTTTCACAAACGACCTGAGTGTCAATCCCCAAAAAACACTTCTTATAAAACGTTTTTTTTTGTTTTGTTTTGTTTTTTTTTGTTGTTTTTTTTTTTGTTTTGTTTTTTAATTGAAAAGGTATGTTACAATGTTTTGCCATCTAAATTGTCCTATATTTTTCCCGCCTCGGAATTGGCGACTGATCCCAGGTATTCACTTTTATGCAGGGGAATAAGCTGTTTGAGTGGATTCAGGTTCACTGACTCTGACCTAATTCATATCAAATGTGCAGCTCAATCAAGGACTTTAGACTGAGAGAAAAGGCCAGCATACTTATTTTTCACAAAGATAGGATCTCACACATACATATATATAAAAATAAAGGGAACACAAAAGTAACATGTTGTAGATCTGAATGAATGAAATATGTTTATTAAATACTTTGTTCTTTGCATAGTTGAATGTGCTGACAACAAAATCACAAAAAAATGATCAATGAAACTCAAATGTATCAATTCATGGAGGTCTGGATCTGGAGTTATACTCAAAATGAAAGTGGAAAAACACACTACAGGCTGATACGACTTTGATGTAATGTCCTTTAAACAAGTCAAAATGAGGCTCAGTAGTGTGTGTGGCCTCCGTGTGCCTGTATGACCTCCCTACAACACCTGGGCATGCTCCTGATGAGGCGGCAGATGTTCTCCAGAGGGATCTCCTCTCAGACCTGGACTGAAGCATCTGCCAACTCCTGGACAGTCTGTGGTGCAACTTCGTGTTGGTGGATGAAGCGAGACATGATGTCCCAGATGTGCTCAGTTGGATTCAGGTCTGGGGAACAGGTGGGCCAGTCCATAACATCAATGCCTTCGTGTTGCAGGAACTGCTGACACACTCCAGCCACGTGAAGTCTAGCATTGTCTTGCATTAGGAGGAACACATAGAGGGCTGTGCGGCACTCCAAAGAAATGCCACCCCACACCATTACTGACCCACTGCCAAACTGGTCATGGAGGATGTTGCAGGCAGCAGAACGTTCTCCACGGCGTCTCCAGACTCTGTCATGTCTGTCACATGTGCTCAGTGTGAACCTGCTTTCATCTGTGAAGAGCACAGGACGGCCTGCTGGAGCTCATTTTGCAGGGCTCTGGTAGTGCTCCTCCTGTTCCTCCTGCACAAAGAAGAAGGTTTTGCTGCTGTCTCCGGATGTACTGGCCTGTCTCCTGGTAGCGCCTCCATGCTTTGGACACTGACAGACACAGCAAACCTTCTTGCCACAGCTCGCATTGATGTGCCATCCTGGATAAGCTGCACTACCTGAGCCACTTGTGTGGGTTGTAGACTCCGTCTCATGCTACTACTAGAGTGAAAGCACCGCCAGCATTCAAAAGTGACCAAGACATCAGCCAGAAAGCATCAGAACTGAGAAGTGGTCTGTGGTCACCACCTGCAGAACCACTCCTTTATTAGGTGTGTCTTGCAATGGCCTATAATTTCCACCTGTTGTCTATTCCATTTGCACAACAGCATGTGGAACGGATTGTCCGTCATTGTTGCTTCCTAAGTGGACAGTTCCATTTCACAGAAGTGTGGTTGACTTGGAGTTACATTGTGTTGTTAAGGTGTTCCTTTCTTTTATTGAGCAGTTTATATATGTATGTATATATATATGTATATATATATATATATATATATATAATATATATATATATATATATATATATATATATATATATATATA
>NC_136615.1:29493634-29496134 GCF_933228915.1 Telmatherina bonti
TGTAAATTTGCTGGATACTAAAACTACTTGTCTTTTCTGAAGCTGTCCTTTAGAACTGAAGGCGTATCTGACAAGACCTGGCTCTTATAGTGGGGCGGGTCTGACGTCATATCCGTTTGCCTTTGTATCAAAAGATCAAAGGGGAAACTAATCTTTGATGATGACGTCAGATTCCATCCTCTTGATTCGATCTTGAGAACCTTTTGAAAATAAATTAAAAGATCCTTCTTTTAGGCTGCACGGTGGCGCAGTGGTTAGCACTGTGGCCTCACAGCAAGAAGGTCGCTGGTTCAATCCTTGGCTGGTTTGGTCAGTGGCCTTTCTGTGTGGAGTTTGCATGTTCTCCCCGTGTATGCGTGGGTTCTCTCCGGGTACTCCGGCTTCCTCCCACCATCCAAAGACATGCATGATAGGTTAATTGGTCACTCTAAATTGCCCCTAGGAGTGAGCGTGAGTGTGGTGTGGTTGTTCGTCTCTCTGTGTGTGGCCCTGCGATGGACTGGCGAGCTGTCCAGGGTGTACCCTGCCTGTCGCCCAAAGCCAGCCGGCTGGCCTTGGGCGACCCTGAATTGGAATAAGCGGTTCGGAAAATGAATGAATGAATGAATGGATCCTTCTTTTAATTACAGGGGAAAATATTAAGATGTCGCAGCAATTATTTTCTATTTGTCATCCTCAAATAATCACTCGTCTTCTTCTTAATAATAATAATAATAATAATAATAATTGCTTTATTTATTTAAAATACTTCAGCTTGTGAAAGAGTTTGAAATGACTGGGGGATAAAATAAAAACTGGTTGTTACAAGAAGTAGTGCGTGACAACTTTACACAGTACAATGGCGCCTCTAGATTAGATAAATATGTGGAGACTGCTAAACAGTGTAAGTATGTGCCAGAAAATGACCTCAAGGCAAATTAAACGTTTGATTAAAAATACTAACTAAAGATGTATTATAATTATAATATATGTCTTTGACGTTTTGTATTCTAACAGCGGAACTACGTAACATTAGCTTGTGTGTAAACTGGTCAATAATCGTTAATATTGATAAAACAGTAGACCATCGCATTTTAATAAACAGACTGGAAAGTCTGATGGGTCTCTCGTGTATTGTGTAAATTGAATATATTTTCCAGACTGAATTGTGATGTGTTTTGTCACAGTTTTATGATCTTTGTGTACTTTTCTGAACTGGCGGCCAGGTCCCCGACACAAATGACATCTGGTTGACGGTACTGATGCAGCGGTGAAGGACGTGCTGCCAGGAGACGGTGTTCACACAGTTTGCTCAGTATCCTGGATGTAATCACTGTATGTCTGCGGTCTGTCTCTTCCTCTTCATGGTTTTCTTTCTTTTTATTTAACAGCTCTGTGAAGCACCTTTAACAATCCACAGTGTCCTCCCTAAACACACACACACACTGTATTCTCTGTATTTTAGGGTTACCCAGCTCCCGACAAGACGGTGTCGGACAGGGCTGCAGTCCCCTCCACTGTCCTGCGTCTTCCTGCTTTGGCATTTCAGTCAGTTTTTGAGAAATATTCTGAAACTCTGGTCTGAGTCATACAGGTAAATCACAGCTGCAGGTTGTCCTGATCTGCAAGCAGGGAGCTAAGCACTTTACACACATCCATGGTTTAATATTTGTTTTGATGCTGCAGATTATTATGGTGCGTCTCCAGAGAGTGACCTTCCTCGCCTTACACAACTACCTCAGCCTCACCACTGAGCTCTTCAAGCCGGTACTTATGTTTTTTTCCTCTTTCTCAAACAGGGATACTCGGAGACACTCCAGGTGTTACATAAGAAAATAGAAAAAGGGTGATCAGGATAACAACACACACATGGAAATGTAACGTCGAGATCTTAGAAAGTTACTCTCATCATAATGTGAAATACTGGATTTTCAGTTCCAGATGAAGCTGATGAAATATTAGTGATTACCATGTAACTGACTTAATGCAAGATTATAATATAATATAAAATAATATAATATAATATAATATAATATAATATAATATAATATAATATAATATAATATAATATAATATAATATAATATAACATAATATAATATAATATAATATAATATAATATAATATAATATAATATAATATGATATAATATAATATATAATACTCATTATTATATAATACAATATAATATAATAATAGAATAAGAATATAATTATAGTATAATGATATTATATTATTATTATTATTATTATTATTATTAATAATAATAATAATAATCATAATCATAATAATAATCATCATAATAATTATGATGATGGTGATGGTGATAAAATTAATAATATAATTATATTATATTATTGAAATTAAGTTAAATTAAATGAAAAATACTTTTTTAATCCCCAAAGGGAAATTTAATATTGTTGCAGATAATTAACTAGAGGAGGTCTTGTTCCAGAGGCTGATGGCTGCTGGCAGGAATGATCTTCTGTATCTTTCAGTCTTACATCGGACCTGAAGAAGCC
>NC_136615.1:29501134-29783634 GCF_933228915.1 Telmatherina bonti
TGGGCACATCGCTTGTGAAGCTGGTTAAACCTTTGACTGATTTAGTTGTTTCTTTAGTACTGGATGTAACAATGGTCTCTACTTCTATCGCACTGGGCTGAATTTCTGCCACATTTATCTGACTTAAGGTCTCAGAAGGCTGATTATTTTGCTCAGATAAGGGAGTTTGAAGTATGAATGGATGAATGAGTGCATCAGCAGGGGTGATCCGCTTGTCTGGATCCACCTGCAACATCTCTTTGAGAAGACTGATGAATCCATCTGTGTCTTCAGGTTCTGTGGACTTTTTAGGCACTGTATGCAGAGTTGGCAGATCGTCCAGACTAAAGATGTAATCGTAAATATGCGTCAAATTATCTGATCCACTTGTAGGTCTTTCATATTCATCCGTTGTTTTCCATTTCCATTCTGAACCGTCATCCGTCTTCACTGAGTCAAAAAAGGTTTGTGTTTTCAGTCCTTTATCCAGTATGTAATTAGGAATACCTACAATCTTTGAAATGGCTCTCATAACGTGAGAATTATTTTTGGCTCGAAACAGGTTGTCACCAAGATACAAGAACATCAGTGTGCATCCCAAAGACCACATGTCAACTGCTTCACTGACTGGAAGGCCCAAAAAAATCTCAGGGGGCCTGTAAGAACGGTTTTGAAAGGTATGCTTATTACACAAATCACCTGACTTAGCAGTTAGCCCAAAGTCAGTTAGCTTCACTTTGAAAGGTTGCGATTTCTGGTTTACTAACAATACATTGTCTGGCTTAATATCATTATGTGACAAACCAATACTGTTGAGCGCGTTTATGGCCTCCAGTAACTGCTTTGCAATTGTTCTGATTTCAGAAACATGCAGTGGCTTCCTCTTCTGTTGTATCAACTCAGATAAACTAATGTCCAGCTTCTCACAAACCAGGCAATTTATGCCCTTGTACTGGAAGCGCCTGTGGAACTTCATCAAATTGGTTTTGTCAGGATCCAATTTATGAATTTCATGTAAGATCCGAGCTTCTCTTGTTCCTAGTTCGAAAAATTTTTGTTTAAAAAATTTAATTGCCACTTTCTCGTTTGTATCCATGTCGATGCATTTGGCTACTTTTCCAAAAAACTCATTTCTAATTAACTTATCAACAATATATCTATTCCTCTTATATTGCACAATCTTACCTTCTTGTACCATGGTAGAATCCTGACTGAAACTGTTTCCCATTGTAAACTGTGATGTATCTTTAAAAAAAATCCTGTAAATTTGCTGGATACTAAAACTACTTGTCTTTTCTGAAGCTGTCCTTTAGAACTGAAGGCGTATCTGACAAGACCTGGCTCTTATAGTGGGGCGGGTCTGACGTCATATCCGTTTGCCTTTGTATCAAAAGATCAAAGGGGAAACTAATCTTTGATGATGACGTCAGATTCCATCCTCTTGATTCGATCTTGAGAACCTTTTGAAAATAAATTAAAAGATCCTTCTTTTAGGCTGCACGGTGGCGCAGTGGTTAGCACTGTGGCCTCACAGCAAGAAGGTCGCTGGTTCAATCCTTGGCTGGTTTGGTCAGTGGCCTTTCTGTGTGGAGTTTGCATGTTCTCCCCGTGTATGCGTGGGTTCTCTCCGGGTACTCCGGCTTCCTCCCACCATCCAAAGACATGCATGATAGGTTAATTGGTCACTCTAAATTGCCCCTAGGAGTGAGCGTGAGTGTGGTGTGGTTGTTCGTCTCTCTGTGTGTGGCCCTGCGATGGACTGGCGAGCTGTCCAGGGTGTACCCTGCCTGTCGCCCAAAGCCAGCCGGCTGGCCTTGGGCGACCCTGAATTGGAATAAGCGGTTCGGAAAATGAATGAATGAATGGATCCTTCTTTTAATTACAGGGGAAAATATTAAGATGTCGCAGCAATTATTTTCTATTTGTCATCCTCAAATAATCACTCGTCTTCTTCTTAATAATAATAATAATAATAATAATAATTGCTTTATTTATTTAAAATACTTCAGCTTGTGAAAGAGTTTGAAATGACTGGGGGATAAAATAAAAACTGGTTGTTACAAGAAGTAGTGCGTGACAACTTTACACAGTACAATGGCGCCTCTAGATTAGATAAATATGTGGAGACTGCTAAACAGTGTAAGTATGTGCCAGAAAATGACCTCAAGGCAAATTAAACGTTTGATTAAAAATACTAACTAAAGATGTATTATAATTATAATATATGTCTTTGACGTTTTGTATTCTAACAGCGGAACTACGTAACATTAGCTTGTGTGTAAACTGGTCAATAATCGTTAATATTGATAAAACAGTAGACCATCGCATTTTAATAAACAGACTGGAAAGTCTGATGGGTCTCTCGTGTATTGTGTAAATTGAATATATTTTCCAGACTGAATTGTGATGTGTTTTGTCACAGTTTTATGATCTTTGTGTACTTTTCTGAACTGGCGGCCAGGTCCCCGACACAAATGACATCTGGTTGACGGTACTGATGCAGCGGTGAAGGACGTGCTGCCAGGAGACGGTGTTCACACAGTTTGCTCAGTATCCTGGATGTAATCACTGTATGTCTGCGGTCTGTCTCTTCCTCTTCATGGTTTTCTTTCTTTTTATTTAACAGCTCTGTGAAGCACCTTTAACAATCCACAGTGTCCTCCCTAAACACACACACACACTGTATTCTCTGTATTTTAGGGTTACCCAGCTCCCGACAAGACGGTGTCGGACAGGGCTGCAGTCCCCTCCACTGTCCTGCGTCTTCCTGCTTTGGCATTTCAGTCAGTTTTTGAGAAATATTCTGAAACTCTGGTCTGAGTCATACAGGTAAATCACAGCTGCAGGTTGTCCTGATCTGCAAGCAGGGAGCTAAGCACTTTACACACATCCATGGTTTAATATTTGTTTTGATGCTGCAGATTATTATGGTGCGTCTCCAGAGAGTGACCTTCCTCGCCTTACACAACTACCTCAGCCTCACCACTGAGCTGTTCAAGCCGGTACTTATGTTTTTTTCCTCTTTCTCAAACAGGGATACTCGGAGACACTCCAGGTGTTACATAAGAAAATAGAAAAAGGGTGATCAGGATAACAACACACACATGGAAATGTAACGTCGAGATCTTAGAAAGTTACTCTCATCATAATGTGAAATACTGGATTTTCAGTTCCAGATGAAGCTGATGAAATATTAGTGATTACCATGTAACTGACTTAATGCAAGATTATAATATAATATAAAATAATATAAAATAATATAATATAATATAATATAATATAATATAATATAATATAATATAATATAAAATAATATAATATAATATAATATAATATAATATAATATAATATATAATACTCATTATTATATAATACAATATAATATAATAATAGAATAAGAATGTAATTATAGTATAATGATATTATATTATTATTATTATTATTATTAATAATAATAATAATAATAATAATAATCATCATCATCATAATAATTATGATGATGGTGATGGTGATAAAATTAATAATATAATTATATTATATTATTGAAATTAAGTTAAATTAAATGAAAAATACTTTTTTAATCCCCAAAGGGAAATTTAATATTGTTGCAGATAATTAACTAGAGGAGGTCTTGTTCCAGAGGCTGATGGCTGCTGGCAGGAATGATCTTCTGTATCTTTCAGTCTTACATCGGACCTGAAGAAGCCTCTCCCTGAACACACTTTGTTGTTTCATCACTGTGTTGTGGAGAGGGTGTGAAGAATCCTCCATCATCTTCATCAGCTTGTGCAGCATTCTTCTTTGGACAATCAGCTCCAGCGGCTCCAGAGTTACTCCAAGCACAGAAGCAGCTTTCTTGATCAGTTTGTTGATTCTCTTCAAGTCTCTGGTTCTGATGCTACTACCCCAGCAGATGCTGCAAAGCTGACTGCACTCTCCACAACAGACTTATAGAAGATATGCAACATTTTGGTGCAGACGTTAAACCATCTCAGCTTCCTTAAGAAGTACAGTCTGCTCTGACCTTTCTTGTAGATGTAGTCAGTGTTGCGTTTCCAGTCCAGTTTGTTGTCCAGCTGAACTCCAAGATACTTGTATTCCTCCACCACCTCCACCTCCTCTCCCAGGATGGAAACACTGCTTTGTTTATTCTTGTTCCTCCTGAAGTCAACAATCATCTCTTTTGTTTTGCTGGTATTTAATATAAGATGATTTTCACCGCACCATATAACAAACTGACGGACCAGTTCTCTGTACTCTGCTTCTTGTCCATTACTGATACACCCCACAACTGCAGAGTCATCAGAGTATTTCTGCAGATGACAGGACTCAGAGTTGTACTGGAAGTCGGAGGTGTACAGTGTGAATAGGAATGGCCAGAGTACAGTTCCTTGTGGTGCACCAGTGCTGCTGACCTCCATCTCAGACACACAACCTTTAAGTCTCACAAACTGGGGTCTGTTTGTGAGGTAGTCATAGATCCAGGTGGTTGTAGAGGTATCCACCTGGAATTTATGGAGCTTCTCACATAACAAAGCAGGCTGAATGATTATAAAAAGAAGAAATCAAAGAACATGACCCTCAGAGTGCTGCCTGAATGGTCCAGATGAGAGAGTGCTCTCTGGAGCAGGTATATGATGGCATCTTCAACCCCAAGTCCATTACGATATGCAAACTGTAATGGATCCTGAAAGGTGTTTACTTGCTTGTTGAGGTGAGCCAGTAAGAGCCTCTCCAGGACTTTCATGATGTGAGATGTCAGGGCAACTGGTCAGTAGTCACTTGGTTCAACTGGTTGTGTTTTTTTAGGCACTGGAACAAGGCAGGAGGTTTTCCACAGCACTGGGACTCTATTTTGTCTCAGACTGGTGTTGAAAAGATGCTGGAGAATCGGACATAGTTGTTTTGAGCAGGTCTTGAGAACTCTGGGACTGACACCGTCTGGACCTGCAGCCTTGTTCTGGTTCAGTTTCTCAAGTTGCTTCATAACCTGATTGTAGGATACAAACAAGGTGGAGGTCTCAGGATGTCCTGATGTGGAGGAAGATGAAGCTGTGTTCTGGTCTATGACTGAGCTGCAGAGTGACAGATTGGAGGCATGTCAGGAAAGCAGTGGGCTTATGGAGGGTGTGTGGTCTGTTGGGCTGGAGGTAGGGGGTGAACTTAACCTGTTCAGCTCTTAGCTCTGTCCAGACCTCCATCAGGCTGGTCCTCCTTTAACTTGAAGCCGGTGATCTTCTTCATTCCAGACCACACATCCCTCACATTATTCTGCTGGAGCTGACTTTCTAACTTCCTCCTGTAGTCCTCCTTGCACTTCTTAGTTTGTGTTTTAAGTTGTTTTGTTTTTCCCCTCACTTCTGTGTTTGTCCACACAGAAGTTTATGTAATCTGTCACACACTCAGTCATGGCGTTGATGTCGTCTCCATGAGGTTCACAGAGGACGTTCCAGTCTGTAGCCTCAAAGCCTCCTCTCAGAGCATCTTCAGGTTCAGCAGACCAGATTTTGATAGTCTTTGTGATGACTATTTGCTGCTGAACGATGGGCTTGTAGGTGGAGGTGAGAAGAACCAGATTATGGTCAGATCTTCCTTAAGGAGGCAGGGCAGAACAACTATATATATATATATATGTGTGTGTGTGTGTGTATGTGTGTGTGTGCCTTCCTCTTACTAGTCTGTGTGCCAGTACTGGTTTAATCATTTCATAAATGAGAAGTTAGAGCAGATGACTATGAGCAAATTTATTGATGGATTGTTGGGCTAAACTAAATAGAGTAGTCTTACATGTCACTTTTTCTAAAACAGTGATTTTTCCGGGCTACTTTTCCTGTTTTTATAACAAGGGTGAAAATTTGAGAGTAAACCCACTTCTTGAGGGCCCACTACACCACTAGTTACTATGCTGATAGGCTTATTAGTTCCATCCCTATGCCAACTTTATCTATTTTAATATTCATGGTCAAACAATTCAAGTCCAAAATATAAATAAAAGCCCATGCACTGAATTTAATAAAGTATATCATTGACCAAATTAAAAGTTTTATCACATTTTCTTTCCACCTTAAAATCCAACCCTTTATTTGGATTAGGACAATCCTGGTTTCCTGAAACAAAGTTTCTAAAAAAAGTTGTGAGCAATACAAACGGAAGGCTTAATCCAGATCAAAACTTGGATTGGATTGGTTTAAATTAATCTAATTTAAACAACCAAGGCCGGATTATCCAGTTGGCCGTATGGGTACAGGCCCAGGGCCCTCTTGGGGCCAATGTGGAGAGCAAACACCAGCAGTTTGGGCATGAAACAAAATGTACATAAAAGCCAGATAGTTGCACCACAGTGTCTAGTGTATTCCTAGTGGTACCATTCGGTGAGAGATGTTAGAAATGTCGTTTCATTCACAATTTTCACAATGTTGCGGTGGGGAATGGGGCCCCTGGAAGACTCTGGGCCCAGGGGCCTGTGCACTTTTAATCCGGCCCTGTGAACAACCAATTTTCAAAACATGATCAAATTCTATCCCTGAAATCCAATCAGAAAACGTGGCTCCTACTGCCAGAAGGGGGCGCAAGCACGACGCATTCCACCTCGGGCAGCTAAATTAATAGTAGAAGAAGAAGCTTTCAAAACATCCGGTTTAGTTGTCAGGGGAGCGCGCGGTGACAGGAGGGACATTGGTTGCAGGTCTACCGAGGCTGCAGAAGTTGGAGCTACTTTCTCTTGTTTTCCTCAGAAAGACGACACTACCGTCACCAAACCACCGTGTTTGGGACATTAACGTCAACCCGACATGACTCAACAAGGCGCTGCTCTGCAGTCTTACAACAATGAAGTTGTAAAATGTAAGAAGCTTGTTTCGATCATTACATACAAGGTTATGTTTTAACCGGCTTTTATCTGTTTGTTTCTGTTCATGTTAACTCAAAAAAAAGGTATGGACGGAGTTTCATGAAGTTTTCAGGAGTTATTGTAAATGTAAAAAGGAAGAACTGGTTTAATTTTGTGGTGAAATTATCCGGATCACCGTTTGGATCCAGGAGCTTTTTATAGATCTTTGGGTATGTTTGCGCTTTTTTCTCGTTTAAAACTAATATATACCTTTTTATTATAACGAAGAGCATGTGTAGAAGGCATTTAGGTAGTTTTTAGTTGGTAAAATAAATTTGGAGCTACGATACGTCGTCCGGGCATGAAAGAAAAACGCGTTTTCCTGCAGTTTATAATTGTTTTTGCACAGTTTTGTTCCTAAATCTCAATTACGAATTTGTCGAGTGTCTAAATTTTAAGTGAAGTTCATCCACTTTTTTTCCCAAGTAATTTCCATACTGGTTTTTATCAAACACAATCTGATTGGCTTCCACAGATCAGACATTCACCTGGAAAAGAGCGTTTAACTCAGTTCACAAGCGAAACCACCTATAAGTGCAGCTGTCTGGAAACAGCAGGGACATTTCAGTACTAGTTTTAACTAATCTTCTCTTCTCTATAAGAGCAAAAATAGAAGTTTTTAAAAAAAAATGCATATGGCTTTAATGCCTGTAACCTTGTCACGTGCCAGTTAATCTAGTCCTGGTTTGGCTCGGTGGCAGGTTAACTGACCTCACCTTGAGGCTGAAATCTGCCTTCTGATTGTGTCCAGGATATATATACTCTTTAAATGACTTTAAATGAACCCTTCTTCTTATTAGAATACAACTAAATTTGCTACAGCAAATAAAACAATCAAAGTAGAAAAAAACATTTTAAAAATAAAACATTATGTCTGTAAAAAGAAAAAAAAATGCATGCTGTAAAGATTTTTTTTATAAAGAGCACCAATAAAGCAGAATTAAAATATAAGGTATAAAAAAAAATAAATGGACTAAATGATGAGAAATAGTCAAAAGGATCATGATGAAAAAATATTTTTTAAAAAACAAGAATAATATAAAGAATATATGGAAAGTATTAAATACAAGTTAAAAATGATGGGAATGATAGATCTAATCCTCTTGCTTACTTTTTTAAAACACAAATAATGATACCATAGAAGATATTACCTTCATTGTTAAATTCAACAGATACTGGATACAGTAAATACTGGATCTGATCTGGTGAGTGAGATAAAACGATATATAAATATAAATACAACCAATAGAACAAATATAGAAATTAAGGACATTATGTTTTTTTAAAAGAAACTGATTCATCTTGATCTTGAATGTAGTTAATAGTTTAAAAAAGCAAATATTTTAAAGACTGTAATAATACTGATGCGGCATTTGTAATAAAAATTTAAAAAAATATATATATAGGCAATTCAAGACACACCCAATAAAGGATTGGTTCTGCAGGTGGTGACCACAGACCACTTCTCAGTTCTGATGCTTCTGACTGATGTTTTGGTCACTTTTGAATGCTGGCGGTGCTTTCACTCTAGTAGTAGCATGAGACGGAGTCTACAACCCACACAAGTGGCTCAGGTAGTGCAGCTCATCCAGGATGGCACATCAATGTGAGCTGTGGCAAGAAGGTTTGCTGTGTCTGTCAGCGTCCAGAGCATGAAGGTGCTACCAGGAGACAGGCCAGTACATCAGGAGACGTGGAGGAGGCCGTGGGAGGGCAACAACCCAGCAGCAGGACTGCTACCTCCTTCTTTGTGCAAGGAGGAACAGGAGGAGCACTGCCAGAGACCTGCAAAATGAGCTCCAACAGGCCACAAATGTGCATGTGACTGCTCCAACAGTCAGAAACAGACTCCATGAGGTGGTATGAGGGCTCGGCGTCCACAGGTGGGGGTTGTGCTTACAGCCCAACACCGTGCAGGACATTTGGCATTTGCCAGAGAACACCAAGATTGGCAAATTCACCACTGGCGCCCTGTGCTCTTCACAGATGAAAGCAGGTTCACACTGAGCACATGTGACAGACGAGACAGAGTCTGGAGACGCCGTGGAGAACGTTCTGCTGCCTGCAACATCCTCCATGACCGGTTTGGCAGTGGGTCAGTAATGGTGTGGGGTGGCATTTCTTTGGAGGGCCGCACAGCCCTCCATGTGCTCGCCAGAGGTAGCCTGACTGCCATTAGGTACCGAGATGAGATCCTCAGACCCCTTGTGGGACCATATGCTGCTGCGGTTGGTCCTGGGTTCCTCCTAATGCAAGACAATGCTAGACCTCATGTGGCTGGAGTGTGTCAGCAGTTCCTGCAACACGAAGGCATTGATGTTATGGACTGGCCCGCCCGTTCCCCAGACCTGAATCCAGCTGAGCACATCTGGGACATCATGTCTCGCTCCATCCACGAACACCAAGCTGCACCACAGACTGTCCAGGAGTTGGCAGATGCTTCAGTCCAGGTCTGAGAGGAGATCCCTCTGGAGAACATCTGCCGCCTCATCAGGAGCATGCCCAGGTGTTGTAGGGAGGTCATACAGGCACACGGAGGCCACACACACTACTGAGCCTCATTTTGACTTGTTTAAAGGACATTATATCAAAGTTAGATCAGCCTGTAGTGTTTTTCCACTTTCATTTTGAGTATAACTCCAAATCCAGACCTCCATGAATTGATATATTTGATTTTCATTGATCATTTTTGTATGACTTTGTTGTCAGAACTTCAACTATCGAAAGACATATGGAAATACAGATTTTAAGACATCCACAGTAATTATCTTTATTTTGGTCTCTATCAGGTTTGGAGGACCTCCTCTCGAAGCGGGATGAGCTGAACCGGCAGATTAGGCAGGAAGAAGAGGAGAAAGAACGGCTGCAGCATGACATCCGCATCCTCTCAGAAAAGCTGAGCCGAATCAACGAGAGTCTGGCCCAAAAGCTGGCGGCCCGAGCCACGTTTGATCGCACCATCGCGGAGACAGAGACCGCCTACAGCAAAGTGTGTACCACTCTGCCTTAACCCTTCATAGAGCACTTAATGAAATACCTTTTAAATGAGAAATTTTAACCTAAAATTGTCCTTCTGATATCAACTAAGACCTCCATTCTGTTGTTACATAAACAAAAAATATATAGTTTGACGCTGAATATGAAAAAATGAAGTGATGAAAAATAGTCACTTGGCCAATAAAGGGTTAAGAGTGTTAAAACTCTTAAAAGAACCCTTTAGGCCACATCTGTAAACTCTTCCCCTCTGCATTCATAACGTTTGTTGAGAGGCGAACACACTGTTGTGGCATGATGTATTTTAAATAATGCATGTCTTTGTTTTGTCTTTTTTTTTTTTAAACAAAGATCTTAACTTTTAACAGCTTCTAAAGACCTATAATAGATTAACCCTCTTTTTATGAACAATTCAGTTGTTTTGTGCTTAAAAACATGACATTTCTTCCACAAAAAGCCTTTAAAAAAAAAAAAAAAAAACCTCCTGTAGTGTCGGAGTGAGCTTGCGTTGCGTTGTTATGATTTCATATCCCGCAGGACGAGGTCCGAGCATGCTTGTGACGCATCCACCCAGCGGATGCTGAACTCCCTGCGTGCTCACGTTAATCACTGAAAAACAAATACTCCTAAACCGCTCTCACAGGAAAAACAAGACAAAATTCACATAGTTTCTCTTCTTCCTTCCTGTAGATTGTGGAGAGTTCCCAGTCCCTCCTGTGTGTCCTGAGACAGGAGGCAGGGAACTTAAGTCAGTCCATCGAATCGGCCCATCCTCGAAGATAAGACGCAGATAACCATCGCTGGATCACAATAGTTTTTTTTTTTTTTTTTTTAATTGAATAAATGTTTGTCGACATCAAAGTAAGACTCATCCAGAAGCTCTGATTTGTTCAAGTCATCTATTTATTCAGCTTTCATTTGCACAAGTATGACATCTTTTTTTTTTTTAATTTACTTTCCCAAAATCATTGACGATAAGTTTACAGTAAGCACATTGGCTGCGATGTAGATTTACAGACGAGGGGGGGAAGGGAGGAAAAGATGAACACGATGGAGCTTCTACCACGACGGCCATCAGAAAAGTTCTTGCTGGTGTCATTTAAGACAATCAGTGGAGTTTTTTTTTTTCCACTACAATCCAGATCTGCCTGTTTGGTCCCGCAGGTCACAGAAAACACCGACAACCTCTTTGGGATTTTGGTAAACAAAAAACAGCAGCTACCACAGATGACTGTCACATGACCACGAGCCCAGGTTTAAATCTAACCCTACAGATCATTACAGACTTAAATGATTGCAGATTCAGACCTTTTTATACGTTGGATCGTGATATTTTCACATAAGAAAAGGAAGGTTCTACTTTTACAAAAGTAGAACGTGGCCATTTTTAATTAACTTAAACTTCTACAGAGCTTAAGTTTGAAGTATTTCCTCAGTCTGAGTGGTTATAGGACAACTTATTTGGCCTAAATGTTTATTTCAATGTTCTAAATACCTCATTTATGAACGTAATTGGATTAAACGCCAGTTTTTTCCCCCCATATTTTGCCAGAAAAGGCATCATTCTGGCTTCTAATCCAACAATCAGACTGTTGCCTGTTAAACCTCATACAAGACTCCACATGTACACAAGTCTTGTAATACGTTCTAGATACAAATGAGTGAATAAAAGTACATTCATATTACAAGATTAGGATAATTGTTTGTTACGTTTATAACTGGTCCTTTAAAATACAGGCCAATGGGAAGGAAAAAGGGTGTTTCCAGACCTGGACCTGTGTCCTGTGGGCTGCAGTTTGTGGTCACAGTGACAAGGCCAACAGTCATGAAACTGTTCAGATGCAAACACTGTGGCGAAAGTACGAAAAGAAAACACATGGCAACCATCGGCAGTGCATTCATCAGGTACGACTGAAGAGTTATATTTCATGATCATTGAAAAACAAAACAATGCCTCATGTACAAAAAAAAAGTCAAAAGTTAGTGGGGTTTTTTTTTTTTACAACAGGTGTAAGACGAGGCTGCAGCTCCAGAAACAAAACTCTCCAACTAGGCTTGTTGTTCTGCTAAGTGCACGTTTCCTCTGTCGCCTTCTCATGAGGTGCAAAATGCAGCTAAAAGCATGACAGTGCAAAGACATCTAACATCCAAGACTCCTGACGACACAAAAGGATTCCTAAATCCAGATCTGACAACAGCAAAAGTCCAGCTTTGAGGACTCGACCGATTTTATCTGATTGGAGAAACAAAGAAAGAAAAGATCTTTGTATTTGTCAGCGTATGACAGAAACTGTACAGCAACACTGGCCCGGGTGTGTGGAGAATGAACAGGAGGCCATCACAGCAACACTTTTAATCAGTTGGCATCGAGTAAAAAATAAAAAATAATAAAAAATCATCTTGGTAACTTGGTGCATTCTTGCATATATATATATAAAAAAAGAAAAATTACCACATCTTTCAAACACAATCTTGCATTCGTTTGCACAAACATGTCATCATTTTAAATAAATGATGGTGATGGAAGCTGCTGCTCTCTGTGGAATGTCGAAGTGTGACTTTGTCGTCCATTTTTCCAGACTTGCAAACCTCAATTTTACGCTGGAATAAATACGCAGAAAGTCCGGCAGGTAGACCGTTTTTTTTTTTTTTTGTTTTTTTTTGGGTTGAACATGACGATTAACTTCAATAAAAAGGAAAAAAAAACAAACACATTCCACCGCGATGACCAAAAATATGGACGTACAGACATTATTGGCGAAGGTCACTTTTGTCCGAGCGTTGGATAAACGAGAGCTGCTACTGATCGATGCCTCTCCTTTCCCTCCCCCGGGGTGCATACGTCTTCCATCCGGAGGCTTTAATACAGCATGATATATGATATTCCTCAGAACATATAAAAACTAAAAAGGCATAAAGAAGCTTTAAATTAAAAGAGACTTGAGCTGAAATCAAAAACAAAACGGTGGCACCCTTTTTACTTTCTTTTTTTCCCTCTTTAGAAGTTAAATCTGCCATCGATGTACAGAATGCAAGCAGAAATGTCCTCTACGTTGCCATGCCAACACTGAGCTTTGTCGCCGTGGAGACGCTTTTGCTTCCTGTCAGCTCCTCTCAACATGGTCCAAAAGAGCAGAATGTGTGTTGGATTGTTAGAGTCGGAGGGATGATGCTGACAGATCAACTGTCCCGGGATACAAAGAGGAAGGACACACACACACAAAAAAAACAAAAAAAAAACAAAGACAGCCCAGCTGCTGTTGCTTCATCTTGAGACAAAAAAAAAAAAAAAAAAAAAAGCTTATCTGCTCCGATATGCATTCGATAACGTGGCGAGAGTTGTACTGTGGCAGGAAATCAGTCCAAAATAAAGAAAAATAACACTGTACCCCCTGTCTAATCAGAGCGCTGTGCTTTCTAGTGGGAGCAGCGTTGTGATGGTCTGGTCCCACAGAGGTGATGCTGCTGATTGGCTGGAGCGGTCAGAAGTAGAGAGCAGGCTCGCTGCTGTAGTCGGACAGAGAGGAGCTGTCGGCCGGCGTGAGCTGAGGGGAAACAACATCAAATTATTTCAGATTATAAACTCAGTGGACAGAAATTTCCTCAAAACATCAAGAAATACTAAGTTTAATTTCTCTGATTTATTTTACAGAGTGATGCAGCTTCATTTCCAGCGACAATCTCTGCAATTTTATTTATTTATTTCTTTATCTAACCTTTAATTAAACTTTAAGTTAAATCAGTTGAGAACTACTTCTCTTTTACTATGAGGACCTGGCAATAATTTCAAATCAAATTTCACTTTTAACAGTGGTGTCAAAATTATTCACATTTATTACTGAGGTAGAAGTATAGATACTCGGGTTTAGAAAGACTTCTGTAGAAGTACAAGTACCAACTCAATTTTTTTACTTATGTAAAAGTGTAAAAGTATTGATTTTAAAAAATACTAAAAGTATAAAAGTAAAAGTAATGCAAGTGTGAAAAATACCATTAAAAAGGAAAGCTTAAACTACAGTACACTCCCCAAAATACACACTTTTCTAAAGGTTACGCTGACTTTAATGTTACATCAGAATGTTAATACTGAAAAAGCTGGGAAGTACTACAACCTTTCAGCCATGTAGATTCTGATGAAAAAGTAACAACTGAGTGCAATGTAAATATAAACTAAGAACCATATAAGAGCATTAAGATGTGTTTCATGGCCTGGATGATATGATGACTGGAAGCATTGTGATGTTGCAAAACACACGTTATCAATAACCTTTATTAGAATATAAGTAAATATCAGCTTAGCTGAAGGAATCAGTGAGGGAAACAGATTTCTATTAGGAGACAAATAAAAAAATAAAGTGATAATAAAAAAATAAAAAAAACAGTACTATTTATTATCACTTTTTTTTTAAATGTATGCTGGAAAGATGTAGGAATAAAATACTTTTATTTGTATTTGTAAACAGCGCAAAGTAGAAATTACAGATAATTGTGCAAAAATGTAAGGAGTAGAAGTAGAATAAAAATAAAAATAATTACTCCAATAAAGTATAGATACCCGAGATTTCTACTCAAGTTTCGTTACTTGATACCTCTGCTTATAAAGCACATTTAAAACACAAAGCAACATCACCTGTCTCTCTTTCACACCCAATCAGACACACACACACACACACACACACACACACACACACACACACACACGCAAAGCCCGTGCAGATTCCCCTCAGCTACCTCTACGCCGCTCGGTATAAAAGTATGAACAGAATTAAAACATCTGGCTTGACGCTGCTGTGGATAAACGATATCCTGAGCCCACCCACAGCCACCCAAACAAAGGCGGTCACCATGACAACAACCCTGCAGACCATGCAGGCAAAGCCACTGGTATGAAGGATCCCCAGAAGGAAATCACTGGAGTTAAAAACTAAAAACAAGCTGAAATAAACCTAAAAAAGAACAAGAACATCGTATTTTATGAAGACTGAAAATACATGTGGTGGAAATTTGATCCCATGAAGTTCTGGCTGTTGTGGGAAATAATCCTCACCTCCACCAAGCAGGTTGTGTGTCTGTCTTCATATATCTGTCTGTCAGCAAATTCACTCACAAACCACCGAACAGATTATCATCATTATTTCTCTGAATGGGTCTAACTTTGATTCCATTACATATTTGGAGTGATCCGGATTAACATCTGGATCCAGGAATGTTCTGAAGGATTCTGTATCCTTGTCAGATTGAGTCATTTTCAGTATATATGCAAATAACTCCACTATAACCAGTCAGGCTGCTCGGTCAAATCATGCAGGAGACGTTCCCAACAGGTTCTGGAAAAATACCATCCAGAACGGGGAAAAAAAGAGAAACTTTGGAGTTTTCATTACTGTGAGAGAAGATATGAGGATATAAACATGCAACAAACACGCAACGTAATGTAAATCATCTATATGCAGTGACGTTTAACGTCAGATGGAAACCCCAGTTTGGGTAAAAAGAGCTGCTTATCGGAGGTCTGCCCTCTCTGTGCTCATCAGGTTGCAATTATTTCCTTTTTCTGTCTTTATTATTAAAGTGCAATGCAGCGCACTGACTAACTGGTAATCTGGTAGTGATCAAGATGAAAGTTTATTTTCCATCCTGTCAGTATCTGTTGAAAGCAAAAGATATTTTATTCATAAAATATGCTAGAATTAGCTTTTTAAAGGGTTTTGGTGGTGGGTTTGTCAGCTCATTTAGGGCAGCTTTAGTCGAGCATTTCTTCTCACCATGACGTCCTCTGTCATCTGCATCTGCTGGGAGGAGGCTTCTTCCTGGTAAACGCTGTCCTCGTGTTTCTGCTCCTGCCAGGTGCTGAAGTCTACGGAGTGCTTGGGGATGTAGCTGGAAAGGTCTGCAAACGATAACATGGTAGAAATTCCCTCAGTTATCACAAATATTTCACTTTTTATTTCATTTAAATAGAACCAACATATAGGTGACAAATCTGCGACGGACTGGTGATCTGTCCAGGATGTACTCTGCCTCTCGCCTGCTAATAGCTGGGATGGGCTCCAGCTTTCCCACCACCCTAAATGGACTAAATGGTTTGGAAAATGAATGAATGAATATAGGCAACAAATACACAAGTCAGAGTAAGATTTACTTTCAAGAGAGATGTTGAGATAAACATGGTTTAACTAAACATAAAGCCTTTGGGATTATCTTCTGCCTTAATATGAGGAATTTTCAACATTTCAGACAAAACAAAAAAATGAAGCGATATTTGATTAAAAAAGAAAGAAAACAATACTTATATAATATGATGGAAAGATGTAGGAGTAAATTACTTTTATTTGTATTTTTAAATTGTAAGGAGTTGAAATTACAGATAATTGTACAAAAATGTAAGGAGTAGAAGTAGAAAGTCGCCTGAAAAAAAATTTTTTTTATACAATAATGGGATAAAAAAAAAAAAAAAAAAAAAGTAAATTCAGTGTGAATTCGGGTGTAGTTAACGTGGTGTCCAGTAGGGGGCTCTGTCATCACACGCAAATCCCTCCACGCTGCAGAAAAAAACAGTTTCAGGATCAGCTGATATTTCTTCTCACAAATTCTGCTCACTATTTGATCATAACCTGTATTTACCAAATAAATCGCACAATTTAAGCTCCTAATCCTGGCTCTGTCGAGTTGAATGGATAAAATCTTTCCTCTGATAGTTTCTACTTTTACTTTGTATACTTGTTGGTCGGGAATAAAACTGTTAAATAGGAAAAAGTGAGCAGATTTTTGCACATTTTCCTGGCAAAATAGCACAAGAAAGAGATGCAATGGATGCTCTTGGAGTCTAAATGCAAAAGTAATTTAAAGAACAAACTAAATCAATAAAACTTTATGTTAAAGGTTTCACTAAGCAGTGCATCAAACCGAATCAGAAATGTGCAAATATCCTCATTTATTTAGACATTGTCAGGAAAAGTGGAAATAAGAAGGATCTACTGAAACATTTGGCAAACACATTTATGAAAAATACAGAAAATAAGGTAAAAACAGAAGGCTAAAAGTTCAGGCTTAACTCTCTTAGACAAGGTTTCTTGTCGTTTCATGAACAGGAATAGTTTCTAAAAGCTCTCCTGTTTCTTCTGCTCACAGTCCAGATGATCCCACACTGCTCCAGTAACACTGAGGTCCAGGTTCTGGGGAGGATCCATCCCACCATCAGTCCTGTTGCCAATGATTTGGTAAATCTCAACCTTTTCTCTCCACTTTCCTTCCTTAGAAATGGATTTTCGACAGCCACCCCTCTATGGAGAACATGTCAGACGAGGCTTCAGTGAAAACTAGCGGCAGATGCATCTTTCAGGTCCCAGATCAGGTCTTTTTTTCAGATCAGGTCCTCTACTTGTCCATTTTCCTCAAGGACACAATGCAAGCAGTGCTGAGATATAACACGTCTTAACCCAAAAACTCTTCCAGAATCCTTTTTTTGGGTATAAAATGATTATTTTATGTGTGTCAAACTATGTTATCTTTGGTATTTTTCATAGGTGATAACATAAATGAAGCTTTTTTTTAATGCCAAAATGATTCATAGTTCAGTGTTAAGTGGCCAAAACAAACAAAAAACACTTTCATCTGAAAAATGATGATACAAGCACTCTGGAAACAAATAAAAAAAAGCAGTCAGTATGCAAAGAAAAACTTTAAAAGACCTTCAGAAAGCCTGAAGAACTGTTGCTTAAAGGAAACTTAAAAAGATTAAATAAAGTCTGACTGTTCTGACACATAGCTTCCCGTGTCAACGTTTTACTGCTTCATCAGTGTGTGATGATGAGAGGCTGCTGACAATAGTAAGAAACGAGAAGCCGGACTTCCTTTTTGGTAAAATGTTAGATGAAAACACACCTGCGTGCAGCACAAAGCCCCTCGCAAGCAGGGACGCCTTTACCTACTGTTGGGCCCAGGGCCGGTTTAAAATTGCACAGGGCCCTGGGCCCAGAGTGTCACACGGGCCCCCCTTCCCCACCACAACATTGTGACAATTGTGAATGATACAGTGTGAAACAACATTTCTAACATCTCTCAGCCAATTGTACCAACAGCAACACACTAGACACTGTGATGTAACTATCTGGCTTTTATGTACATTTTGTTTCATGTCCAAACTACTGATGTATGGCCGATGTGGGCTCCACAAGTCTCCAAATGGGCCCCAAATGGGCCCCAAATGGGCGTGGGCCCGTGCCCCTAATGCCCATTGGATAATCCAGCCCTGGTTGTGCCCCTGGGCTGAGAAGTTCTGTCGGCCCTGTCCTGTCCTCTGAATGTACCAAACCTCATGATAGAAAGTAATATCCATTTAAACTCCATTTTGTTGTATAAACATATTAATAACATGACCATAATGAGCGATATTGAATACAATAATGAATAAATAAATAACAGCAGCAACAGATCAACCAAACCCTGTGAAGCTCCCTGAACAGAAACAGCTTCTCAGCATGACGTTTCAGACACTGCAGACACAACATGTGAAAACCTGCTGATGCTGCCACTAAACACTGCACTGTCCTTGTTTAGAAGCGCTTTCTTCTGGTCAGTTTCACACAGAAAGCTGTGATTATGTCCTGAAAATGCAAATTATAAAGGATGTCAGTGATCATAAGTGTGAGGATTACTGACTGTGTTATCCAGTGTGAGGCTGAAATATGATCTAAGACAGTTTCTGCTGTTTATGTTCTCCGACATAGACATATTATAAACTTCATGTTTTAAGTGTCAAGATGGCAAGATATGCAACACGTATGTAACACCATTCACCACTGCGCATTATGTGAAAGAGCTTCGCGTTGAGTCTGCACACGGGGGCAGGATTTGGCACGGTGGAAACGGGTTCATTTAGCTCAATCAGCTCTCTCACATGTACATCAGATGCTGAATGACAGCAGAACTTACAAATTACACAACAATTAGACTTTTTATGTAATTTCATTGCATGAATGATAGGCCCCGAAGACTCATTTGGGCCCCTGGGCTTCAGTAAGACCGAGCATTAAGGCGGCATTGCTCGCAAGTCGCAAACATTAACTTTCATATCTAAGTCTGGACCTCTCGTGTTTGACGCCGCCTCACCGTTGCCGTTGTTGGTGTGCGAGGGCGAGCCGGCGAAACTGGGTCGGGGGATGTGGATGCGTCCCACCATGCTGGGCTGTTCGTCTGCCGGCTTCTCCTCCTCATCCTCCTCGCCGCTGTCCCACACGCTGCTCTCAGACGGGTACTCGTATGTGCTGTGCAGGCTCGACTCGTTGAAGGAGATATTGAGCTGAAAAGAGAGGAGTTTAGATTTGGTCATTTCAAGCTTTTGCTGCTGGATCATAAACCAGGACACTTTGCATGTTAGGACTTACAGTCACAGCGAGCCGGTTGTTTCTTTCTTATTGCTGCATAATTCGTCTAATCTGAGCATTATTGTGTGTGTCTGCCATCTGCTGACACTGCCGAGAACTGACAACCTTAAACACATTGCAGTGGACCAGATAAATGACCTGCAATTGATCACCTTTAACTCCACAGTGCTATTGGAGGCATCACAAACCCAAAAAGCTCCTGTGTTGCCATGGAGATCACTGCTGATACAGAAAACAGCAGTTTTGTCCATATCCCTCCATCCTGAAGCAGCCAAATGACTGCTCTTAATTTACTGAACTGAACTCCGTCCACTCTGCAGGCCCAGATCTAAATCTGCCCTAATGTCCATCACACGGCCTCCAAACCAGTAGCTTCACCTAAAGAAGACCGCTCGGAGCTCCAAGTCATCGTTCTCATTTCCTTATGCAGCCAAAGTTCATATAAGCAGCAACCTGAGCAAACTATGTACAGAGTACTATTTACTTTGGATGCAGGAGTGTTCAAAACGCCGTCTACCGGGCTCTCTCACCGGGATCAGAGGTCTCGCTTTATGGATTCTGGACAAAGTCTACAGATAAAAGAAGACGAGTCTTGCAAACACACAGTAGGACATTAATCTACAAGTAAGAAGAAGGAATAAAACTATCCAGATTGTTACCGATTAGAGCAAATTAAGAGTTTCTGCATTTGAACGGCTGAAAATTGTGATAAAAAAATAATCATCAGAAGCTTCAGTGTGAGGATCTATTGCTTCAGGGCCGAAGTCCCAGATAAAAACAAAGGTAGAGTCATGAAAATAGAGGAAGTTCAGCATCTTTTAACTTTAATTTCTGAAAATAAACTCAGTACAACCTCAGATGAAGACCACATATGACACCATGTCACGATTTATTTAACAAATATGAAGTAAAAATGCACGACAGCATACAAATGTCATAGTTTAAAGCTGAACTCATAAAAAAAAATAACCCTTTTCTCTGGGACGCCATCAGTCTACATCATGGTTGCAGAGGAATTTGGTGTCGTCTGAACACTGATGTTTCAGTTCATTCAGGTTTATTTCTGCACACAGCGTTCCAGTCTGGTGCTTTACTGGACCGCGTCAACACCTTGATTCTTTCCGTTGTAGATCTGCAGCTGTTTTTGGGATTATTGTCCTGTTTCATGACTCAGTTCATCCAAGATTAAGCTGTCGGACGGAAGGACTCACATTTGACTAGAATGCTTTGGTACGATGAGTTCAAGCTCCGCTGGATGACTGCAAGGTGGCCCAAATCACTAGCCTTCCACCACCGTGCTTGGTAGTTGGCATGTAGTTCGTGCTGATATGCTGGGCTTGCTGTGCATCATGATGAAACATCTATGCTTTGATTTAATCTGTCTGTGTTTTGCTCAGATGTACATTTGCTGCCATGGAGGCTTTCTCCTGCAGTCCTTCCAAACAAGCCAGACTTGTTCAGCCTTTTCTAATGGTTCTGTCATCGACTTTAACATTTAATAATGCGAAGTAAAGCCTGGAGAGTCTGAGATGTAGCTCTCTGTGAATGATCTGGTTTACTGTGTTATGATCTCTCCTCTCGAAGACTCTGTTTATACGTTTCCAAGCAGAATGGAAAAACTTTTTTCTTCGCGTATTTGAAAAAAAGAACCGTTCTTTTACACAACATCTCTGTGCAGAGAATAATGGAAATAAGACTAGAAATTATTCACTGCATATGTCAGGCCTCTGGTGGGCAGTAAAACTTTAACGACACACCCAAGTGTGCATTGCTTCCCCATCAGACAACACAACAAACACAACAAAAAACACCACAACAGAAGCGTTGCGTGCTAACCGCTAGTTAATCTGGTGCATGTAAACTGCGTGTCTTCTACCTAAACCAGGCCAAACATATTAAAAAGATGCAGCAGCACAAACATGACAAGGAGATCCACCATTGTTGTTGCTTTTTGAAGGTTAATCTGAGTTTGACTGCATGAGTGTGAGACGATGTGAGAGGTCACCGTCGTCCAAAGAGTCCGGTTCCAGTTTACGCTGCCAGGAGTCGCCTGGCGTTGTGAGCAAATCTCAGTCTGAAGGCCGGTATCCGGTCTTTGCAGTTTTATCCACCCAAAACTCTGTCACAGTCTAAATGTGACACGTTTAGTGTGATGGAGTAAACAGTGCCCCAGATCATTTTTGGTGTCTTTCCTCCTGGGCATTGTGTTAAAACACACCTGAATGTCCAGCGAACTGACAAAACTTCTGCTTAAGTATTCACACTTTCTAATGATCACTTCATCAAGTGCTTCTGATTAGCATCACTTGGCTGCTACCAGGCTACCTAGGCTGCAAGTGTCACACACATTTCTTCTGCATATTGACTTAAATTTTGATAAATAATGGCCTTTGCACATCTGAGGTTATTTTTTAACTAAATTTGAGATGAGACAAAGACCAGATTCTTTTTAAAAACAATGTTTTGGTTCGTAAAACCTTTTAAATGAACACTTTTATAAACACTACATGTAGGTTTCAGTCGAATGAAACGCAGCCTTTCTAAAGATGTGGAGGCGACTGGGCATGAAAGGGGGGGGGGGTTGTATTTTAAAGGTCAAGACATCAAATTCAGAACATTGGTCCACATTTAAAAGACAGGAGACAAAAACCGATTGGGACTGGAGATTTATCCCCCTCCACCATCACACCACCAGGATCCTGAACTGTTGATCCTGACAGCAGGATGGATCCATGTTGTCATGATGTTTCCTGCAGATTCTGATCCTACCATGTGAATGTGGAGCTGAACTGGAGACTCATCAGACCAGCAACGTTTCTCCATCTTCTATTGTGTGTAAATTGTTGCCTCAGGAGTGGCACCCAGTGTGGTCTTCTGTTGATGTTTTCCATTATCTCCAACCAGTCTGCCCATTCTCTGACATCAACAAACCCTAGAGATCATCCATAAAAATCCCAGTAGATCAGCAGTTTCTTCTCTGTGCTGATGATTGGGTTTAACGTCAGCAAGGCATCACCATGACGACATGGATAAATGTTTATTACTTTTATTATTTTAATACAAAGATACAGAATTTATTGAACTCGTGTGTGTGTGTGTGTGTGTGTGTGTGTGTGTGTGTGTGTGTGTGTGTGTGTGTGTGTGTGGAGGGGAGGTGCTCTGTATGCATGTGTGTGGAAGGATGTGTTACTGCATATGAGAGAGATAATGATGATGACGGCTTTCTTTCACATTTCTCTGTTTACTTTGGTGTGTGTAGACCTGCTTTAGTTTACAAAAGTTGTTTTGGTCATCTAAAGCAGTGGTCCCCAACCTTTTCTGTACCGCAGACCGGTTTAATGTCTGACAATATTTTCACGGCCCAATCTAAAGGTGAAGCTTATAAAAACTAAATAAGATGACAAGATCGGCATTAAAAACTGTTGTATTCTCCTCTGTAGTAATAATAATAATGAACGTAAATCCACTGTGGTATCATGTGCAACTTTATAGCGGTGTCCTCGTAACGTCACACCAACAACAAAACATCACATGAGCAACATCGTTTCTACCTGACACAATGCAACACACTCTGGTCGCTATGATAATGTTTCAACATACCTTCAAAATAAGACACAACACAAAAACAAACTTCATGATTTCGCTCGCTTATCACAGCAGCACTGAATCAGTGGGAGCCCTGAGCTTGTTTTGCTGCAACGAGACGGTCCCATCTTGGGGTTATGGGAGACAATGATACCCGAAGTGTGCTACTTAGATCCAGTCTGCTCCGTAATTTGGTTTTGGTTGCCGTCACTGCAGAAAACCCAGCTTCACACAGATACGAAGTCGGAAATGGCAACAGGGTTTTCAGTGCTGTTGTGGCGATCTCGGGATATTCTGCCATGACTTTCATCCAGAACAACGGCAGAGTTGATGTCTCAAACAGATGCTTAAGGCCCCCGTCATTTGCGATCTCCAGCAGTTGATCTTCTTCACACATCGACATGCTGGACTGTCCCGGTTTGTTGACAAATGGGTTGCAGATCCATTCCTTGGCAGTTCTTGGATCTTCTGTGGTTGGGAAGTAGCGCTCAAACTCTTCTGACAGCAAGGACAGGTGTTTCTTGCACCAGCTGGGAGAACGAAGGCGCAAGCTGATTCTCATCCAAAATCCCTGCCAGTGTATGAAACATGCCAAATGCGCCTCTGCTCACACGCCGTCCCCACAAATTCAGTTTAGCTTTGAATGCGGCTGCTTTATCTGCTAACTTGAAGACAGTTGTCATCTTTTCTTGAAGCGACAAGTTCAGTTCATTGAGCAGGTTGAATATGTCGCACAAGTAAGCCAGTTTTGCGATCCATTCCTCATCAGTGAAGTGTGGCGCCAGCGGTGATTTTTTCAGAGAGAAATCTCTGCAGCGGCTCTCGTAATTCAAATACTCTGGCCAGCGATCTCCCTCGTGATAACCATCTTATCTCCGTGTATAAAAGGAGGCGTTTGTGGTCCGCATCCATCTCTTCACAAAGCTGTTCAAACAGGAGCGAAGTAAGGGCGTGTGCTTTAATGTGGTTGATGACTTTAACCACATCATTCAGTATGCCGCTCAACTCCAGTGGCATTTTTCGGCTAGCCAGCATTTCCCTGTGAATGACACAATGCGTAGACTCGCATTCAGGTGCAACCTCCTTGATCCGAGCAGTTAAACCAGACAGCCGTCCAGTCATGGCAGCAGCTCCATCCGTGCATATGCCGACACAAAAGGACCATTTTAGTTTTCCTGACATATATTCATTCAGCGACTTGAATAGTTCTGCACCTATAGTTTTAGTCGGCAACGATAGTGCACACAACATATCTTCGTGCGTATCCTCCCGATAAAGATATCGCACATAAACAAGAAGTAGTGCATTGTTGTCAATATCTGTTGACTCGTCAACCTGGAGAGCATACCAAGGTGAATTATTAATTCTCTCCAACAACTGTGTCTCAATGTCCTCTGCTATTTCTTCAATGCGCCGAGTGACGGTGCTCGCCGAAAGAGGTACCTTTGCAATCTTTTTAACAGCAGACTCTCCTAGAATTTCATGGCAAATGTCTTTGGCAGCGGGTAGAATAAGGTCTTCACCAATAGTGAATGGCTTCTTGGCCTTCGCAATACGGTTAGCCACCAAATATGATGCTCTCAGTGCACTCAAATTTGTTGACATGGTGGCCATCAGTAACTGCTTCTGCCCTTCATTGTCACGTTTTTTCCTTTGAAAATACTCTAAAGTCTTGTCTTTTACCATGGGGTGCTTGCTCTCCAAGTGGCGAACCAATTTTGAAGGCTTCATCGCCTCATTAGAGAGCCGGTCACCACATATTACGCACAGCGGGTTTGGTGCGTGGGAGTCGCCCGTGGCAATAAATCCATATTTTAAATATGTTTCTTGATACTACCTGTTAAAGGCAGCTTTCCCTTTTTTAGCGGGTGCAGGTTCCTCTTCTGTCCCTTCATTGGACCATTTTCCCTTGCAAAGAAACTATCTAAAGAAGTTTGTTTTTTGCTCATTTTGCGAGCTTGGGATTAAATTTCGCGGGATGTATTACATGAAGTGTGGTGTCGCGGCCTTGACTTGCATAGAGTGAGACGGATGCAACAGAGAAAAACCGGTCACTTTTCAAAATAAAACATCATTTGTGTAAAAATAAAATAAAATAATGGAAATTATTTTTTCTTCCTTTGCGGCCCGGTACCAAATGACCCACGGCGGTTGGAGATCACTGATCTAAAGCACTTTGCCTTGATTTTGGCAGGAAAAGCACTTTAGAAATTAAGTTTGATTTGATTGGCTGATTAGTAGGGGTGGGAAATCAAATCGAAAAAAATCTAATTTCGGGATTTTTTTGTTCACAATTTTAAAATTGATTTTATTTTTTTTTTTTGTTAAAAAAAATATTTTTTTTCCAAATAAATACAAATACTTTTTTTTTCATTTTTATTGTATTTATTGATCTTTTAAATTGCCTTCTTGGGCATTATAGCAGCACAATGATGAAGTTACTGTGCTGTTTTTTTCCTCATTGAAATGAGGAAAAATGACACGCAAAAATAGTTTTGTACATTTTTTTTGTTTTAACTCTGCAAAAATCAGCAATATCAAAGAATTATGAGAATCGCAATTGAAATCAAACCCCCCCCCAAAAAAAAAAAATCGGAAAAGCATGTCGTCACAGCCCTACTGATTAGTCATTAGTGTTAGCCAGCAATTTACCAGGTGGGCCTAATTAAGCAGCCAGTAAGTTTATAATTAACCCAAGTAGTACTGACATGAAAGGCTCCTTTAGCTGTCTGGAATGGCCTTTTATGTGAGTACTACTTGGGTTAATATATTCAGACTATGTGTGCAATAATAACTGATAATGTACCCAGAATGTGACATATTGAGATGCATTACTATCATAAAACTGTCAGAGAAACCTTCAATCAATACAAAGATCTCTAAACCATCCAGACATCAGTTTGTGGAAATGAAAAAAGTCCAGTTTATGGAGTCCCGTTCCTGCAACCCAGACAACCTAAATGATCTGCTGCAGCCTCGACAGATAACACATTTCTCATATTTCAACTATTTACAGTTTTTTTTCCCCAGTTTTCCTCCCAACAATGGGAACTATCAGCAGCAGCACAGCCCACCATGCCAGCACACTCAGAGCCATCTACAATCGTTTTCCACCTGGAAAAGTCCAGGACGTATCCTAATTTTAGCCCCGAAACCTCTTACTTCACAAATAGAGCATTTCTCTGCTGAACTGGCATCCTGTATTAGAGGAAGCGTCTGGATGCCAAAAGCAAGTCGCATCAATAAATCAGGCCGGCCACTGGGCTCGCTTCCTCCCTCAGTGTTTCACTTTTCCTTTTTATTCCTGTACACAACCCTCCTGTTAGCTCAGCTGCGCCTCACTCCGACTTCCTATATGTCCCGCTTCACATCTGAGCCACAGTGCTGATCTGAGTCAGTGGAACAAGGGGAACGACAAAACTGCTGCAACTTCTTTAGGGGCCTATCCTGCACTAAAGCTAGCTTTGGGTCTTGTTTGTGTGTTAAAAGCCTGCACCATGGAGGCAGAAGTGATTTGTCCTCTTTCCTTAGGGTGTGTAAGGAGGAGGGAAGGGGCAGACTCAGGCCTGCTGTCATTCTGGTTTCCTACAGGGCGCTTAAACAGGACGCTGTGGTATAGGCAGGACACCAGCAACTGCTTTATTACTTTGGGTTTATTTTAAATCTACCCAAACACACTTTATATAGTTGCATGATACCAAAAAAAAGCTGGGAGGCTGTGGAGAATTTTAATAAATTTAGAATCTCCTACATCCTAAAGTCATTGGCACATTGTTGTTGCTTGTTCTGAAAAGATACTGCGTTAGGGATTTGCTCGTCTACAGAGCCGTGAGCTGCTCCTGCAGCTTCAGCACAACCAAACTGAGAACGGCAAACATGCAGCAACATCGAACATTTATTCCACAAGTTCCCCTTCAGCTGTCCTTTTTGTAGTTTGCATGCATTTATGAGGCCTGAACGGTCACAGGGGAAGATTAACAACAGGAGGGGCAGCAGATTATGTCTTGTTGGCGAACAGACAAAATGGGATCAATGCCAGGAATTTCTTTCCAGTCCACCCAGAATGGTGTGTCCTCGTTTGGTGAAAAGTGGTTCCTACTGAATGGACAAACAGAGCGCCAGCTACCCAACAGGGCTGGGTTTGGATTCAACAGCTCCGGGCAACAGAAAAGCTCAATAATGCAGCTACAGTACACTTCAATCATGACAGCTTGTGTTGTGTGGACTGGCTGTGCAGCTCTTAGGCATTTAAAATAAACTACTTTATATGCAGTGTGTGTGTCCAACCTAAAGCGGCACGTGTAAGTAAACTAAACAGGCTGACGGCGTGTTGCTGCTGGGAGCAGACTGACCAGATGCCCGATTAGAGCTAATCTCCAGCCAGGTAGATAATATTAGAACAGCACCACAACGAACCGGCTAAAGAGTTGAGCTGCAGCTGTATTAGCAGCTCGAAGAGAGGGATGACATCGCCTGCATGCAGCATGCTGTCGTCTCAACAGATTTCTAATGATGAATGATGATCATTTGAACTAATGATGACACGGAGCAGCCGCCTTGCATTGATCCACCTTTACCTTTCAGACAATACTTAAATTTTGGGATTTGCATGGCTGGCTCCTTAAAAATATATGGGAATAAATGTCTTAATCTATAGTAATGTTCACTGTAGCTCAGAAAAACATGCAATCCAATGAAAATAGTCAAATGTTATGAGATTACAGACGGTCTTGGAGACCTTCAGTTAAATACCAAAGAGATAAAATGGAATTTTTAAATCTTTGAGCTTCAATAAAAGTAGAAAACAACTTTGCATTTTAAACATTATCCATAAGTATGTAATTAGTATCAGTAGATGACATTTTTGTAAAGTGAATCTAAAAAACGCAGTTTATAAGATATTTATAAGCATATAAGTAGCAAAATTTCAAGAGTCTTCTGACTTCTGTACAGTTTTAATGTATCCATAACTCAAACACAGTTTAAGAGATTGAAACCATTCAGACACCAAAACAAACAGGTCATTCAGAAGAAGGGGGCTCAGGAAGAACCTCTCTATATCGTTCATAAGTTAAGAAATGCTAAAAGTTCTTATTTATTTATTTTTTAACGTTGAATCCAATGAAACCTTCAAAATCCCCGTACACATACTCTACTTAAAAGGGTTCCTCCTACCTCAAAAATCCCCCTAAAAATACTAATTTAACCTCAAAATATTCTCAAGACATTGGACTTTAGTTTTGACTTTTGGAGTTTTTGATATTTTACATGGTTTCATAAAAATTCACTTTCAAAGCTCGACTTTAGATTTAGTGAAATTCAGCGATTATAATGGGTTGCTATGGAGTTGGAGAATACCAGATATAAATATCTGAAACTTGTTGCTGTGTTCACAACTTCTGCACTACAAGCATCCTTTTACCATGAAATCGCAGAAAAATGTCTACTCTCTCCAATAATGTGACTTTTCTAATCACCAGAGTCACAACCTTTGTCCAAAATGCCTTCAAATCCAAAAAGTGCTGTCCAAATGCTCCATAGACTTCCTGATCAATGGACAACAGGATTGCTCACAAAAAGCTAAAGTCTGCTATTCTTTATCTCTTTTTAATGTTGACAATTTTTTAATGCAGAGAACCAAATGATACACTGATTTGTTCAGCAATGCCTTATTGCTCCTGAAGTGGAAAAACGTTTTTTGTAGGAGTTAAGAGTTTGTTCATGAAAAGAAGAGGTTTGAATCAAAGTTTGAGTGAAACTGAGTGAAGACCACTTTAATTTAGCACTGCGATACCTTCAACCATTTCAGAAAAGAAAAATCACACTGAAATATTGATTTCAGACATTTTAAAATTCTCCATACCACATTTTAAATAGAAAATCCCTTTGAATTATCTGCTCTTTGAATTATTCTTCAATATTTAACAGATTTGGTCGACATTTTTCAGCTTACAGGATTCAGCATCATGAGCTCTTAGGAAAGCGTCCTCTAGTTTTAACATTCAAAACTGGGTCTGCCTGCCTGAAATAAAGCCTGGTTGTTTAAATCATCTAGTAAGTTGACACAAAAAGCAATTGTTCACCTACTCAGTGGCTATACGTAAATTTACTGAATGCCAACAGCAACCAGCTGCCAATATGACACGCCTTAGCAACAAACGCTAGAGAGACAACAAACAAAACAAAATAGTAAATGGTGTACTGATATGACCCAAATATTAAAGCTTTGAGCTTTTAAGTCGCATCAAATACTTGAGCAAGAAAACAAAACAAAGCTAACACCTCAGTCCTCCCACTGAAACTCCTACATCTGTAATCTGTCAAGTATACTCAGGCCAAACACGTGCGTGCTTTCTGTTGGCGGATTTCTCCTTCGCATACGAGGCGGAATCACTTCAGTGTTCAGCTGAAGGTGTTTTAAGTGCTACTATATGACAACACTGTTACAACTCTGGGAGCTGAACACACGTAGGTGGCTGATGCTCGCAGCTCTGAGCTGCTGGTGTGGGATGCAAACAGTGCAAAATAGGAAAAGCTGTGTTTTAACTACCATGCCTGGAGACTCCATGAGTCACTGTTTTAACAGTGTGAGCTTTAAACCCTCTGTGAGCACACATATGGGTGTTTACATCTCCCTGTATCATCAGTATTGGATTATTTGACTAATAAGAGACAAAAATGGGAGCGGTGAGACGTTTCCATCCTTCCATTTGTCCTTATCAATCAGTTTCAGGCCAGAAAAGGCACATCAGTTCCTTTTATTATTATTGCTATTAGTATTTCCACCTGTGAATAGCCCTGTTTAAACTAAGATAACTGTCTACTCTAAATGTAAGCTGACACCTGCAGGGTGGAGATCGAAACCTATCAGGGGTCCACTCCCAACAGAAAACCTCATATGCATTCACACACATGCTTTTATTGTGGGAACTACTTGGCTCTCATGTGAAAATGATGACGATGGGGTGTGTCTGAAAAGCCACAATTGATAAAAAAGAAAAGGACAAGATCACACACAAGCTCATGGTGATGGATATTTTTGTGGAAAGATCTATATTGGAACAAGAAGCTATTCTTCTTATATTGTTAATATAATATGAATTGTGTATAAACAAACGCCTTTTTTTTTCCAATTCAAAGGAATTCTGAGTATAATACGCAGAAATGTCGCAGCATGCATCAAATTCAAAGCTTTGCGCCTGGCTAACAAAACAATAACTCAAACGGCTCCTGTCTACTTTCACTCCTTAATCCAGACCTACACTCTCCATAGATAGCTACGTTCCACCTAGCCAGACTCTTTTCCTCTGTTGTGATAGATGGTGGAAAAACCTCCAAACTCTGTCCGTTCTGCAGTCATTGTCTACTTTAAAGAGCAAGCAAAAGACTCAGCTCTTCAAGGAGCACTTCAACACTTAGTTTCGCTATATTTGTCCGAAGAGTTGGAGAACTTAGCCCAGTTCTTTGCAACAAATATGGTATTTATTCTGTGTAATTTAACCAAGGTAATATTGGGGGATGGGGAGAAAAAAAAACGCCTGTAGGATTACATGTCAAGACTGGCGTCCAACTGGACTCCAGCAGTCCACTAACACCTTCCTATGATGTCCTCTACTGTTTGCTTTTGTGCTTGCGTTGTTTTATCTCTCATATGTAAGTCGCTTTGGATGAAAGTGTCTGCTAAATGACTGTAGAATAGAATAGAATAGAATAGAATAGAATAGAATAGAATAGAATAGAATAGAATAGAATAGAATAGAATAGAAAAAGTCATAAACACAGGACATCCTGTATCTTTGGCAGAGTTTATCATTTCGAAGGCCAATAAGTGAAGGGAACCCGAGGGTGCATTGCATACTGACCTTTTTGTTCAGTTGCTACACAGTGGCTAAACAGTTGATTGGATTTGGACAGTGTTGAGACTGTTGTTTCAGTAAACTTTGGGACAGAGATGAGACAATGACGACACAGTTTCAAGGCAGCAAAGAGGAAAGAGGCCAAGAAAGTGGATCCTATCCAGATCTAGAACAAAAGCTAAACAATAAAGACCTCAAAGACAAAAAAAAAAAAAAAAAAAGAGAAATCTGCGTAATTAAAGAACACTGTAAATCCAATGTTGTTTTTAGTTTTTCCAAATTGCCTACTTTTTCCCCTCATACCCTAAATCAGTGGTTCCCAAACTGGGGGGCCCAGAGTTAGCACAGTAGGGGCACGGCAAGGCTAAATAAAAAGCAAGTTTTGGCACTGGTAAATCAACAAGAGAGACTTCAAGTAATAAAAAAAAGAACAAACTATGATGGAGCATCTGTCCTTGCTTGACCAGTAATGGTAATAATCAATGGTGGGTAATAATGAGAACGCAGTCTTTTGCATGTACCAAAATATTATCTAATATAATGAAGTATGAAACCAAACAAGTTACAACACCACTTGGGACTTTTCATCCTGAACACAAAGAAAAACCTGCAGGTTACTTTAGAAATAAACTATCCAACTATCATATATAGCAAAGTTGTTTCACTAAAGCAACATCGTCACATAGAAATGTCCACTCACCTAAAGTAGTTTGTAGAGATTCCTGATTTAAAATGTTTCACACTGAAGCAGAAGAATGGATAATATTACTGACACGGTTTTAATTATAGTTACCTACAATACAGCAACTAAAACTAAAGAGGCATTTCTTAGTATGTTTCTTTGGTTCATGTGACGAGAAGGGGGGGCTCGACATTATTGTCATCGATGAAAAGGGGGCCCTGCAGAAAAAATCTGGAAACCACTGGCCTAAAATCAGAGGTAACTGACAGCTATGTAAGCCAACAAGCTAACATTACCAAACTACAAACTTTTTTTTCTTCAAAATGTTCAAAATTAACTTTACAGCCTAACTTTTTGGAACATTTTAATCTGTTGCATTATAAAAAAGGATAAAAATCACTTAATAAAATCTTTATTGGGTATTTTTGACAGAGCATGGTTTGGAACTGCTTAAGCTAACAAAAACAAGTAAGCTAACAAACAAGTTCATACGTATTGCTAAACGTGAAATTTTTTATACTTAAATGATAAATAATACAGGTCTGATCTTTGGGAAATATTTGAAGCTTTTGTTTTAAATCCCTAAAAAAGTAATAAGTCTCGGCATATTTTTCGCCAAGTATGGTATGAGCTAGTTTAAACCGACAAAAAAAGTAAGTTAACAAACAAGCACACATAGCTAAAAAGCACACCTTTTATTCAAATGTTGAATTAAACATCTGACTTTCACAAAACGTACAGGTTTTGTATCAAATAAGAACAAAATCTCTTTAAACAGAGTTTATTACCAGAATATTAGCATAGCTTGGCACAAGACAGGAAGAAGAAGATGCCTGTTTAGGAACAGACCTTTTGCCATTAGTCACAGGACTTCTGCCAATATTTGACTTTTTAATATTAATTTCTTTTAAACTACATAGAAATAAAGAAAAGGGGGTTTGAGGTGCAGATAAAGTAATACAAGGAGTTTCTCTGTTCATCAAATGTTTGGGCTTAACTATATTATACATGCTAAGCTCATTCTCTATTTTGTGGTTATTTTTTCTGGTAAAATTAAATAGAGTATTATTTTATACTATGTCTGTTCTTGATTTATTGACAAGAAGTGTGAAATATCAGTTTAAAGTCACTTTTTTTTTTAAACTAAAAGAAACTGTATTTTGATTTCATAAGGCTAGTTTAAAAAAAAAAAAAAAAAAAAAAAAAACGCTAACTAAAACCAGCCCAGACAAAAAAACCTCACTTTTACACCTTACCCATGAAATTATCTTTACACGGTTCAACAAAACACTGAGCTTGTTTCATCAATATAAAAAAATCTGATAATAGTGAGAAATCAGATAGGGTCTGATGGGTTTGCATGCAGAGAAGACACGCAATAATCAAAAAACTACACAATGACATAAAAAAAAGTAATTAAGTTGATGCTACACTTATACAGCGTAATGAACATTGGGTGTTTAAGTAGAATTATGCCAAGGTAATTTTATAATTTCAGACAATTTATAAAAACAAAAACTATAAATAATGGTGTTTACACCACAACATAAAAATGTCTATATCTCAATAACTTGTCATGTGCTGGGTGCTGTTTTAGTCAAATGATGTCTAAGTGTGAACAGGATGATGAAGATGAGTATTTAGATGCAAGATATTATTGAATTGAGACATTTTGTGGTGGATTTGTGGTTCAGACACTTCTTTTTTGTAATTATTTACCTTCTTAGAGATCATTATGCTTTATAGTGGCACACTTGGATTAAAAATCTTTAGAGAAAGTAAAAATAAGTTCACCTGTGGGGGTTATAGTATATTTCAGGCTCATTCTGACATCATTCAACAAGCCAAATATTCCTAACCTTATTTAGTATCGGATATCCATTATCAGTTTACCTTTAGAATGGGCTACAGATGTACATAGTGGTATCAGACTCAAGCTTCTTGTTATTTTAAAAACATCCAGCCTTGTTGTATTGAACACTGTTGTGCCTACTGTCTTACCAAAAACCGCCCCAACATGGGGGTTAAATGGCCTGCAAAATAGGCTGACTTTTAAAACAGTTGACTTTTATACGGCACGCATCTACCCTTAAGGTGCATTCACGTCAGGATAGTCTGATAGACTCAGTCCGATTTGGGACTTGGCTGAGTTGTAGGGGATTGTTCCACGTGGAGTAAGATGGTGTTCAGGTTGCACTTTGGTCAAACCTGAAATACGATGAGAATAATATATCCCCATTCTCACCAACTGTGGCGCTGCACTCGTATTTAGCAAACGGGAGGACAAGACCCGCATGAAGAAGAAAACTGTTTCCTCCACTTGAGAGTTAAAGATGGAGACAGATCTATCGCTGTTTTGGTTTTTTAATTTTGTCTTGTGCAAGTATACTGCAGAAATACACTGCAACAATGGCCACAGTACGAACAACAGAGGAGGCAGAGGACCCTTAATGTCATCAATATGTATTTACCCATAATGCAATACTACACCAAATGCGGGAAATGACTTATTTTGTAGTTTACTTCTGGTATTCGGTCTGTTTGAAATGGACCAAGACCTACATTTGTAGGTGGATGAGTCCACTTCTTTGAGTGGAGTCAGAAATCGTTCGGCGCATTCACATATCCAAAAACGAAGCGGACTTTCCGAGCAAACGGACTCGGACTCAAACTCACTTTCATTTTCTACAAAGTTTATGTTTTACACATATCAAATCATACTTTATAGAGTAATTTATCATACGTAAAATACAACTCAAAGAGTTTTCCCATTCTTTCCTATCAAATGTACATTATCATTTACCATTGTCACTGTTACATAAACATATATATGCATAAACAAACATAACCGCTCACACGCAGCACACACACCCATATGCACCCGTGTACATGAAACAATGTCTCAGAGCACTGTCCCAAGCCCCCCATGCAGATGTAGAATTTGAAATAAATCTGATTTTTGACATCAGAGTAATGGGGAAAATTCTAGGTGTGTTTTTCTGATTTCTTACATCAGATAATTCCTGCTGATAAAGCATCACATTAAGCTGTTTGCACTTGAATAATCTCAAAACTCCAGATATTGGATAGTGATCAGTTATTGGTGTACATGTAAACACACTCTTTGAATTTAGCCAAACCCCAAAAAGTATTTAAGATAACTTAGCAAACTTTTTATTTTTTAGTACCACCCCTTGTGGTCATTATTGGTATTGCATTTTAAGAACATCGGATCTGGTTTCACTTTTCAGACCTGGTTACTTTGACCATCTCTGTATGTCTTCTTGTGTATGAGTAACAAAGGTTTTTACAGTTTTGATACATTTAAATTTACAGATAGTGAAAATACCACATCAGTGCATGCATACCATATGAACAAATATTTGGAAGCTATAACAGTCTGTGAAGCAAATATCAAATTATTTGTTGAGTGTAAACCATCCAATGCAAGAAGATTACTGACAGTATCATGAGACAGAATTTCTCTTGATTTTATTTATTCTATTAGGTTTAAAGAAAAGATGCTCCACTGTATGAAATGGCTGTCAGATAATGAGATGAAAACAGAAACAGGTCTGGGAACCGATGCTAGAATAACTGACCTCAGTTATACTCTGGGCCCCACAAAAAGACACTATATTCTCTTCCCCATCAAAGAGGTGAGCTGTTTGAGTCTCCACCCCCCATCCTCGACTTGGGTTTGCTGATTAAAGAACACACTCACCATTCAAACATCTTTATTAGACCCCTTTTCAATTCTGTTACTCTTCGGCTGATAAAAATGCTCCTTGATGCTGCCGCCAATCCACCAATTACAGAATCTACAACCTCTACGCTGACGTAAACGTGTGTCTGTGCAACAGAGAGTGTGTGGCCTTATCCTAGAATCCTAATGACAGGATAGAATGGCCTTGGCTGGTGTTGCCCTGGAGACAGGCGCCATGGATATGTGACAGAGAGAAACGGGAGAGTGGAGGTGAAGACAGAGACAGGCAAACACGTCTGAGAGACGGACAGCTTTGGATGGAGCAAACAAGGAAAACAGATTATCAACAGCGAATGCGTCTGGCATTAGAGCAAAAAGTGCAACAGTTACATTAATATATTTACGTAATGCGCACCTCAGACCTTGTATGCGGGTGTTAAAACCAGGAAAAACATTCAGGTGGATTACACGCAAGCTCCATGGAGGAATTATTTGAATAAAATTTACATTTGCCACTAAAAGTATCACATTGGTTGCGGACTCCCAACCTGGTTTTGCGTTTGCAGTCGAGGAAGCAGAACTGGAAGTATCTGACTTTTACCAAAAATTTAACCTTCCAATTTCAATTATAGACAGAGAAAAGAATTCAGAAATAGTGTATTTAAAGCAGATTATGGAGAAACAGAAAAGGTAATAAAATCCGTGACCTCCTCCTGTTCTTTTCAATCGCCCACTCCGTTTCTTTTTATAAACCTTCCAAAAAGCCCCGTTTGTCAGCATCCTCTGCTTTTAGACACTTCAGCTTCTTAGTCATGCACTCTACAGACACACATGTAGACGCACACACACTAAATTAAACATGACTATGTTAGTGGGGCTTTGCTGACTGAATTCTAATTACACTGACTTTGCTGGGTTGCACATGTGCCTGAGGCCTGTGTGGAAAACCTGCAAGCGTGCATTCGTATGAGGGTGCATGTGCAGAAAGTTAGTGCGTGTTTCCATGTATAGCAAACACAAAGACAAGGTCTTGAGAGGAAACCATATTTTTTTACCGCCTGCAAGATCTGTAGTAAAAACAGAAGTAGCACTTCTGTCACATGATCGACTGTGGGTGACACCATATTTGGTTTGTTTTAAAGGTGTTGGATGGATTGTGGTTCAAAACATAAACCGCAGGTCTATAGAGAAGAAAGGCAGCACAAGTGATTTTTAATCCAACTTGATAAGAAAAAAATCATATCTATAGTAATTAAGTGTCTTGGATGGAGTGAAGGCCTTCCGAATGATGCATCTGCAGCACAGAAAGTGAACTCAAAGACAGAGAAAATTAAGATTCGAATTTCTACAGCACTTTAAATTTGGATTATTTTAACACTTTCTCTTCATCTTATACTCAACATGTTCATCTGGATGCAGAACAAACCATATGACCTCTTATTTAATTAAACATGGATGTCTAAAAGCCTCATCAGTTCAGTGCTGTGAGTGGAGAAAAAGAAGGCAGTGTTCATCTGCTGGATGACTAGTTTCACCGTCCTGAGTTTCCTACACTAAAAAGCTGCATTAGTTATGATTTTATATCAATACCTGAAATGTTCATTGTGAATTAAACCCTGCTGAGACTGATCACCGTTTTGTCTTCTTTAAACTCTTGTTTTTAAAGTTTTGCAATTTAAAAGTTTTGATTTGTTGCCATTAACTTTGTTGTTAGAAGAAGCTAGCAGTTAGCACTGTGAAGCTTAATAGCAAGATTTGCTACTAGCTAAAGCAAAACATTTTATTTTATTGTTATTTGAGTGTTTAGAAGTTGTTTCTTTAGCCCTCAAAAGACAGGGACGTCCAGCACCAGTCCTCAAATGCCTCTGTCCTGCAGGTTTTAGATATTTCCTGCTTCAACACACGTAACTCAAGAGGCTGGAGCTTGACAAGAGCAGAGAACCATCTAAAATCTCTCAAGGACTGACCTGGGAAATCCCTGCTTTACGGGCTGAGTAAAACTGTTGCTTCTCAAAAACTCCCTCAAACACCCAGCTTCCCACTGCCACATGACGACATGAAACAACTGTAGGTGACTTTTGGTTTTGTTTTCCTGTTAGTAGTTTTTAACTCTTGCATTGCAGGTATGTATTTACCCGCAATGCGATGCTACGCCAAATACAGGAAGTGGCTTTTTTTTAGTAGTCCGCTTTATGTATTTGGTCCGCTTGAAACGGGCCGAGACCTGTGTTTATAGGCGGACCGAGTCCACTTCTTTGGTCTGAATCAGAATTTCTTTGCCGCATTCACATTTCATAAATTAATTTCACTGACAGGCTCTTTCTTAAAGGAAACACACATGTTCAAATTGAAATTTAAACTCCAGATAATAGGCTGTTTAAGCAGGGTTTACCAAAGTAAAGTGGAATATAAGAGACAGATCTTAAAACAAAACTGCATTGTTTTCTTCATCAAAGCATAAAAAATGAAAACTGACCAAATTAAATCTTCAATCTATTTTGTATTTCTCCTTAAACATCAATGCAACAGCAACAAAAAATGTTTAGAACTTTTAGCGGCCTATTGTTACTGTAATTTTAACCATTCAATGCCGGTTCAGAGACCTTTTCAACTACTTAGTGGTAAAAACTTTGTTCAAAACTCTCTTAGACACAATCTGGTACTTGTCTTCTGCCACACGGTGAATAACGTAATAGCACAATAATGCATCTGACATATAACATGGTTGTAAATTGATTAATATTAAAATATTATTGTTGTTAATTATATTTTAACATGAAGTTAAAGGGCCAAAAAAGGCTTCAGAGTTAAAAAATAACTAAATTAAAAAAAAATCTCTCCTTTTTTCTTGCATCAGGTTTTAAAAGGTTAAATGAAGAGGGGGTGGGTTGGTAAGTTTTCAGGAAGTGTAAGGGGGGAGAGATGGGGAATGTCTGCTGGGTGGTAAATAATTAAACACAATGGACTTTCACACCTGTAGTCCAGGCACACAATGAAAATGTAGGAGGGTGTCTTTTCATAGGCCTTCCTGTGTTACACACAGCTTTAACCATTTACATTTGGGTATTTTTAACCTGCTGCATGCACGACACTTAACCACAAAATGAAAAGCAGTGTGGCTGCTCTAAACACACATAAAGGAGATGTGTTTAAAATAAAAAGGAATGTAGTCAATGCTACAAAAACACAACTAAGTTTTAGTAACTGGTACACAAGACAATAAATTTTCTGTCAAAACTGCTTTTAGTGGTTGGTTCGTTTGTCCCAGAAAAAAAGTCTTCTTATCCAGTCTTTCTTCCCGTAAACACTATCATGCCAATAGATGTTCGCTAAAGCTGCATTTTTATTCTGGGATCAATATTTTACCAGTTTCTAGAGAACAACGTCATGCTTAAAGGCAGAGTATGTAAGATTTCAAGGTGATTCTTTCCACCACCAGGTGGCAAACACCAGGTCGTGAGGAAAACCACAAAACTGCTACCTCCACAAACGACCACAGGTTGGCAGTAATGAGCAAAACTCACCCCTCCTCCTTGCCAGCTCCAATGAGGGCAGGAATCGCTTGTGAACTGTAGCTCAGAGCCGCTCTGCAATAAATGGGCTTATACTCCCCCTACTGGTGGAAATAAAGTACTTTTCTTTTTACTGGTCAGAAAACATTCGAAAAGGGTCTTTGTCATTAATTAAACTTGTAATTTAATAACGCATCAAATAGGGACAGACTGGAACCTACATGTTTAAAAAACTATCTAATTATGATTGTAGTTTTTTTTTTTTTTTTTAGTTAATTTACTTTGAAAATATTAAAAATCTTATATACTCTACCTTTAAACAACATTTTTTTAATCTCATGCATGACATTGGACAAGTATTTTAATGGTTTAAAAGCAAGTTCAGACACTGCATTTGTTTAATGTTTGTCTAATTTTTGTAACAGCTTTCAATTATAGCTGTTTTTTCCCTTCTTATGTATCAATTTGCTATGCTGGACAGTTAATAAGTGGCATGACCGTTCAGGCTGCGGTCGCTTCGACATAGACAGGATGCCCTGGATTGGATTTAAAAAAAAAAAAAAAAAAAAGATCACATCTGCATCTTTCAAACTGTGACTAAAAAATCCAATATGAGTGACATTTGGGTAAACAAAAATCAGAATTGGGCTGCAGTGTGTGAACGGAGCAGAGCATGAGCTGGGTTTTCTGTGTGTGCTAGTGTGAGCTCTAACAACTTCTATTGTCTGCTTTGCTGAATTAACAAAAACTTTTTATGAAATGGTTTTTAATGCTAAATCCAAATATCAGCAAGGTCTGCATGATGGTAGGTCAATATGTAAAATGTTTTGTTGAATAATGAGATTGAAAAATCCTTATGGTTAAAAAAGGTAACGTTCTGTTCATAGTAGTTAGTTGTACAACATGCTGAGGAAATAATTAGTTCAAATCTAAATGATTTTGTTATAAAAAATAATGCACATGTTGGTATTATAACAGTCAATTTGATATATATTAAAAAATCGTCATATTGAACTCATTTAAAAAAAAAAAAAAATCACTGTTTCTCTGAAACAAGTAAATAAACCATTTTTCTGAATCTATGAGTCTATCAGTTTTCCTTATAAAAATGAATGATTTTATCTGTTTTAAACTTTTAAACTTATAACTGAAAATAAAAGAAATAAACATCACAGTGTAACTCAGTTTTAATGACCAAAGAGGTCCAGAATAATGTTAAAGGGGTACTTAAAGTACCAAAGCACATAGAAAAAACTCAAAAAGTGCCGCAAAAAGGTGAGATGAAGGCTACAGATCTCAAACTGCGGCCTCTGATACTGCAGGGACCTGACTAGTGGTCATCTCTTACTGTATAGTGGACCTGTTGTTGTACTGTAAAATGTGGTCGTCAAATATAGTGAAAAGATCATCCTGAAAGAGACTCTCTTTTCTTATTTTGTTCTTTACTTCTAGTAGATGGAATCATGGCTGAGTTTCTCATCAAATTTTCAAGAACGTAAATACAGCAAACATTATTGTTAAAAAGTCAAGGAAATACAGCAACAAGTCCAATAAAAATTATGTCATGAAAAAATACAGAAAAAATCTATTTAAAAAGCAAAATTGCATTATTTTGAAAAGTACAGCTTACTGTTTTAATTAGACAAATTATCATAATTTAGAAAAATAATACTGCAAAATTATTTTGTTTATTCATAATATAGAAAAACTATGAAATTACATAATTAATGAAAATACAGCAAAGAATTTAAATTTAAAAGTAATTCATTTACAAAATAGAATAAAAATAGTTTTCCCCAAAAGACATACGCAAATATTAAGAGAAAATCTATTAAGGGAAATTGGCTCAGGTGTAGATCTTGGTGATAGTAGCAAATATTCAAACGAAATTTTTTAAATGTTTGACTGCATCCTACTTTCCTTTTCTTTTAAATTCTCCACCCACCAACCCACGTGCACATAATATACTGTACTTTCATATTTTTGGGCTCTCACTGCTAACCATTGCCAAGTCCTGTTGTTGGCTTGCTTCACTTTCACATTAAGAACTATCAGCACCAGCACTTTCTCAGGACTAGACTCTGGTGGGTCATTTACACCATGAGGTTGGACTTCCCTACAATCCCAGCAACTGAATTCTAACATCATATATTGATCATATTTAGATCATTTTGCTCAGGATTCAGTAGAAGGGCTACATATCAATGCAAAAACAAGCTTCATCACAGGATGTTGAATTAATACTAAACTAGAAAAGCACTTGGAGAGTGCAGACCTCGGGCAAGCAGCTCATTTCCACCCATACTGTGAAGAATCCATTTAAAAATTCCTGTGTCCGCAATTCATTCCAGATCACTCCCAAAATTTTATGGAATCCAAGTTGGACCAAGACACATTTACTGAAAAAAGTCACAAATCTGTAGACAGAGAGATAACTGTGGGCAAAAACACAACCTCCTTTGTGAAGGTAATAAATCTCCACTTGCATTCCTATAATATTTGGATTATATGTCTAATAAACACAAGCTTTTTCACTAAACATATAAATATCCTGACTGGGTGAACATAATCACACATAAACAGGCTGCAGCACAAACTATGCAGAGTGAATAAAAAAAGTCAGGGTGTGCCATAAAACCTCTTTCTTTCTGAAGCTCTATCCTTTGCTATAAAACATGTGGGTCAGGCTTCCTTTTTCCATAATCACAACTGGTAGGGAGCAGCAACTTCAAAAACAAACCCAAGCACCTCCCATGTCTTGTTAGAAGCCACATCTATCATCCCAAAAAGGCTTCAGTGTCTGCAGAAAACAGGGCCAATTTGCCTGCATCAAGCCAGAAGAGCCAAATCCAATCAAACTGCAAATGGAAACTCAATCCTGGCTTGTGTTTAGCAAAAAATTCTGAGTGAATATATGCAAATGTAGGAGCAATGCGGTATGAGAAGCTGCACTTGACCTATATAGCTCTTCCACAATTCCTTCCCCAATGGAGGAGATCAGAGGAAGCTGGAAGCTGGAGGACAGGCTTATTAACCAGCACTGTGTGAGAAAAAAGCAGAATATCGTAGCATGAGGTAAAAAAAGACAGCAGGATGCAGTCAAACATTATAATTTTTTTTTAAAAAATGTAAAGAAAAGTCAGAATATGGAAGGAAAGAAAGACTAAAACACAAATGGAAAATCTAAAAGGAAGAGTTGATCCACTTTGGGCCAACTCCCAGTTCCTGACGTGCATGTGGAACTTTGTTTTTAAGCCAAGTTCCTCTTTAAAAAAAAAAAAAAAAAAAAAAAAATTAAGTTGGAAAAAGAGTGCTCAAAAAAACTTCCCCCTATCCCGGACCAGAATTCAGAGCCGTGGCCATTCTTGGAGGCCGCTTTCACACAGAAATGGTAACCAACAAAAATTCCACACGAATTACGCGGGTTAGGCCAAGCCTCGATGCCTTTGTAATTGCCTGAACAACCCTGCCCAGAAAAAAGAAAAGCGCAGTCAGGCAACAACTGAGAGGGAAAAAATAAAGCTTTTTGGGTTGTTAGTGAGGAAGACGAAGGACAGGATGTGTTCGTGTGTCGTTGTGGTAATTATCATACACATGAGCACGCAATAAAATTATATACGCCACAGCTGGGTTGAAAGTCCACGGCCATGAATATCCGCCTGAGAAGCCAAACATCCCAGACGCACAAGATATAAAGCTGCATTCAAAGAAAAGTTGTCAAACAGATGCTTAATCTAAAGTAAAAAACAAAACAAACACTAATCTTTGCATTCTGGATTTGATTCTTTCATTTTCACCCAGTGGAGTTGGGAAATTTATAAACATCGCTGCAAATTTAGCAATTAAAAATCAACACAAACATGTTGTTTCAATTAAAGATAATAGGTCATGTTAACTCATGCTCAATAAAAGCCGATCCATAGCACACCCTACAACCATACGTAAAAAAGGCACATCTTCATTTTCAGAATTTCATTGTCTATTTTAAACCATCAGACCTAAAAAAAAAACAAAAAAACATTTGCGGCTGTCTCAGTCTGGGAAAACATTGGCATGTCTGCACGGGGACTGGGATCCAGCAGGTTTAAGTAGTATTGGGTGGATGCTGGTGGCTACTAGGGGTGGGAAAATTGAATCGTCATTTTTATTGTTTTTATTGAGGTTTTTACATCTTGGGCATTATAGCAGCAGAATGATTGTTTGGCTACCATGTTGTTTTTTTTCTAATGGAAATAAAGAAAAATGACGAGCAAAAAAAAAGTTTTTAATCAACAAAAAAAATCAGCAATGATATAGAATTGTGAAAATTGCAGTTTAAATCAAATCAGCACCCCAAAAAAAATCGGAATCGGAACAAAAGCATATTGTCAAAGCCCTAGTGGCTGCAAATGAATAACAGATCCTGATCTTGCAAGTCGATGGAGAGTGCAACTGAGGCTGGTAATAAGATTAAAGCCTGCTGCATCCTTGGTGAGAAGCAAGAACTTTTTTTTTTATCCTTCTCGAGGCCTCGAGAAGATAATGACGACATTTTGTTCTCGCGGGTGTGATTGAAGACATTAATACATCAAACTAGCAGAACTATTTTCTTGTGGGGCTCCGAGAAGTACTGTGCAATTGGTCAGACATTAGAGGTGCGGGTGCTTAACATGGGTAAGCAGGAGGCGGACAGCTGCCACTTCCGCATTTTTCAGATGTTTGTAAACCAGATTGTTTTGATAAAACAGCTGATGTACAAACATTTTTACAACATGTTGCATTAAAACACACTGAAGCGCAACTTGATGTAAAATACTGCAGTAAAGCACCTTGTCGTGGCATAGACAATCTAGCATTCTATGAAACGATAGATAGATTTTCCATCATCCAAAATATGTATATGGTCATATTGCCCAGCCCTAAGTGGGCCTATATATGGATCAACAACTGTGGAAGCAAATTATGCGTGACCAAGTCTCAAACTCCTGTAATTTTTTAAAACATCCAGTCCAAGTTAAACAAGGCAGCGCCTACAATCTTCATGTTGTCAGTGCTGATGTGGGAGCCAATAAGTCTGTTGAATAGACCACTGGTGAACGCTTTAATTTGATTATATGCCGATTACCTGCTGCTTCACACCTTCATATTAAAGCACATACAATGTGTTTGTTGCACATGTGCAGAGGTTAAAAAAAATCCACGTGCACAAAGATGTCAAAGTATAAGGGAAAAAAATGCTGGTTTCATTCAATTTCTCACAATTTCATCATTGCCATGATATGATAAAGCATAATCAGATTATGTGGTATACATGATAACATGAAAAATTTGACAACGCCAGAAATCAGGTAACGATCAGATTTTTTTTTTTACTAATATATCTGATCCATTTAGTATTGTACGTCTGTGCACTTGCAAAAAAACATGAACTGAAGACATTAAAGAGACAGATACAATGCGGTCACAAGTGTTCATTTAAATTCAAAGTAAAACATTGATATGTAGTCTGTTTGCATCTTATTAGCTCCCAGATTAGCAGCTAAAGCTAAGACCGTGGATGCTGCCATGTTTGAAAAAGTTATAAAAAAAAACAAAACAAAAAAAATAAAACAAAAAACGTGAAATTGAGTGTTACGTCACTACATACGTATTCCCAAAAGAAATCTAATAGATTAGATAATACTGAATCAAATACTGCATTTCAGATCTCTTTTGATGGTCATGTAAATGGAATCATAGTTTGGACCAATGTGCCAATCAAAATCTGAGCACTGTGAATTAAATTTACATTTTGGGTGTAAATTACAGCTTTAATAACGATAATATATCAAAGTTTTGCAGATGTACACATTTCTGCCGTGATACAATTCTGATTAAAATTCCAGAATCAACGATCGATATGATACGAGATTGCGTGTTAATTTAAAGACATTTATATTACATGACATGACCAAAACTTCACATGTCCTTTCTTAAGCACATCTCACAAATAATTACTGTATTGATCTTTAAAATTGGGGTAGGTAATGTTCGGTAGCTAGCACGATGTGAAAGTAGCCCCCTGTCTTGGCTCCTCCCCCTCTGGTTTCGCTCCTTATGTGGTCCAAGGCTTTTTTCTTTCCTCCACCAAGAAGGTTATGTTTTTACCTGCATTTATCTGTTTGTGTTCAAAATAACTCAAAAAGTTTTGGATGGATTTTAATTAAATTTTCAGGAGTTGTTGAAAATGTGAAAAGGAGGAATAGATTTAATTTTGGTGGTGATCCAGATCACCATTTGGATTGAGGAACTTTTTAAAGGCCATGGTGGAGGTTTGAGCTCTCAGAGCGCTTTTCTAGTTTGCAGCTTTTTCCACCAACGATTTTCTCTTTCTCTGCTGTTTAGCATGAGGAGGCAAATAAACCGAGCCGGGTCGAGAAATCCTTCCTGCATTTTCATAGCCGTGAAGCTTACGAAATGAAGAAATGAACAACTCTGTTCAGAACATTTGGATTGGTCAGTTTTTACAGACTTACAGTAAACTGAGGTGTCTAACAATATTTCTTATTGTTCATGATTAGAAAATGTACAGACTACTATCAGGATGAGGAACCACTTCACCCAGAGTAAAAATGTTTACCTACTATGGCTTTAATATTTTCAATTTTACTGGAGTAGTGCAAAATTAAAGAAAAGATTTGATGCAATCCATTATTTTCCTTATCGAGACACTTCTTTTTCATGAATTGGTTTGTCTAAAGACAGCTATTAATTGGACAAATCTGTTTTTGTTTTGACTGGATCAGTATGAATTAGCTTGAAGTGATTATCTTTGTATAGAAGATGACTTTTTGTGAATTGTTGCAACACAAATACAACTCAACTAAATCAAGTTAAACTGAACTGAATTCAATCGTTTTACCTCTTGCCTATAGTACGTGGTGCAATGGGCTCCAGCTCTCCTGAATTTGAATAAGCTGTATTGAAAATGAATGGATGTATTCAGACCATATAGCACATTTCCTGGACCTATATAAGAGAATACGTTAAGCACACCTGCCGGCTCATTTGATACAATCCAATGGTATTCTTTGAGAATATGTCGGGGAGAAAAAATGGCTTAATGTTTTAATTTAATCAAACTTTTTGGGCTCTTGTGAAAGAAAAAAATATATAATCAGAATTTTTGGAAGCTTTATGGCCAAGTTGCTCATCAGAAAATATGAGAAAATGCTTTTCATGAATCAAACCTTTCCACTGATGCAAAAGGCCCTGTGTTCACTATTCTACACCATCCATATTTATCTAAAATCAAATATGCAAAAGGTTAGTCTTTAGCTTTGGTGAACACTTGAGTTAAAAGCAACAATTAACTAAATGGAATGATGAAAAAGCCCCTTGGTTGCATTATGAGAGCTGTAGAGTTCCTTGCCCTGCTCGTAAAAGGTGATTTACATGTAGAGCAGAGGATTACAGAGCACCAGGCCAAGGAAACGGTGCAGTGGGCCAGCTGAGAGAGGTTGTAACCCTGCCCTAGATTGGAAAGAAAAACGGCTACAGGCTTCACAACATTCAGGGTTACAAACCACGGTGTGTTCTGTAGATCAGAAAAGTCCCAGCTGAGGTGAAACTAAACGCATCCATAGCAGACAGGTAAGCGATTGCACGCAACCAAGAATGACTCTTGCTCAGGGTTCAGTGGCCGCATGCAGCTCAACCACTGAGATGTGATGTCAATAAAAACGTGTCACATTATGCACCAATTCAAGCACAGGAGGAGCTGAAAATAATGCTTTGCACGTAGGCTTTGAAAGAGCAGCCTGCAGCGGACATTAATTAGAAACATCCTGATATTTAATTAATCTCAGATGCACATCAGATTTGTGATTTAAACAAGCTCCTCGTTATCTTTTAAGTGCGTTTGGAAGCGGACCTGGAAATAACGTAGCTCGGGGCTAAAATCTGGTGAATTAAGCCGTTTAAGAAGCAGCACAGTTTGCCTCCACGGGTCGGAGCCGGCCCGAATTCCCGGGCCAAGCCTCCAAGAACCCAATACAGCCTTGATGAGATTGTTCAGTCAATAGGCTTGGAGAGCCACCTCACCCAGTAATGAGCTCTGCAACAAATAACGTGGTTTTGTGTGTGTGTGTGTGTGTGTGTGTGTGTGTGTGTGTGTGTGTGTGTGTGTGTGTGTGGAATCCGCAGGCAAAAAGCTTGGAGTGTTGTTCCAAGTGGCTGTGTAAACACATGCTGGTAATCCACTTAGAAACACAGGCTGCAGCAGGTCAAGTGATGGGACACAGAGATTAAGACACACACACTTGCAACCATGCTGCATATGAAAATAACCGAGGTAGCTTAGGACGATCAGTGTGACCAGTGTGTGTCGGCTTGGTAGACGAACAGTTAGGAGACAGGTGCAGAGAAAGTGTGACGTTTCACTACTAAATTTAGATCACTCGAAACTTGGATGATCCTTCCAGGAAGATTTGGCATGTGTGATGCATGAGACTGTAAAGAAGCAATAATACACACAAGTTGATCCTGCACATGAACAGTCTGGGTAGCACATCTGCTTCTTTTAAAACAATACAGAGGTTGGGAAATGTCTCTTTTCTGCTCCATATGCCTCAGAGAAAACTAGGGTCTGTACTCACTTTCTTGCCTGTGGAGCCAGTCTTGGAGAGGCAGGACTTTTCCAGGGACTGGTACCCACCGATGACTTCGATCTCTTCCACGGCAGGGTAGCGCTTCTTCAGCAGGGTGCCCAGCTGAGAGTATGGGGCCTGGGTTGGCGTGGAGCTAGGTGGGGTCTCGCTTGAGGGTTCCGGCTGGGGCTCGGGTGAGCTTGGCTGGGCGTCAGGCTCCACCCTACGTTTAGGCACCACGGTGAAGGTGTTCCCCTTTTTCCTCTGCACCATGGGGCTGGGAAAGGGGACATGCTTCGGGGGCTCCACCTCAATGTCATCTATGTTTGTTACTGGCAGCTGATCTGAACTGGGTTGCTCTGGAGCTGGGGAGGGGGTAGACGGGAAAGGGGATGAAGAAGGAGAGTCTGATGGCGCAGGGGAAAAGGAGGGTGAAGGTGGAATACATGGAGAAGAGGGGGGTGAGGAGGGAGCTGGAGCTGGAGCTGGAGATGAAGGTTCAGAGGGTGGAGGAGAAGCAGGGCTTGTGGCAGCTGGAGGAGATGCTTCTGGCTTGGATGGCCTTGCCACCCTCTCCACCTCCTTCTCCTCCTGCAGATTCTCCTCTTTCCTCTTTGCTGATGTTGGAGTGAGCGTTGGGGAGAGGGAAGTTGGCACTCCTGCTGTGGACCCCTCTGAAGCTCGGTGTGAGGGGGAAGACTTGACAGGACCAGGTGGAATTGGGCTGCTTGATCCAGACAAGGCAGCGAGACGCCGCTTTGGGATCACCGTGAAGGAGTTTCGGGACTGCAGTCGAAGGTTCGCGAGGGCCCGAGCCTGAGTGTCCCCGTCAGGGATCTGGGAGAGGTCTGGCTTTGGGCAGGGATGGATCTCGTATTCAGGAGAGGAGCGAAAGACCTTTGATGAGACAGGACTGGATGGGGACTCTGCACGGGCACGGCGGGTCTCAGGAGAGCATGGCACCTTAGGTTTTGGGGGTGCATCAGCCACCTCCAAATCTCTCTCTCTGGTTAGCTTGTTCTGTCCTCTGTCTGGCTCATCTCTGGGGGTGGCAGCTGCTCCGTGGACGTTGTTGTCCTCAAACCGCTGACGGAAAGACGAAACAGACTGTGGGGCACCGGGATGACGCTGTGGGCTGCTCAGATCAGAGGCAGCAGGCTGTGGCTTTGGTTTGGAAGACCAAGTACCCTGGAAGACTGGTGATGAGGGCTGGCTACTGACCAATAGGCCTGGTCTGGGTTTTGGCACCAGTTCTGGCTGTGGCTTGGGCCAAAGTCTTGGCCTGCTACTGGCACTACTATCCAGATCCAGCAGATTTTCTGTGCTGTGGGATTTCTTCTGCAGCTTTCCATAGTTGCTGTCAAACTTCTGCAGGATCCTACTAACCCTACCCTGACCCTCACATGTCTCATAAGAGACTTCATGATCCGGACGGCCCAAGGTGCTCAAGTTCTCCTCACTCTTGCTTAACGTGGTGTCATAAATGACCACTTCCTTGGCTCTGATCTCAGTTACAGTACTGCCTCTCCGGTCAAGGAGGTCATTCAATGAGCTATAGGTATCCACACCGTTTTGTTGCCAACCGGCCCTGGTTTTAACTCCTCCACTCTCTGGAAAGTAATCCGGATCTGATTCGATGATGATAATATTCTCCGCGCGGATGGTCCGTATCCCCGGGACGCTGCCATACAGCTCCAGTATGTGCTGAACCGGGCGCGGGGTGTTTTCTCGGTCCTGTCGCCTCCTCCGCTCCTTCTCCAGCTTGATGAATGGGTTCTCCTCCAGCGGCCCCAGACTTTCCTGCAGCACCAAGCTCTCGTGTTGCTCGTCCTCCCTCGGTGTTGTTCTGTCGGCGGACATCGGTTGTGGCTCTTTGTTGAAGTGTTGACTGGCTGTGGTGATGGTGTAGTTCCGCCCGGACCCTCCGGTCGCTCCACCGCCGCTGCTGCCGTTCACGTTTCCCGTCAGCTCGCCGTTTAGCCGCTGCGAGCCCGCACCGCCGGGGCTGGTCTCCGGGGTGCCGGTTCCCCCAGAACCGCCGCCCTTCGCCTTCCTCCTCTCCAGGATTTCACGCTTCCAGGCCGGCATCCTCGGGCTCTCTTGCCCGGACTCTTGGCGAAGGACGCGTACCTCTCCCCCGCCAGACATTGCGGAGGGTTTCTCAGGAGAAATGAGGCAGGTTCCGAGGCGGTCTTGCCGCTGTCCGGTGCGGCTGTAAAAGCTGTATCCGGCTCTGGATGTACCTCCAGCACTGATCAGCACACGCACACACTCATCCCCACCTTCCCTTGTTTTCTCTCTCCTCCTCTCTCCTCTTCCTTCGTTATCATACAGCCTGGTTTCCTTTCTCCCCAACAGCCCCTGAATGCAGCTCCGCCCCTTACGCAGGGCTTTCGGCAATCCCACCTGTTGTTTGATTGGTCTAAATAATTTTAAGCCACGCCTCTTCACCCTTTTCTATTGTTGAATGGGTAGAGATAACCTGTCAATCAAAAGGGTTGCGTTCAAGTTTAACCCGCCGTTTCAGCTTTACACATCAATTAGTACTTTTAGAGAATGAATGCAATTTTTGTGTTTAATATACACTGACTATAGGTTTACAAACAATTACCAATCCATTAAAGCATACATTTAGCAAGAACTACAAGATAAAATTATTAAAAATAGAAAACTGACTCGTTCGCAAAATTTTAATCGCTGAAATCTTATTTTGCAGAGATTTCCTTTTTAACATTAGCCGTCTGTTTGAATACTGTGACTATAAATGACGCTTAATCAGGATGAAGTGTTACATTTTAGGAATTTGGTTGGATGCCGACACCTGATTATTGAGCATTTTCCATCCTGGATACAAGAAGAGATTACACTAACTAATTAAATATTTATCACCATAATAACACCCAGCTTCCTTAAAGACCGCAAATAAAGATGATGTTCAAGCCGAGGTAAATGGGTCAAACGTGAATTATTTCCTTGTTGGCGTGTCTTTTACAGGCTATATAGAGATAAAAATCTGACCAACTTGCAGAAATACACGGAAGTTAACGTACTGCAAAGTATTTTTAAGGGATTTGGTTGATGACTCGGCATCGTAGAGGTGGGAAGTTATCTGATTCATATCCAGATTTACTGATTCAAGTTAGTGTTTGTTGACAAAAAAAAAAAAAAGAACTTACTCTACCATTAGTAAATGCTAAACAGAAACTAAACAGTTAAAAAGAACATTTAGAATATTTTACTACTTTAAAACAATAAAGCTAAGTATAGATATATAGTCCATAATAAGTTTGGACCTTACTGTTTTTCCTTGTTGTACACCTCGCCCCTTTACAGGAGTAGCAGCGACACCTGGTGGCCACTTCGCGCCACTACACCAATTACATTTTCATTAGACAACATTGGTTAAATGTTTTATATTTACATGTTTAAACAGAAGACAACAGACGCGCTATAGCCAAAAAAAAAAAAACCAAAAAACATAACATTAATAAGAATTTTTGAATGTTTTTTCAGAGTTCAACATATACATCACACAAAATTTCACATCAGGAATTAAATTAAAACGAGGCCATAAATACATGCAGTACATATACAAAGTAGGATCAAAAAAAACAATCAAGTACATTACACTTTGTGAAAATAAAACAGCAACTCTTAAGGGAAAATGTGTGCACACAATCGACTGCTCACGGAAATCACATTCTGTTCTTCTGTACTAGGAAAAAAAAAAAAAAAAAAAAAAAAAAAAGAGCCGACAGGTTTCAGAAACAGTTTCTTTCTGCGCATTACGACACTCCCAGCAACAGGCAGTAAACCTTTCTCGCTCTTAAGCAGCATCTTATTCTGGGCAGAAAATATAAATAAAGCTGCAGCAGCTTTGTGGGATTCAAAAACTGCCCCGATCATTACTGCGAGAAAGTTTCACTAGTTTATTAAAACTTTATGTTCTGTTTACACGTGCATTGAAACATAACTAGTATGTGTTTTCTTTATGGCTCATTGTCTACCATTGATTGCACAATGTGGAGGCACTGCTATGTTCCCAACCCACCCCTGAATCTGACATGTTTTGCAAGTATTTGTCCTAATAAAAGGTGGAAAATTGCAACAATTCATTTGTTAGTGTTGAAAATACAAGTAGAAATACTGCATCTTAATAACGCACACATGCAAAACACAAACATCCTGCCGATCTTAAGAGTAACTTAATTGTTGTGTACAATGGAACATTAATTTTCTTCCTCTTCTTTTGCCAAAAAAAAGGATGGCAATGAGCCACAAGAAAAATAACACCACTTTTTTGCTTTAAATCTCAAATGGCAGACAGAGACTGCTTTCTGATCCTGTGTTGTTGGTGATGTGAAAGCACTTCCACTAAAGTTGGCCTCTCTTCAGTTGACCCGGCATGCTCGTATCATGAGCAGCTGCAGCAGGATGAAGAGTGGTGAGACAATGAGGCCATACCAGAGGTCTCTGGCTTGCTCCTGCTCAGCCAGCTTCTGGCACAGCAGAACCTCACACACCAGCTTCAGGCTGAGCACCGTCAGCACCCAAAGGAGCCTCAGCACTGCCAGGCGCTTCTCGTTCTCTTGGTAAAGTCGGATGGACACGATGGTCGTAAAGTAGGTGCTGAGGCCGTCTGCAGCAAACAACGGGACAAACACCAGCCACCAGCTCAGATTGGGGGTAAGCAGGTCAGCCCGCACAGCAACCAGCATGCTGAAGACCAACAAAGCCAGCAGGTGGAGAAAAAGTTCAAAGGTGGCAAAGCCCAGCCACTGGACCAGTTCCCTTAAAGAGAACAGCATGGTTGGGGTCAGTGGGGTCTTCTTAGTGGGGACGGAGTATCTGAGGACGACCAAGCCTGGGCACTGGGCAGCCCTGGTTAGGAGCTGAGCTACTCTAGGCTCGGAGTGGAGGAGGGTGATTATCTTGGGACAGGAGCCTCTGGGTACCGCAGAGATGGCCCACTGCTGGCTACATCTTCACATCCAACCTAAAAAGGATAATAGAGGATGTAAACAAGAGACCCTTCATTTATCATGATTATAAATCCACAGTATTAGAAAAAAAGTTCACGTTAGTTTATTTATATAGCACATTTCTACAGCAGCAGCTGCCCAAAGTGCTGAACAATAAAGCAACAAACAACACTGCACAATTTAAAATTAAACACTGCAATTAAAATATAAATCAAATCTGAACACAAAACAAACATTTAAAGTAAAAGTTAAAAAAAATAAAAAAAATACTAAAAATAAAAAAATCTGGATTTTTTTTTTTGCTTCATAATTTTAAAATAGATTTTTTGTTAATTTAAAAAAAATAAATAAATAAAAATAATCCATTATAAAATTTTTGTCATTTTTATTGTTATTATTGATCTTTTAACTTGTCTTCTTGGGTGTTATATCAACAAAATGATGGTACGGCTACTGTGTTTTTCTTATCAAAATCAAGGAAAATGAAGAGTAAAAAAGGAAGTTTTATACACTTGTTTTGTATTTAATCTACAAAAGTCATCAATATATAAAAATTGTGAGAATCACAACTTAAATCAAATCGGCACCCAAAAAAATCGGGACAAAAGCATATTGTCACAGCCCTATAAAATACACAAAGAAAAAGCTCAGCACAAAGAAGTGGGTTTTCAGGACAGACTTAAAATCAGAGACAGATTGAGCAGATCTGATGTGAAGGGGAAGGTTATTCCATATCTTAGGAGCAGAAACAGAAAAGGCTCCATCACCCCTGGATTTTAATCTGGCCAATGGGACCTGAAGTAAAAGTTGATTAGAGGACATAAGAGTCCTGGCTGGAGCATGTTGATGTGACAACTCTGACAAATACGAGGGAGCCAAACAATTTAAGGCTTTAAAGACAATGAAAATCTTACACTGGGTCCTAAAACAAACTGGAAACAGACAGACAAAAGAAAAGAAGACAAAAAGTGTTGCATTTATTCAATCAAATAGGTGACAATTCATAAACAATTTTCAAAAGAATAAACCTTTAACATCACCTATTATTCTTAGTTTAACCTATTGTTATTGTTATACCTCAGATAATAACTAATTCAAAGTTATTTCATATAAAAGTTGTATGTTTATGTCAATTTAAAATCGCGTCGATGATAGCTTCCCTTTTACCAGAATGCTACTACATGCTAAGCACAGATATCATGCTAAACCCCTGATCACAAACACAAATTAAAATGTATTTCTGTAAAAATAAATATGTTACTTTACCATAAAAACAATCGGGTGTTCTTTTTCTCCATCTCGTTAGTAGCGAACCTGTCAGAACAAACAATGCTAAGAGGATGCTAACATCGTAGCTTCTGCTTTAGTCCTAAATGATGAAGATATCGCGAGAAGAGCGAACCTGAGTTATACGGTAGCCGATAAGCATAGATTGGAAGCGATTGGAAGACAGACTGTCTAGATACAGTATATAAACAGTCTATGATTGGACCATAGACTGTATATGTACAGTATACAGTTGTGCTCATATGTATTCATCCCCTTTTATTAAAGAAAAGGCTGAATTTACAACTGTCACTCAAATAACTGGAGACTTAAAAAAGGAATAATAACTAGAAATTTGCATAAATATAATTTAGTAATATAAAACACTGTTTTTTAATTTAATTGAGTTGAAAAAAGAAAAAACAAATAAATAGGTCGTGCGTGTTGATATATATATATATATATATATATATATATATATATATATATATATATATATATATATATATATATATATATATTTTATTGTAGTCCGAAAATAATAATAAAAATAATGCATATGTATATGTATGTATATATGTATATTTTTAACCTGTTGATTAAATTGTGTTAATTTGTCTGAATAAAATAAAATAAAATAAAATAAAGTAAAATATCTATCTATCTATCTATCTATCTATCTATCTATCTATCTATCTATCTACACAAAGTTTATATTTTATTTTGCAAAAATATTATCACAGCTTATTTAAAATATAGTAATAACAACATTTCAGTCGGTAGGAGGCGGAATCAGAATGTCTTTCAGGAAAACCAGAGAAGAAGAGACATTAGAGCTGACTGAACTGAAGTCTGCTTCCTTCTGCAGAGGTGAGCACGTTGTCTTCATGTAATATTTATCAACTTTTTGCTATAGTTATTGAATACTGACTAATATATTAGTTACGTAAAGTTGGATAGTATTGAGATATGTTGCTACAGTCCGTATCTAAATACTTTCTGCGTGTGTAAATTTCTTTGGCAATGTGACAAAATGTCATGTAATAATGTTGGTTGCTAATCTTCTGGTCTATAATCATAGGACATTTGTTGATTTCAAGTTCACCCATGCGTTACTGTAATTCCTATTTATTTCTGCAACTTTGTGTCTTATTTAGATTCGCATTGGTCCGATAAGTGTGTGACCAGATCCTGTTAGGAGTGCAAATCTTGTCATTTTATTTTTGTTCCAGTTTATCATTAATAATATGTGCAAAGAATTTTATAATTTTATTTCTTTAATACTAAAATAACGTGATTAATTTGTAGTGTCCTTCAGCTTTGTCTTACTAAGTTCCTTCTGGTGGAATCAGCTATAAAATGATCCTAGTCCAGTTTATCCTGAAAAAGTAGTAGTATTTATTTTAATACTGTGGTAAAGATTTGCTTTAATAAAAAATACATAAATCAATGTACTTGTTTTATTTCAGATAATTAATTATATTTCACCTCTATTCATTAAAGATATGAGGCAAACTGTTTGGTGTGTGTAAAGGCTTAAAAAATACTTTTATTTGGACAGAAATTCTTACATGATCACAATAATGAGATGTGTGTGTGTGTGTGTGTGTGTGTGTGTGTGTGTGTCAATGCTTCTTGTCTTTCACCCTCCATTATGGGCCCATACAAAGAAAGTGTGTGTGTGAGCATTGATGAGAACTGGACTGACTTATTCAATAGAAGACGCCTGCGGTGTGTTGTCTCTGCAGGGAGACGGTGCCAGGCTGCTGTTTGTAAAAGCAACGCCACGCATGCTTGCTCCGTTTTAAGGTTGACTGAGCTGAAGCACAAGATTGCGGATGACTTAGTCTTTGGTTATGAGAGAAGACAAAACATAAATTTGACCGGTTCTCCATACCAATCTGCTTGTTTTGTCTTAGGTAGCCCTCATCCTGGAGGGTAAAGATGCAGACCCCAGCAGAGTCAGTCATCCACAGCGGTTATTTCCACCCAACACTCAGATACTGGCAGACATGTGCAGCCAGTCTGAAACCTGACAATCTCATCTACCCAATCTTCATTACGTGAGTGACCTTTTTCTGTTCCGACCTGGATCATTCACTGTCAAATCTGGACTCTGAATGATTCTTTTGGCAAATTGTTACAACATTATTTAAGACTTGAGTCTTGTTCTGTGTCTCTCTTTGTTCCAGAGACAGTCCAGATGCGGTGGAGCCTATTGGCAGCCTACCAGGACAGGCAAGGTTAGGACCTAAACTTACTAAATCTGATCCCGGGAACAGGACTGCTGATATGTTTGCCCTTCAATTAATAAATTAATAAAAGAGTGACTCCCTAGTCTTTTTTTTTTTTTTTTTTTTTCCACAAATTAAGGGTGTTGTCGTCAGATAAAAGCAGTCAGGAAGGGCGGATCCAGAGCCAAACACTGGACCTTGACTTAGATAAGAAGACAGTCCGTTAGACCTTCGTCGCAAACTAAACTGCAAATGTGTGCACACTTATTTTGTCTTTCATCACAGCAAAAACTCATATTCATGCATTTAGATCATAAACTTTCAAACACTATGATGTCAGGAAAAAGTTTTTCCTTACTTTTCCATAACAGCTCCTGTTTGTGGGGTTTTATTTATAGATATGGGGTGAACAAGCTGGAGGGGATGTTGCAGCCGCTTGTGCAGAATGGCCTGAAATGCGTGCTGATTTTTGGCGTCCCGGCAAAAATAGCAAAGGTATGTCTTTGCTAAAACAGCAGACCTGCTTCTAACCCCCCCCCCCCCCTGAACACAGCAGAGACTATTTTCATACGTTGTAACAGAAAAACTTAAGAAAAAAACTTGTCTTAATGTTGTATTTTCTTGTAAATATTTCAATGTGCTGCTTTTTTTTTTTTTTTTTCCAAATAAAGATAGATTTTCCTAAATATTCTGCATGCAAGCTGTTGTTTTGCTGCAGGTTTTGCTGCACCAAGTTGCACCAAATTCCCTCAGCTTGGTTTCAGTCTGACGACAGACCTGAAACCAGCAGAATGGAGTCTCTTATAGAAACACGGTTGGATTTAGAGCCACATATTCGAGAGTTCATTGTCTTTTTGTGCCCTCTCACAAGGATGACAGGGGTTCAGGTGCCGACGCGGACGACACGCCTGCTGTACTGGCAGTTAAAAAAATCCGATCTTTGTTCCCGGAGCTGCTGGTGGCGTGCGACGTCTGTTTGTGTCCCTACACGTCACATGGACATTGTGGTCGGTGTCTCCCTTCTGCTGGTTTACATTGTACAAAATCGCTGTACAATGACATGTATAATGATATACTTCATGTCTTTATCTGTTTTTTTTTCTTTCTAACCTTTAGGTATCCTGAATGATGACGGCACTCTGAACAATGACGCTAGCTGTCTACGCCTGGCAGAAGTAGCCCTGGCCTATGCACGAGCTGGTGAATTGAATTTTTCCCTCTATGTAGATGTATTGCTTTACATGCACATAACTGTGTTCATTAATATCAAGGCTGCACAACATACTTTTTAATATTTTGATTATAACTTGCAATAAATAAAAAACCCTTAAATATCTGATCCTACTCTCAGGTGCATTACCAAAGGTTTTAATCCACCTTCCATGCATGCTCGTCATTTGTAGAACCTGAACAGGAGTAGAACTTCTAAGTGGAAAGATGCCTGTCATTAATACACGTCTGCTTGTCCATGCAAGACAAAGTTTCAGCGATCTTGATGATGCACATGCTGTGATTACAGTCAAGGCTCTAAATCACAGGTGTCAAACTCCAGTCCTCGAGGGCCGGTATCCTGCTGGTTTTTAGTTGTCTCCATGCTCCAACACGCCTGAATGAAATTCATAAATACGTTGACAAGAAGCCGCTGGATCCATTTGATGTGAATCAGCTGTGTTGGAGGACTGGAGTTTGACATCCCTGCTCTAAATGAACATTTTTTGACCAAAAGCTAGTGTGGCTGGTAGATTCCTAAAGTCACCATCCAATCAGGATCTCCACTCACCAAACCCTTTCAGGGAGAGTAATCCAGAATATAAATGCAACTGAATGCTTTTAATTGTACATTTTAAGTAGTTTTCATTGAATTTTTTCCATGAAAATTGCAAACAAGGTTTTCTCTGAGTTCTCTTTTCCAGCAACGAACAAAGTAACTTTGGCTGCGATAACATTTGATGCGACTTTAAGGTTTAAGCAAAGCAAGTTTAATTGTCTTGCACATGAAATGTTCTTAACATAAAACATGAGAGACATTACAGATGGTGCAAAGAAAGCATTATAAAGTTGTAAAAGGCAACAACAAATAGCAAAAATCAGCAAAAAGGGCAAGAAAGGTTAACAGTTATGTGCAGATTTCATGCAGGTGCATGAGAAACAAAATGTTTCAACCTGGATTTAAAAGTTTCTACATGTGGTGAGAGTTTCATCTCCACCAGCAGTTTGTTCCACTTGTTTGCAGAATAACAGATAAATGCTGCTTCTCCATCTTTAGTCTGGTTTCTGGTCTGGTGCTGGTGGACTGTCTAGTTGGACGCAGATCCTTCCATGAAGTGCTACAGGCTTTTGGTTTGTTTTTTTTTTTCTTTTTTTGTTGACTCCCTTCCCACCCCAGAATATCACCTATGTTATAATACAAAGAATTAATACCATAAAGTTTGTTGCAAAGAACTGGTCTAAGTTCTCCAACTTTCCACTAAATGTAGCTATATTAAGTGTTGAAGTGCTCCTTGAAGAGCTGAGTCTTTAGCTTGCTCTTAAAAATAGACAGGGACTCTGCAGAGCGGACAGAGTTTGGGAGATCATTCCACCATCGTGGCACAGCAGAGGAAAAGAGTCTGGCTGGTGATTTAGTCTCACATTGTGGTGGTAACACGAGGCGTCTTTCACTGGTGGAACGTAGCTGTGGAGTGTAGGCCTGGATTAGGAAGTGAAGGTAGACGAAGGTAGACTCTGGACTCTGGACTGGACTCTGGACTGGACTCTGGACTGGACTCTGGACTGGTCTCTGGTCTAGTTTCTGGTCTGGTCTCTGGTCTGGTCTCTGGACTGGTCTCTGGTCGGGTCTTTGGTCTGGACTCTGGTCTCTGGTCTGGTTTCTGGTCTGGTCTCTGGTCTGGACTGGTCTCTTGTCGGGACTCCAGTCTGGTCTCTGGTCTGGATTCTGATCAGGACTCTGGTTTCTGGTCTGGTCTGGACTCTGGTCTCTGGTCTAGATTCTGGTCTGGACTGGAATCTGGTCTGGCCTCTGGTCTGTTTTCCGGTCTGGTCTCTGGTCTAGATTCTGGTCTGGTCTAGCTGACCTGAGTCTTTGGATCAAAGAACTTTACAGGTTTATAATCTCTGAAAAGATCCCAGATGTGTTGACCTAATTTTGCCACGCCCATTTCCTGAATTGTGTTGACATTTGCAGCAGCTAGCTACGGCTAGTTAGCTACGGCTAGCTAGCTACGACTAGTTAGCAACGGCTAATTAGCTACGTTGAAAAACATGGTATTTACGCAGCAAGATGCAGCAGCTCAGTTGGAAGAAACCAACCAAACTACTAAAAGATTAGATTTTTATTTTATTGTCTTTATTGATCTTCTGACTTGTCCTCTTGTGCATTACAGCAGCAGAATAATGGTCTGGCTACTGTGTTGTTTTTTCCTTACTGAAATCAAGAAAAATGACTTGCAAAAAAAAAAGTTTTATACATTTTTTTTGTTTTTAATCTACAAAAATCAGCAATATCAAAGAATTGTGAGAATCGCAATTTAAATCACATCGGCTCCCAAAAAATCAGAATCGAATCGAATCGGGACAAAAGCATTATCTTCACAGCCCTAATGTGTAGTGCATTATACTTGAACAATAAATATGTGTGGAACTAGTCTTGTACAGATTTGTAAACATAAATAATACAAATAATATTGGAACCACTGGTTAATGATGACAGACAACAGTCGGTCCGCTTCTTGCCGTGGTCGATACAAGTATGTTGTAGGATCTCACACCTCTTTCTCCAGTTGTTGTGACTCATTCAAACGGCACACGTGAGACTAGTCAGCATTAAAGAGCCGTTTGCTGTGAGCGAAGTCGCTACGAACCGCTGCGGATCCGAGTAGCAGCCGGAAATGTCAACAGACCAGACGCTGACGCCCTGCTAAGCCTGCGTAGTAAGCTGAAATCCTGACTGAAACCGTTCTGGGATTGTAAACCATAAGTAGGGTTGTAACATCTATCCTATGACTGACTGGAAACCAGTGTAAAGACTGGTTCTGGTGTTAAGTGTTCAGATCTTAGTCCCAGTTAAAGCTCCAGCAGCATCTGGATGAGCTGCAGATGTTTAAAGCTCTTTTGTTTTTTTGGAAGCCCTGTTAAAAGACCAGTACAGTAATCCAGTCTACTGGAGATGAATGATGGAGGAGTCTCTATTGGTCTTACTGGGAGACTAAACTTTTCGTTCTCTTGATGTTTCTGATGGTAAAAAGCTTCTTCGCGATGCACCTGTACAGACAGCCGACAGTCAGCAGCAGCACCTGGAAGCGGATGATGTGCATGAAAACGGTCGTTTCTAATGGCACCAAGTTAAAAATATCTAATAAAATATAAAAGCTTTTCTCTGTTTTACATGCCAGACCTGACAGGCTGACTTTATTTCAGATTAATGTTGTTTTAGATGACAGAAATAAGGATGAAAAGCTTGTTCCAGTCAAACAGGTTGGATTTAAAACGTTCTGCATGCAGGTTGTCACATCATCGCTCCCTCCGACATGATGGACGGAAGGATCAGAGCCATAAAACAAGCGCTGCTCTCCAATGGTTTGGGAAACAAGGTAAATCTGATGAAAACCCCTGCAGCGTAAAGAAATGTGAATGTGCTATAAAAAAAAAAAAACCTTCTTCTTCTCTTCCCATCCAGGTTTCGGTGCTCAGCTACAGCGCTAAGTTTGCCTCTTGTTATTACGGTCCTTTCAGGTAGGCTAGCAGGTGTCATCGGATGACTGAAACGCAGCTTTAATGTAACAAAACGCTTCACGTCTCCAATGTGTTTGCTTGCAGGGATGCTGCACAGTCAAAGCCTGCATTTGGAGACAGGCGCTGCTATCAGCTGCCTCCTGGAGCAAGAGGGCTCGCCGTTCGTGCCGTGGTGAGTAGGTTTGTGTGTGCGTTTGGTTAGCGAGTGTTTTGGAGAGGTTAACTGTTGCTCTGCAGGAGAGAGACGTGAGGGAGGGAGCGGACATGCTGATGGTGAAGCCGGGTCTGCCGTATCTGGACGTTGTGAGGGAGGTCAAAGACAAGGTGAGCGGCTGGTTGGTTTTCCTGAGAGATTTGGCGAGATTGCAGTGACACACAGAAAGAAAAGCAGTGTGTGTGTGTGTGTGTGTGTGTGTGTGTGTCCTCAGTTCCCCTCTCACCCCCTGGCTGTGTACAACGTGTCGGGAGAGTTCGCCATGATGTGGCACGGAGCGCAGGCCGGAGCGTTTGAGCTGAGGGCTGCTGTGATGGAGGCCATGACGGCCTTCCGCCGGGCAGGTGAGCGGCGAGGCAGGAGGGGTGTTACTGCACCATAAAAACAGGGTTGTTTCTCTACAGGGTAAATAAAGTCTTTAGCTGATGTAGTAGCAGAACACAGATAGAGTTTAATGCTGAAGGGCAACAGACAAAGTTACTTATTATGAGGTAGGATGATGTTTTTATTTTATTCAGCTATTAAAACACTGCTGACGTGTTCACAGACAACCAGAGGCGAGATAAACCCGTTCTCCCATCAGACGGATAAATATAAATAAAATTATGCAAGAATTTAGCTCAACCACACGTCAAATCAAAACATCTATCATTAAATATAAAAATAATAATAAAACCTGCCTTAAAAATAAACAAATAAATAAATAATATTTATTTTTAAAATAAATATGTGAGGAGTGGGAAAATATATAATATATAAAATTATATATAATATTATATAATATAAAGTGAAAATGTAGATAAAATAAAGGTGGAAATAAAATGAATGGATGTGGAAATTTAAGAAATGAACATGAAAAAAAATGTGGAAATAAAAAAAAAGTGTAAAAAAAAAAAACAAATTACTGCAGAAATAAACAATGTGGGAATAAGAATAAAGTTAGTGAAAAAATGATAAATAAATGGATAAACTAATTTTTAAAAAAGATTTTCTCATTATTAATTAATTAATTTGTTTTTGGCCCTCCATAATGGAGGAGTTGTCAGGTTTCAGCTTTAAACCAAGAGAAATCCATTTTACAGTCATTTGACCGACACTTTTAACCAAAGCGACTTGCACGTAATAAGTGAACAATTAACCATGTAATTAACGTACCATACGTGTCTTTGGATGGTGGGAGAATGCCAGGGAGAACCCACACACACACACACACGGGGAGAACCCACACACGCACACACGGGGAGAACCCACGCACACACGGGGAGAACCCACGCACACACGGGGAGAACCCACGCACACACGGGGAGAACCTACGCACACACGGGGAGAACTCAAGCACACACGAGGAGAACCCACACACACACGGAGAGAACATCCAAACTCCACACAGAAAGTTCAAACCTCTAGTTAAAGCCTGACATGTTTAAATAAAGTTCATGTCTGGAGAATAATGACTTAAAATGTGCATTTTAGGCACGCAAGAGTTGAGATTTGTTCCGCTCGCGGGATGTAATGAGATTCAACACAACATTACATTAAAGGTTTAGTTTTATTTAATGCTAAAGTTACATGTATTCATCTTTTTTATGATGTCAGAATGACATGTTATTTTAGTTGCGGTTCATTTTGAATATTTAGTTTAGTTTTTAACTTTTTTGTTACTTTAGTTTGATTTTTTTATTTTTTTTTTATTCAGTTTCGTGTAATTTATTTTATTTTAGTTTAGTTTTTATTTAAGTATATTTTTTATTTAAACTTCAATTTTTATTTTATTTAAATTTTTTTGTTATTTTAGTGTAGTTTATTTTTTTATTTTAGTTTATTTTCAGTTTGTCTAAATTTTTATTTTGTTTGGTTTAATTTTTTATATTTTAGTTGAGTTTAATTTATTTAGTTTAGTTTTTATTTTAGCTTATTTTTTAGTTTATCTTAGTTTTTATTCTATTTAGTTTAGTTCCATTTATTGTTAATTTAGCTGGGTTTAATCATTTAGTTTATATGCGTGTAGTTTAATTTTTATTTTAGTTTATTTAAGGCTTCTTATTTACATAAATATATAAATTTATTCATTCATCTATATATTTATGTATTACTGAAACTTTCCTTATGATTCCAGTTCTTTCTGATTTGGGTTATAAATGAATATTTTTTAGTGTTTCTTTCCGTTTTTGTCACTATAAACATATTCACCTGACTAGATATAACCTGATCAGATGATAACAAATTTTCCTGATTTGTGATGCAGGCGCTGACATCATCATCACCTACTACACACCTCAACTGCTCACCTGGCTGAAGGAGTAAAGCATGAAGAGCTACAATGGATGGAGGTGGAAGCGGACCAACAAGCACTTCTTCAAAGTTCAAACTGGTGAATCAGTCGTGCTGGCTTTGTGAAATTAACTGGGAGGGGGACTATTTTGTGTGGAGGGAACGTTTCTGTTTCTGTATCTGAAGAATGTAAACGCTGATCAATGATGGTATTGCTGGTTTGTTTATATAGCTGAACGTGTCATTTAGCGCTCATCTGTCTTCTCCGAAGTGATTCTGAAATGTGTATGTATGAATCCTGTTAAAACACGTATGTGATGCAGTGTGTGATCCTTGGCTGAGATGGTCCTTAAATCACCTTAAATCAACATTGTTTATACAGCATCAACCAGAGGAAATAAAGTCTTAGAACCCGATCAGTGTTGTATTTATCATTTAAAGTTGATGCATGCTGCTTAATGAGGCTCATTACCTTCACAGCTCCTGTTACCAAAGGAAAATCAGTCATTTCCTCCATTTGAACGACTTAAATGCTGTGGTGGAGCTGTTCTACAGTTCTGTCTGACAGCCTCGAGCTGCTTTCTTTCTTTTTGGTATGTGGATGTGGTGTGAGGGACGTCCCCAACAGGACAAGTGACAGACGAGCCGTACCCGAAGGACCTTACAGGATAAGCTGGACCGACGACTGATCCGTCTACTGTTTACTGAGGCCTCATCAGAACATCAGAAATGGTCTCCATGGAAAGGTGGATGTCAAGAAATCAGTTTAGTGGAGGGGAAACCAGAGAAAGGTGTTCCCTCATGGGGGCCCTCCATACTGGAGTTATGTGTGGTCTGCCCACAGGGACCAGAGAGGAAGCTCTGCACTGTGTGTGGAGTCTCTTCTGGTGTATCAGGGTTGGGCCGCTCGCTGTGGCCACGGACTGTGACATCTCAGCGTGGATGGCTACCTATAGGTGGATCCTCAGAGCCCCGTCATGAACTCATACATGTTTGTGGGTGTGCAAGGGTCTATATGTGAGGGTGTTATTGTGTTTTGCATATTATTTTCAACTTGTGAAGCACGTTGTGTTGCGCTTGTGTTGTATGAAAAGTGCTATATAAATAAAGTTTGATTGATAGAAAGTCAGTGGCAACAGGTCTGACTGAGTGGCAACTTGACATAAAACAGAACAAAAGGATGCAAACACCAAAAGAGGAGCCTTTAAAAGTCTCAGGAATCCTGGAAAACAATTACTCATACTACCGAAGAGTTAAGGAATAAAGTTAAAATTGTCTCATTTCTCCACATATTGTTTCATTCATATTTGCATGTTTTAATAAATCACTTAATCCGTTTTAACTATTCTTAGTAAAATGGACATACATGATGGGATGTTTAAGACTTTTGCACAGTTCTTTATCAGCATGAGTGAATAAACAGTTTTAAATGTATATTTTTGTGCATATTTTCATGCGGGTATGTTACATGTTAACATCTTGCACCATTCAGATATTTTTTATGTGAATTTCAATTACAATTTTTACTTATATTACAAATAAATTGTTTATATTGCATATAAAAGCTACTCTTATGACTTTAGAATTGAGTTTGATGAATAAATTAACACAATAAACCGAGGATGGATTTAAATGGAAAAATAAAACTGCATGTGGCCACAACAGGGCAGTGCTGCACCTTTTATCCCCCTGGTGAGGGATGCCTTGTCAAACTTCTCACCCTGCTGAAGAAGACAGATTCATGTTGAACACACCAGCTTCTTGTTATAAAGTTGCTGTAAGAAAGTTATGAAATTAACTAATTAATTATCTAACAATTATGATATTTTCCGCTGGTGAGACAAAACATTGTAGTTGTAGATATGAGCTGCAGCATTGGAGTATGTAAAGCTGTTTTACTGGACGCATGTGAACCAGTCAGCTTTACAGTCACCATTTCTGATCTAAAAGGATGGTCTTTCAACAGAGTGAAGCATGATGTTACAGTCAGCTCAAAAAATAAAGGAGCTGATCGGAAAAGAGGAAGCGGTGATTTAACTTCCAGCTTGCTGAGCAAGAACCTGGCTCTGTTTTCTGTGACATAACTGTACAGTATCAAAATGAGATTCAATTTAAAGTTAATTTACAACAAAAATAGCTAAGTATTAAAAACAGCCTGCTTGCCATCTCTCTGTGAGGATAATTATTTAATGTGGTTTTAAAAACTTAAAAAATCCCAAACAAAACTGAATTTAAAGAGGAAGCGGCATCCATCAGCCTCCGCCACCCGTCTTATATTTAGCTCAACTAAGCACTTTGTAATATGTTACAAACCTAACATATGTTAATGCTGACAACTTTGGTGTAGATTCTGTGTATTTCTAAAGAGAAATTAGTAAACCGTGTTTCATGGTGTGAATGCTTTTTTCCATGGGTTTCCATGATAACACAGTTTGACCTATTAGAGAGATTTCATTAGTGTTTGGTCCCCAACTTGTCCCGAAGCTTCCGGACAAATTTGGAGTCAGTTGCACGAATCCACTTGGACTAATTTGTTTAAACACAATGCATGTACAGTGACAAAATGGGGTAAAAAATGGGCGTAAACTCCAAGATGGCAGACACCCTGTTGCCATGGCAATAGATGTTTATTTGACTTTTTTGCTTGCCTTGGGGTGTTACATGAGTGTGCCAAATTTGGTTGTCCTACGTCAAAGTAAACGTTAGGGACACAATTTATTTGGGTATTTTTTTTCTCACTCTAGGTGGCGCTGTAGAGGCAAGGGACACATTTTCTGTTTTTTAATTGAAAAAAATAAAAACAGAAAAGGTATATACACTACTCACAACTAAAGAAGTTCAACTCAGACCCAACAAACAGTTCAGTTCAAACCAATTACTCATTTAGATCAGTTCGATTTAATTCAGACTCCTTTTATATTTTATAGATAGGGATTAGAAGTGACGGTTTGTAACAAAAAAAGGGAAAAAAAAGTTGAGTACAAAGGAATCCAGTGGATTGCTTGGATAAACAATAAGGGTCAGTGGCAGTGGGGAAGTATTTGTTCAAAAAGGTCCATAAAAAGGTTGTTTTATAATGCAGTATGTGGAGCTTGATGTGGTAGTTGGGGATCAATGCCCTCCCCCAAGTTCTGGTTTACTGTCTGTTAATGGTAGACTGGATCTTTGTGTCTGACTGGTTGTGCTAGCTCCATGTTGGTAGCCATTAGGCCGCTGATACTGTAGCTGGGTTCTGCGTCAACCTGATTTGTGTCCTTCCTTTTTACAGAAAGTCAGAAATATCTTCATTACTATATGTTCCTATACTAAATAAGACTGGACCAAGTGCTTTACTTCTCCCCATGTTCATGCCATAACTTATTTTAATGTCAACTAGCAACCTTGCTAGCAAGCTTTCTGTTTAAACTGGATCATGTAGCCCTAGCTTAGCCAGCACTAAGTAACTTGGTTAATGAAGTACTTTTTGAACATCTTTGTAATTTGTTTTAAGCACTAACATAAAATTGATTTAACCCCATGTTCATGCCATAGCTTACTTTAATGTCAATTAGCAACCTTGCTAGCGAGCCTTCTGTTTAAACTGGACCATGTAGCCCTGGCTTAGCCAGCACTAAGCAACTTCTTTAATGAAGTACTTTCTGAGAAACTTTGTAATTTGTTTTAAGCACGAATGTAAAAATTTAGATCAACCGAGTTTCTGTGTAGACAATAAATATTTTCACTGAAAATTAAATATATGATGGTTTTCCCACATTTGCTTAAAACTAGTCTAGTGCTGGTAAAGAACTAGATTAGCACTACTATGAAGCTTTATGCTAACATCAGTTTATTAGCCTTTAATATTGTTGCCTTCCTCCAGTTACCTTTTCAATCACCTGAGGTGGTATGTGGGGTGTCCATTCAAATTTCAGGGTCACTGCCACCTCTGCACCTTTTCCTATAGCTCCACCCCTGCGAGTCACAGCTTCAGTTTTGTGATACCCTCTTAAACAATACGGACTGTGATTATTAAAGGGGAGAAAAAACTGATGATGAATACTTTAAAAAAAATAAATAAAATAATAATAAAGCACTTTGTAGCAGCTGTTATAAAATAAAATTATTATTATTATTGTTGTTGTTAATATATGCTGTTATTATTGTTTTGTTTTTATTTTATTATCAAAGTTTATTAATTTAGCACCTATTCAAACTAAAAATATTTTCATGTCCAATATAGTAAAATTCAAGTCCAGTGAAATGCGCTCCAATAGTTAGTTTAACCAAATTATAACCATTCTATTAAAATACATTAAACTCTTTAAAAAACTGAAGGGAAACCCTATTTTCCAGCTGTATGTAAATTCCAATTTTATGTGGCCCCTCTGGTATAGCATTAGTTGCAGACAGGTGGCGACTCACCTCTATTTTTTTTTTTCATTTAAAAGTGTTTTTCATTGCACACTGCAAAAAATGACAACTATTTTAACATGTAATCTATGTCTAAATGTAGTTGAAAATTGGTCTTGTGGTTTAAACATGACCATAACGTCCTCATCAGGACGCATTTCTGATTTAGATGATGTATGTTTCTCATTTAGTTAATTTACGTTTATCTTAAAGCCAAATGTGACTGGAGAGCTGGTTTATTTTGTGCAAAAAGTAAATAAATATAACCAGGAATGGAAACATTTGAAGTTAAAGGAAAAATGTAATTATATATCCAAGTTAAGGTTAAACACATCATATCTGTGGTGGTTTGTGAAAACTGCAAACACTGCCCACTTTTTTGCAGTGTGTGACGTGTGGGGGCCGAGCAGAGCGCTGCTCTGATTTAAGTTACAGTCATCTGGATACATGTTATCACTCTCCGACAGGATACCACGGTGAGAAACGCTCAGGAAAACTCGCGTGGGAGAGTAGAAGAAGTTCATTTAACCTGGATTTACGCAGCGGAGACGCATGGCACACACGCACCGGCACCACAGGATGACGCCTTTACCGACTCCGTGGGACTTTTGAAGGAGATAGAAAGGAGACAGAGAGAGAGAGGAGGACGGGTGCTTATGGTTTGGAGGACTTGAGCTGTGCCCCCTAGTGCGCTCTCCGTGTCCGTGCTTCGCTCTCCGGGAGGAGAAATGGGATGCAGAGGCGCGCTGGGATGCTGCTTGTTCGCGGCGCTGTCCTGCTGCCTCCTCCGCGGCTGCAGAAGTAACATCACCGTGGCCGTGATGCTCCCGCACAACCACCACAAGTATCCGTGGGCTCTGCCGCGCGTTTTCCCTGCCATCCGCATGGCTCACGAGGACCTGCACGTTAAACACAAGCTGCTGCTCGGTCGCAATATCAACATCCTCAACTACAGCACTGAGGACCCTGTCGCGGGTTCGTGCGCGGAGAGCCGGGCGCAAGTGTTGGCAGTGGACGCCAAGCTTTACGTCCACCCGGACGTTTTCTTCGGACCCGGCTGCGTGTACCCGCTTGCGTCCGTGGCGCGTTTCGCGTCCCACTGGAAGCTGCCGCTGATCACCGCCGGAGGACCCGCGTACGGCTTCAACCAGCGGGTGGAGTTCCGGACCATCGTGCGCAGCGGGCCGTCCACCACCAAGCTGGGGGACTTCGCCAACGTCCTGCACACGCACTTCAACTGGACGTCGCGAGCCGCCTTCATCTTCTATGACCTGAGGCAGGACGACCGGCCGTACTACTTTCTCTCTGAGGGGATTTTCCTCAACCTGAAGGAGGACATGAACGTCACGGCGGAGGCCATGCCGTACAATGGCGAGCAGGACTACGCAGAAGTCATCACTTTCATGAGGGACAACGGCAGAAGTAAGTTAGAAATAAACAAACAAACCCTAAACTTAAGAGAGTCTTATACATGCTTGTGGTGTAGGGTCAATAAATGAATGGATAAATATGGATAAGTATGGATCTCCTTGAGCAAGTTTTGCTTCTTGTCCCTTAAAGTGCGCCAGATCAACTAGAAGTTCTGCAGATCAGCAGCTGGAAACAATAAAGATAACGTCCCTAAATAGAGAAACCTCCACTGATGATCTGTGTGGGAAAACAATTGTTGTACATATTCATCACCAGTTAAGTTAATCTGGAATTATAATCCACTGTTTAGAGGGAAAAAAAAAAAGAAGAAACCATGCAGATGTAGAAGCATAAATTTTCTAAATGATCTGAACTGGAGATTCCGCTTTTCATGAATGAGGTCACCGTGAAGTGTTTCCCCAGCAGATACCTGTTTATTCCGGGGTTATTACAGAGGAATGTTAGGGCTGAGGGCCCTGCTGCTGGTGGTTTTATAGCCGTGTGGAGGACCACCACCTGCGTTTTTCTTTTAACAGAGGGAATGAAAGTCGTCAGTACACGTGAGCCATGGGCCAAAACAGGCTTTTAAGTATTCATTGATTTATTTTTATTTTAAACTTTTGAAACATCTTTTGAATCTGATTAGTTCTTAAAACATTGCTGAAGTCAGACTGTCAGACTGTCATCTTAAACACCTTAAAGTTTTGTTCTGAAATTTTTAATTAACTTATAAAACTGGTATTTGGTTGTGAACACATAATTAGAAAACCATCTCTCTGTTTGACTAAATAGAAATTTGCAGACAGCAGGGACAATATAGTGAATCAGTCATCACCACACTGTCTTTAGGTTTAATCAACTGGCAAAATGCTGAGGCAGATTTAATTATTGTGGGTTTTTAATTGCATGACTGTATGATAGGAGGCTTGCACACAGCTGTGGGAGTCCTGTTTAGCTTGATCTGTAGAGGTTTTGTAAATTTTAGTAGAAGTGCAATTATATGATGTAAATGGGTTTAAATTTCCTCCATAACTCACAGAAATCTTGGAAGTTAAAATATTTATCTTTTGATATAAGATAGATACTTTTTAAAAACTTAACATTCAATATTTAAGTAATTTTATATGTGTGCTGATTAATACTAATTTTAATATGTGTTTGCAAATTTAGACTAAACTTAACTAAACTTCTGTTTTTGAGTAGTAGTGACACTGAAATGTAATAAACTAAACTTTATGCATTTCAAACAAAGACCACGCTCTGCAAAATCCCATTACTGCTAGCGTTTAGCATTTAATAATTCTACTTAGAATGAAAACTGATTTTAACTATAAAACAAAAAGACAAAGGATTGTATTTGTCAAAACTAAACTTTTAAATACATGGATGACTTAAACTCTCATTATATTACACGGCTAATAATGCTGTTTGAGGTCAGGTAACTCTTTAATGTAGACCTATACATTCACTTTGACTCCACTTGACTTTGGTGCACCATACACGCCCAGAAGTTGAGCATTTTAGGATCTTTTTGTCTATATTTGTTATTTGAGTTTATGCAGCCAAATTCCTTACAAATGCACACATTTCTTTTAAATTATTTTGTCTAATGGCTAAACAATCAGAAATGACCATTCTATTAAATTTTCTCCAGACTTTTGCTTTGCTATAATGTAACACAGATGTTTCTACCATCTTACCAATATACAGATGTGTGTGCAGTAAATTGTGTTATCCCTAAATAAACAATAATCTCCCATGGTGGTATTTGGAAGTTGTGGGATGTCTCAAACATTTATTACACAGTCCATAGCATTATAGCGTCTGGCAGTGACTAACCTAACTAACCTCCTGTGCATTTATATTGAAGCAAGGATGGTTGTCTAATTAAATTCTAATGTGTAACCACAGCAGGTGAAAATGTGCATTCTTTAAGAAAAAAACATGTCTCAAATCTTATGTCTTAAGTTTGTTTTAACAATAAGGCCATGATAAAATCTCATATGCTAGTTAACAGCAACTACGTTTGTACAAGCTAGTACAAAGTAGCCTAAAGATAAAACTTGTATAAGTTCAAACTTCCAATCTTTTAAACTTTAAACAGCAGAAAAAAAGCTCTTACAGAGAAAATGCACCTCTGAGTGTTGGTTTGTTGGCTACAAATATCATCTTATACAAGCTAGGAGGAAAAACACGTTAGCTAGCAGCAACTGTGTTTGCATAAGCTTCTTTTATTCATTTTAAACAAAAAGTAGATATCGATTTTACATTAATATTTGCAGCCTTTTAAACTTAGACAGCAGAACAAAAGTACTTTTTAGTGAAAAAGGAAATCCCTTTTAAATGTTGGAATATTTTTTTGTGGTGAAGGGTCAAACATGCTAAGCTAGGCTAGGTTAGCTTAGTTTAGCCTAACGTGATGAATTTGAACACTTGAAAAAAAAGATATAAAGCACACATACAGCTTATTAAACAACAAGTTTTAAGTGTAACCTGCAGAAATAAGCATCAATTAGTGCTTTTGGGGGTGTTTAATAACTTGGAACAGACTAACAAAGCTCTGCTGCTAACGGGAAACACTTATAATGGAATGGTTGTCTATTTTAGGTGAACAGTTATAAATAATCAGAACAGCTTGGAGGTTACAATAGGTCCTCAACAAGTTTGGTTACCTTCCTGAAACACTTCACAAAGATAAGGAGAGATATTGGCTCTATTTTAAAAGTGTCTATAAAAAGAATCTGTTAAGTGAAAGGTAATTTTAACCACTGGGAGGAATGGTAGGAACCAAATTTAAAATTTTGTAAAATAATGAAGCATCTGTTTGTTTGCTTTTCAGTCCCTTGAGTTGTTTCAATCCAATGTGGCTTTCAAATGTGAATGATGTAATCTGTATTTTTTAGTATTCAGATATGCATAGCTGATCCGGACATCGAGCATGTGTGAAATATTTATTTGGCCAGAAACATTTGGAGGGAATCACTTTTGGAACAAACTAAACATTTCAGGGCAAATTCTGCTTCCAACCAGTAAATCCTGTATTATTATGGTTTCTGGCAAAGTGAAATAAATCAACTTTTGAATGCATTTATTTTCTGTTGTTACTGTAGTAGCGTAAACATAATGAAAGAATGGCATAGCTACAAGAAAAGGAGGTGAAAGGTACCAGTTGCTCATCCCCGCACTCCCATCACTGATGAATTACAGAGCTGCCACAGTGAGCTGGAGGTTACAAAGGCTAATGGTTTTGTCAGGACTTGTCCTGGCTCGGCTTTCAGCTCACTTTTACCAGAGCAGATATACACTGTCTATACACTGTCAACTTTGTTTAGTTACTTGCTTGCAGACAGGGTTAAAATAGTAAGAGACAGAAAAAGCCAGGATTTTAATGTGCAGCCACTGATCACTGAAAGCTGATCATGTTCCAAATATTAATTTTAATAACTGGGGGGAAAAAAATTAGAAGTGGTTTTAAATAACTTTTGGTATTTTCTAGTAGATTTATTTTGTTCTTGAATGAGATCAGTACATCTTCAACTGTAAACTGACATCAGTGAAAATGAAGATTTATTGCATGAACTGAATTTCAACAGGGTGTATATATACATGAATCTTGCCAGTAGTAGCACACAGCAGCAGAATACAATCGTTCTTAATGGTATAATTAATGTTAAGATGAATCTGACCAGTGCACACCCACTCTGCACAAAGCAAACAGATGGATTAAGCCACCAATGAAAGGTTTAATTCATTTAAGCTCATTTAAGCTGTTGCTGAAATCACCATCACTTAGCTATTCCCATTTTATGAGCTTCCACTTTCCTTGTAAAGAAAACAGTATTCACATTTTAGCAGCTGAATACACAAGACAATAAAACAGCAGTCCCACTAGACGTGTTTATAAATGTGCACATCTTTCACCATCTAGCAAGTCAACAACAATCAGTATCACTAACATTACTGTTGAGAAACGGCAGGAGAAAAGAGGCCATCTTTGAGGATGATTTTAGTGGGACTGGACTGCTACTGTGCTTGATTGGGACAAAATTAAACGTGGAGTCACATATATTGTTTGTATCCAAATTTTTTAGCTGTAACTTGACAATGAAACTATCCAGGAAAAAAAAGGACAGAAATAAATGCAAGTTTGGTACTTAAATAAGCACATCTTTGAACTTAATAGCATCCATTGCCACACCAGTGTAAAACACCAGTATAATCACCAGCAGGCGGGTTTTCACCATCAAGGCAGTGGAATGAAACAGACCAGGAGTTACGTCAGTAACTCCTCTCAGGGGAAAAGTCTGAACAAGATAAAGGGATGTTGTTACACTGGGTCCGGTATGGTTGCTCGGACTGGACTGGGAAAGTTCGCCCACACAGCAGAAATGAGCTGATAATCAGTCATTCTCTTGTGTTTTTATCTCTGAGCTGTTGCTGTCCCCTTCAGAGCCTCTTATTAAGACGTCACAGCTGGTAAATGTTTGTTCCTGGAAAGAAAACTTAAATTGTGCCCCTCCTGCAGCTCTGAGTGCATTTCCCTCATCAGAAATTTAGTTGTCCACCTGCACGTAGTCTTCCCATCGATGCCGATCGTAGCCAGTAGGGCTGTGACGATATGCATTTGATTTGATTCCGATTTTTTCGGTGCCGATTTGATATGAATTGCGATTCGCACAATTCTTTGATATTGCTAATATTTGTAGATTAAAAACAAAAAAAAGGTATCAAACTTTTTTCTTTGCTTGTCATTTTTCTTGATTTCAATTGGGAAAAAAAACAACACAATAAGCCAGACCATCATTCTGCTGCTATAATGCCTAAGAAGACAAGTAAAAAGATCAATAAAACCAATAAAAATGACAAAAATTTTATAATGGATTATATTTTTTTGTTTAAAAAAAAATCGATTTAATAAAAAAATCGATTTTAAAATTGTAAAGCAAAAAAATCTCGATTTTCGATTTGATTTTCCAACCCCAGTAGCCAGAGCTGATAAATACCTGCTATTACTGCGAAATTAGAAACATGCTGCACTAAAAGCTCACGTGACATTTTTAAAGGACTCATCAAGCCGCTTACATCCTCCGTAAAATGGCAGAACCTTTTTCTTGTTGTCAAGGTGGACGGGATTGAGGACATCTTGCGGCTTGTTATCGCCACATCAGCTGAGCAGAACTTTCTTCTCTTCGATTCTGAGAAGTGTTGTGTGGTTGGTCGGATATTTGAGGTGGGCGTGGTGAAGACGCCGAAGCAGGAAGCAGAAAGTTGTTGGGTCTGCGTTTTTGCCATAGACTGTATATATAGAAATGGACGGAGCCTCTGTGACGTCACCCATAGGTTTCAGAAGAGCTGAATTGAAGCTTGGTGGGCGGTTCCTACCATCGCCATCTTGGCAGCGTCATGCAAGTTGTCTCGCCTGGAAAATACAAATATGAGTAAAGAGGTGGAGCTGAGAAGGGAGCTGTGAGTGTCATGGCGGATGATTGCAATCGAGCGAACTCCGTGCTTTCTGTAGCTAAGGGCTAACTGAGCTAACCCCGAGATAATGGGAGCTAACTAGCTAACGGAGGTAAGCGGGGGCTAAAGCTAAGTCACGTTATTAACTGGCTAAAAACCGCAGTTGTTCTACGTTCTTCTTACTTGAAGCCGGAGATCGGTACCTGTCAATCAAAAGGACACGCCCCTAAATATGCCGAAATTCAAGATTAAATTACTTTTAAACGGGCGAGTTGGAAAAAAATTCACTCCCCCCACTCATGAAGGTAAACCTGACCTGTAAACCGAAAATGGATTTTTGAACCAGGCTGTAAACATGTTTATTTCTGCCGTGTAGTTGGCCTTTTTAACATGGGAGTCTATGGAGATTTGCTCTGTTTTGCAGCCCCTAGTGGATGAAGGGGGAACTGCAGTTTTATGCACTTCCGCATAGGCTTCACTTTTAACCGCTGGAGTTAAAGTTTCCGCTTTGTTTTTTGCTGATGCATAGTTTTAATAAACACCTGACTGAGGTGTTGAGAATGAAAGTGCATAAAACACATGTAGCATTTCACGACATGCACTCCTTTACGTGCAAAACCCCGGATTTCTTGCTTAACATGAAATATGAAACAACCGAGTCCCTAAAAACACAGCCCCCCCCATCCCCCCTTAGCTGGTAGTCACGCCTTCCCTGTCGTGGATGAAGCGTCATGTATAAATTCTATTGTTGAGTATGTAACAAACTCTTTTTTTAATCAATATAAAGGTTTTTTTCTATTATTAATCCATCAATAGGTTGCAGCGGTAGTCACAACTGAGGTCAGATTAAACCTGGTTAAAGCTAAAGTGATGACACGTTCATATTTTAACAGATACAGAATTATCTGAATAGTTTTTTTTTTTCCTGGTTTAAGTTTTATGTTCCAGAAAAGCATGTTAAACTCACATAAAAAAAACTCACAGTTTTCTCACATCTATTGTTGTCATCCCTAAGCCATAAATCTATCGAGAACTGTGAAAATGTAAAACTGGATTCATCTGCATTCATATGAAAAACAATAAAACCCTTTCTGCATTGCTCTTTCTCTTTTGTTATGGGATGAAAAGAATATTTTCTGCAACAGATCCAGCTCTTGTTATGCTGTCGTCCTGAAGCTTTTCAGTGTGTGTAGAAGTGAGAGAATCTCTGCTAACACAGAAAAGGCTACATAAGGTTGCGGTTGTATTTATCCCCTTGTTTTGTATACACACCGCTGGTTCACCGCTCACAGCGAGATGAAAGGAGTCTCAGTAAAGCTCAGGTAATGAATGCTGCACTCCGTTACCTGTGAAAACACCTCAACAACTGGGGATTAGATGAACTGCATGTTGCTTTCACATATTCTCCTTTTGGAAAGCGACGAGTCCCATATTTTACACGCAGACTTGGAAAAACCCTCGGAGAGATTTGGAGATAGTCAAACAAGGCTAATCTCCTCTGAAAAAGACTTAGCTGCAAACCAAACATGACACTTGTTAGAGAATCCCACCCTGATCCTGACAACAAAAACATTTCAGTCATTGATTTGCTTCTTTTTTGTGGTGTGAAGCATCAAAAATAGTGAAATGTTCCAGTTTAAATCAATGCAAAAACAGTGTAGCAAATAATCTTCACTGGTTAAAGTGTGAAGGTAAGAAATAGGTTTAATAATTGCAAAGGAAGCTTGTTTCAAGGTTTCTCTATGTACAGTATAAGATCACATATCTTGCACTAGATTCCAAGACACTGATGTCTACTACATAATAGAAAAAAAAAAATAGAAATGGCATTGGGAAGTGGGTGGTAATTCTTTCTGTGGTGTACTGAGAGAACACTTTTAGTAAATCAAGGCCAAGATGGAGACTCGGAGCAATAATAACAAAACAGCCATGGCGAGGTCATTTTCCTCTGTGGAATCTAAATGACACCATGAAGCTGAATTATTTAACTAGTTTCATACACATTTATTTACACTCAAGGCTCTGATGGAAATCAGTGTGTTTATGGAGAAGTGTGGCATATTTAACATGTGCCAGAAAACATTTTTAGGTTGGCGTGTATAGCAATGTCCAACACTACCAGCTTGTCCTTATGGCGTCTAACCAATGCATTCAGTGATGAAGCACAATGAGAAAAGCCAGAAAACTCCATTTACAGCTCAGTGTGTTGTGCATATGTGACTGGGGAAGTAATTTTAACAGTTTATTACAAATCAGCACAGTAGCTCAAAGTAATCCTGTTCAACACAGCAGTGTTGCAGTCAATATGAGGCTTTCAGCAAAGCAGGACGTGGATTTGATTTTATGGCTATTGTGTCGTTATTGTCAGACCGGCTTGTGTTATATTGAGAGATGTGTCTGTTATTGTGTTCGCTCTCTGTTGTGACTGAAGGTACATTAATATGAAAGCTTAACAGCACACGTTTTGCAGATGTCTGATAAATATGGTGAGATATCAGGGCTACATGGTGATATAGTGGTTACACTGCAAAAACTCAGCCTTAAAAACAAGGAAAAAAATACAAAAATTAGGTAAATGTTGCTTAAAATAAGAAATGATCTGGCAACAGAACAAGGAAATTTGGCTTGCCAAGACTTCCCAAAACAAGTAAAAATACCTCTTAAAACAAGAGGAATTCTCTGGCATAAAAACTAAGAATTATCTTACCTTTAAAAAAAATAATGTGTACTCAATTTAAGATGTTTAATCTTGCTTAGATTTCAGTTTTAGCAGTGTAGCTCAGCAAGAAGGTCACTGGTTTGAGCCTCGGCTGGGAGGAAGGCCTGAATGGTGGTCTGTGTGGCAATCAGATGATCACTGGTGAATTTAATCCACTGATTAACCCCGGCAGAGCAGAGCAGAGAAAATGACACCGGATTGGTGATCCCTGCTCTAAATTGTCCCGAGGAGTGAGTGTGAGTGTTGATGGGTGTTTGTCTCTCTGTGATGGACTAGTTCAGGATGTACCCCACCTCTCGTCCAATGCTTGCTGGGATAGTGTCCAGCTTCCCTGCGACCTTTAATTGGACTTAGCGGTTTGGAAAATTAATAAAATGGTCTTAAAATACAGTTTTAAAGATGTACTTGAAAGAAAATTTTCAGTGCCTGCTAATGTGGTAAGAAATTGAGCTTATTGATTTTATTGTATGCTTTTTAGTTGTTAATGATGTTCCGACACCATTTTATTTCTGTCTGATACTGATTTTGATATTTGGGGTTTAGGTATCTGCCGATACCGAGTACCAATCTGATACCTGTGTTATTTTATTAAACGTTTTGTCACATTTGTTATTTAAATAAATTGTATTTATATTGTCGGCACTATTATTCAGCATAGGTTAAACTAAAAACATTAATTAACAAATTAAAACAATAATAGTTACACAAATTTTTAAATTATTAAGTGGATCAAGGCTGGTCAAGTCCAGTTCTATAGATCTACTGTCCTGCAACTTTTAGATGTATCCCTTCTGCAACACACCTGAATCAAATCAAAGGTTTGTTACCAGGCATCTGCACACATGCATGACAAGAGGGTTGTGTCTAAATTTAGGTTCTACGCCAGCAAGGGTTTTCGATTCAGTTCTACAAGGGTCGCAATCCAGCAGGTTTTCCATGTATTCCTGCTTCAACACACCTGAATCAAATTAAATGGATCTAACAGCCTATCAGGTTTTGCACAATGACTCATTAATTTGAGCCAGTTGTGTTGGAGCAGGGATACATGGAAACCCTGCTAGATAACAGACCACATAGGACCAAATCGTTTGCTGGTTTGTTGGCTACATATGTCATATAGTGACTGCCCCATTTGGATGGTGCCTGTCCAACCTGCACTCCATTTAGCATGCGGTAGAAGCTACTGGTGATGAATCCTCTGCAGCCTTGTTTCTCCCATAATTCAATTTGCCCAACATGGTGGTTAATGAGCAGCAGCCAGGAGTACCCTTTACCAGTTTACCTCACGTTAGTGGAAATATGAACAAGCCAAATGCATTAATGATATTTTATATTTGATTAATAAAGTGTCTCAATAAAAAGGGTAAATGAAAAGAAATTAAAGTAAAATTTCTGGCTCTGTGGTTTCAAAATGTGAATTTAACCGAGGAAATCTGGGGAGAATTGGAATTAATTGATTATTAAAGACAAAACACAATGAAAATATAAAAATGTCATTGCCATCCTGAGCTTAGTCCGGCATTTAAAAAAAAAACCAGTCTGTTCTTTTAAAAAAGAAATTTGTTTGAGTGTTTTAGGATTTATTTACCACAAAAAAGTAGAGAGACACTGTTGGCAGCGCTGGAACGTGCATATGCCTTAACTTTTTTCTAATTCTGCCCAACCCTGCCTCTTTATGCAATTCTGCAATATACTAATCACTTACATCAGGGGTTTCAACATGTTTCAAGCCAAAGACCCCAAATGGATGGAGAGGTGGAGCAGGGACCATCACACAGCTGGTTGGCATGTCTGCTACTCGTATATGCCGTTTGGTTAGTTTAGCTTAGTTAAAATGTTGTTAAACTATGCGAGTTTGGTGATCCAGCCATTGTCACACTGTAGCAGCTCTGTGAGCTTTTGGAGAAGTAAAACCATGGCAACACTAGCTGTGTTTCTACTCCAGTTACTTGTAAAATAAAAGTGATATTTCTAAACTTTGAAAAAGGAAAATAGTGATTTTCAGGTGTTTAGTACATAGACTGTAAAACTCCTAAAGTCTCATGTGAGATGAGACTATACATTTTACGTTGTTTGCTATCAAGGATGAAGGTTATATTATTTTCTTTAATTATTTGTAAAAAGAATTTTGCCTCCTTCTATTTCCATACATATCACGCCATATTTACCTGAAATTTACTAGTCATGTGACCTCTTAAATCACATCTAGTAATACATAAATCCAAAAAAGGTGTTTCCATTATACTTCTACACAGCTGTAGCTCAGGAGGAAGCTCAGGCTTCCCCTGACTAAATGCCGAAGTGTCCTGGGGCAAGACACTGAACCCCAAGCTGCCCCCCGATGTGCCTGTTGGGGTATGAGTGTGTGTGTGTGAATGGGTGAATGTGACAAGTAGTGTAAAGGGCTTTGAGTGGTCTGCACGACTGGAAAAGCATTATATAATTACAAGTCCATTTACCATATCGACATGTCTGAAAACCCGACTTATGAGAGCGTACTATACAGTACACGTAAGTCTAAAGATCTTCATCTTCCTAAGTAGCTTACCTGTTAATTCTCTATCAGATTCAGGGGTACTACAGTTTGGAATAAATATTCTCATTTGTCAAACCACTGTACATCAGTTGAGCATTTAAGAAATCATTTAATAAAAAGTAGATCAGGACAACTTTCCATCCAGATTGTTGTTCTTTTACGTCTCTTTGAAACCAATGTCATTGTTGTTTTTCTGTTATTATTTTAACTGTTATTAGGTTTTAAATGGTTTGTTTGGTATCTTTTGGAGGAGGCTTTGGATAAACCAGTTGGCTTTTAACTGTTCCTGTACTATATTCTCATTATTTTATTTTTGCCTATCTTGTGGTATTGTTATTTTGTGCAAATTAAAAAAAAGAAAAACCTCTTACAGATATTAGAGAAAAGTAGATGCCTCAATTCCCAGTTTTTCATTGTGATATTTAGGTTTTGCGTAATTCTGATGAAAACACAGCTTTAGTTCTACGTAAAAGTCATCAAACTTCTGAACGGTTCAGTCGTGCAGCATCTTATCATCCCTCAGCAACACAGAGATGAGAGAAAAGACATTTGCAACTTTCTTTTTGACCATACCGACACCTTTCATGACCGAGTTCATGATATCTTACAGTCGGTACTCAAGGTTTTGGCAACAAGTGACTCTCTGTGTTGCATGCGTATCGCTTATTAATTGCTTATTAATTGCTTAATAATTAACATTTGGCACACAATGGTAATTCAACGCCATTTGTAACCTTGAAGAGAAATCCAAGCTCTAGATAATTTTCTCTATATTTCGGGTCTTCTTTTGTTTGCACTTCCCTTGTCAGCGGTAAAATTAGCAACATTTGCATATTTGAATCAGCTGTTTCTGAGGGAGGGTATCTCTGTTGTACTGGAGGAGTTTCTGGGTTGCCTTACAATCTATTTTTGCTCATGTACTGGCCTTGGTAGTTGCTCAGTAGTTGCCTCTGCTGAGCACAGGAGCTGTAGTTTTTCACCAGGGATATCTTAATCTGCACAAGATTATTGTGTGAAGTTAATGTTTTTTTTTTATTCATTTGTCTTGTTTATTTGTTTCAAAAATGCATTTTCATATCTAATGTTGGTGTAGTGTAAACCTCAAACTCTACATTTCACCATTATCTACAATGTTATATTCCTGTTAATGTGAATTTACATTTAGAGGGTAAAATGTGTTTTAATTAAATAGTATCTAATCACTTAATGAAACATATTATCCTTTTACTACTCCAGATGAGCCATTTTATCTGTTTGCACAGTATGTCCCTCTACACAGAATGGCCATATTGCCTTCATAAAAGCCACCTAGAGGATAAGTAATCCTCAGAGGATAACAAAAAAAGGACAGTGAAAGACGTGTCACTAGTTGTGGATGCTATTTTGTGAGATGTTTATGGGTATTTGTTCAATGGAGAGTCATATTTATTATGTAATGGGAGAAAAGGCAACAAAGAAGCAAAAACGTGAGGTAGCGACGCAGTTTAGAGATGGAAAAAGACAGAAAATTATTACTGGTGAAGAGCAGAGATGAAGAAAACAGTTATTGATACAATCCATACAAATGTAATTTGTGATTTTATATTATGGATGGTATTTAAAGTGGTACAAAGAAGTCCTTCGTTCTGACCTCTAGCAGTCCTTTAAAAAGTTGGGCCCATGTTTGTCAAATCGACCTAGCTGGATGATGAAGAAGGAAATTCTTCCTCCGTTCGAAGGTAGTAACACCACTGCAACTGTAAGAAGATCAGAGATTCACTTAATTAGAGGAGCAGAAATTTTTATGGGTTATTCTACATTGTGAATTTGGTTGTTGGTATGAATATATCAGAAACTGTTGATCTACTGGGATTTTTACGCACAACCATTTCCAGGGTTTACAGAGAAAGGTCTGAAGAAGAGAAAATGTCCAGTGAGCCAAAGTGGTCTGGACCAGAATGTCTTGTTGATGTCAGAGGAGAATGGCCAGACTGGTTGGAGATAATAGAAAAACAGGAAGTCCAATAAACACTGATTCCATCCAGGGTATGATGAACAGCCTGTCTGAACAACACACAACCAAACTTGAGGCAGACTAACCAAACTTGACAATGAAGATTGAAAAGAATCTGATGAAAACTTGTGTCCATCCAGGGCTGGACTGGGACAAAAAAATTGGCCTGAGCATTTTAAGCCAAGACCAGCCCACCATGTAGTGATAGAAAGACAATAAAAGCTGTGAATGGAAACAAACTTTGTTATGTGGGTGCTTATACACGGCCTTGTTAATGTATATGTACTTGTCTAATAAACTAACTAACACCATCCTACCTGCCCAATTATTCTATAATGTAGGCATCATATTCTATAACTTAGTGGAAAGCAAAAGTAGGACATTCCTCTGCATTAACATTCATTATATCACGTGAATGTTAAAATTACCAGTTAAGATGAAATGGGGAAAATCAATAGAGATAACGGCAATAATTTAGAAAATTCATCAATAAAACTTCCACAATGTCATCCATCTCTGTAGATGATTAAAAACAGAATTTTAGGATCACCACTTAAAAATAAACCAAGAATAATAAAATTAAGAAACCTTTAATAGTCCATTGTTGGAAAAGTACAGGTGCAGCAGCAGAAGCATGCAGGTGAAATCAAAGAGAATATACACAGAAAAAATTATAAGTTATAATAATATTGGCAATATATGACAGGTATTCAAATAAAACTAAAATACCAAATAAAATGTCTTTCCACTGGAGAAAATATTTAATTAAGGTAGCTTCTCCTTTTTCAACATTTAATTAAAAAACTAAAACAAGCTATTATTACCACCATAAAATATCACACAGCAGCAACATTCAGCACATCTGGCATGTAGCTTATAACCAATATAGGCTTGGATAGCAGCGTTATTGGCTACTTTATGACCATCAAGTCTCCAAAGATATTTATACAGGCTAATAAAAAAGAGCTGTCTACTGATAAAATTCCCAGGACCATTATGCCAGCACCACTGACATACAAAGTGGGTTCTAATGCACCGTCTACATGTATGTTTATGACAGAAACCGCCCAGCAGTAGAGAAGCCTGTCATGCTAACTAGCATGTATAGTTAGCTAAACTCTTAGCCGGACTGTTTAAGTTAGCAAGCAAAACCAAAATAAACACAAACACAAACTTAACATATATCTGACCCAGTGAACTACAGTTCACCCCTTCAGTTTCCCCACTGCTAGAACTGGTGGCCAATCTAGGGCTCTCCTTCTGCCCATCTTTACCATCATCCATTTGCCGTCCTCCGTCACCTGCGGCTGCTGAGGAGAGTCCACCATCTTCACCAGTAAACATTGTGTTTTTTTAACACATTTTGCTGTTTGTACCTGAAGGGCTTGTCTCTTTTTGTCTTGAATTTGTTCCGCACCTCCTTTTAGTTTTTTATTCTCAATCTTGATCTCCTGTTTCTCTCTCTGAAGACTGACTGACAAGACAACCAGTGCAGGAGGGAGGTGGCCCTTGGCTTTAACTGGACCAGCCCACACTAATCGGTCTGTGTACCAGTGGCCATAATGGCTAATACCTCTGTGACTAGTACCATCAGTTTAAAAAAAAAAAAAAAAAAAAGCCATAGTCGGACCCAAAATCGCCAATGGCCCACCGGGCAAATCCCTGGTATGCCCGATGGCCAGTCCAGCCATGGGTCCACCCCACAGACTGTATATAAAAGATGGACGGAGCCTCCATGGTGTCACCCGTAGGTTTCTAACGAGCTATAATTAAGCTCATTGGGCGGTTCCTACCGTTGCCATCTTGGCAGCATCATGTGTGTCGTCTGTAAAAATACAAAAATGGGCAAAGCGGTAGAGCTGAGAGGTGGGGCTGAGAGCGTCATGGTGGATGATCATGAAAGTAAACCTGACCTTTTAAACCTAAAATATTTTTTGTACCAGGCTGTAAACATGTTTATTTTCTTCTGTCAAGTTAGTCTTTTTTAACATGGGAGTCTATGGGGATTTGCTCTGTTTTGGAGCCCCTAGTGGATGAGGGGGGGAACTGCAACTTTTGGCACTTTGGCATGGGCTTCACTGTTAACTGTCAGAGGTTGCTGCTTAATCCATCCGGCCTTTATCAATGCTTCAGGCTGCTACTGGTGTAATTGTAACCAAAGGGAAAAATGTAACATCTAACATGTTTTCTCCATGAGACATTCAAAATTCCCACTCTTCCACTCAGTCCTTGAATGCACTGGTCACATGACAGTTCACCTGGTCTCTCCAGCCAATCAGGGTTCCATACTTAAGCTGCCTCACTTCCTCTCAGCTCAGTAGTGTGGGAGAGGAGTTGAGGACAGCTGCTTTGAAGGTTGGTTTCAAACAGACATACAATCTATTTAGTAAATCTTGTATAAAGTCAACTATGCATCATTGTAACTTTGTAGAGGCCAACTTGATCTAAGGACTGGGGGACTGTGCCTGTCATTTGGGCATCTATGATCTTTGGAATTGGTGAGTCTGAGCTTTGTCTGAGCCTATGTAATTTGTTTGTGGTGTTAGCCACCATTAGCTAAAATTAGCATGCTAATGCTAACATGTGATTGTGGACCAGGTCTTTATCCTGTTGTTCATGTTAGCCTGGTGGGTTAAATACTGGCTTTAGCATTTAGCATTAGCTATAGCATTAGCCATCTTGCTTTTTGCTGCTTGTACTGCTTTATTTATGGGTTTGGTTGTAGTTTAAAACCTGAGCATTTTCAAATGTACAGATATTGAACATTTATTTGAAACTCTGATATGAATGTGTACACAGGATTTATTGTTAACAATATGAATTATCAGATATTTAATTGGTCCTGTTCTCCAATGCAGGCCAGGTGCCCTTTAATGGGTGATGTGATGGCGAGCTATTATCCAGGAGCTTGAAGACCCTGAGTCCCTTTCACTGGTTGGGTAGGAGGCTAAAGTAGCCTGTCTCTCTCCCACCTATTCTCCACCCGTTTCACCAGTCCACTTCTCAATCTTTCAACAGTTAATCACGCGTTTCCCATCATTCTAAATTTGAATAACTCTATGGACATTCCACTGGTGCAAACGAACTGTTGAATATCCCCCGAACAGGAAAAAGAACTCAGGACTATGAACTTTGGAAATTATGTTTGATTTATTTTGATTCCTTTTCTGTGAAATGGTTGAGGATTACATTTGATATTTCTCATTGTAAATATTGTATTATTTCTTTGGGGTTTGTGGTTAATGGTTTTGGTTATTGTTTTGTTTTGTTGCAACTACTTTCAAAATATATTACTTTTAAAGCAACCTAATTGTCTTGTGTCACTTACCTTTGCCCTCTAGTAGCTGTATCTAGTCTTCTGATTAATATTTACTAGCCTATTGCAACTTATATATAAATTAGAAATTATAACAGTAAAGTTAAATTCACACTTGCTATATTCTTGGCGAGCTAGCCAGGAGGGCATTTGGTACAGTGAATACAAAATTTTTAGTTTTATTTTGCTCATTCAAACTTACCAATTCCAAGATGGAAATCTTTGAAAGTCTTGAAGTAAAAATTCCAAATGCACTTTTGGTAGATGGGGCCACAGAGTCTGAATTGCGTGACGATGTTTTTGAGTTTCTAGAATCGCATGGCGCAATAAAGCGAAGCGTTCCGATTACTGGTACCGATTCTGAATTTTCGGGTCGACTTGTCGTTGAATATATGTCGGGCTCTGTCTTTGAGCTTTTACCAAAATTACCATATACTCACATTTCTGAGCAAGGCAATAAATATTTTATTGAAAAACTATCTGATGTTTATGCTTCAAAGGGTTGTGCTTCAAAAACTGAAACTTTTATGGAGGATGTGAAGAACATGGCTAAATTTTCCGGAAAGGAATATGGAGAAATTCTCCAGGAAATGATGGCACAAATTAATAAGTCCATTGCTGAGCTTTTCCATCCTGCAGCTGCTACCAATGCTGTCATACAGCAACAGACTTTTCCTGTAACAGTGACAAAATCAGGACCTCCATTAACAAATGTTTTATCTGCACCCAGCGTTCCAGCAGAGAATCGACAGAGGGAAGAAAGGCAACCCACTGTGAACATGGCTGCCAGTGATCTGAACCCTCCGGAAGTTCAACGCTATGTGGTAGAATACGTTGTACGGAGTGGAGACAGTTCACAGTCATCCCATAAGCTGAGGACATTCTCTGGAAAAGTACCAAGACCAGCACAGGAAACGGACTATGATACCTGGAGATCTGGCGTTGAGTTGTTTTTGAGAGATCTATCTATTTCCGACCTGCAACGCACTAGATTTATCCGGGACAGTCTGCTGCCTCCTGCTGCGGATATGGTAAAACATCTCAGTCCTGACACTTTACCTGGGGTGTACCTGCAACAATTGGAATCTGCATATGGGACGGTGCAGGATGGAGATGAATTGTACGCGAAGTTCCTCGATACTTACCAGAATGCAGGTGAGAAACCATCCACATACCTTCAGCGCCTCCAGGTTGCCTTACAGCATGCCGTGAGAAGGGGAGGAGTTCCTGTAAGTGATGTGAATAAACGGCTGTTGACCCAATTTTGTAGAGGATGTTGGGACAACAACCTTATTGTCGAGCTGCAGTTAAAGCAGAGGAAAAATGATCCACCTCAGTTTGCCGAGCTTCTCCTACTCCTTCGTACTGAGGAAGATCAGGATGCATCAAAGGCAATAAGAATGAAGCAGCACCTGGGTGTGGCAAAGCATAAAGTCACAAGCCATGCACAATATGTACAACCCGGCGAGGAACCTAATTTGTGTGCCACTTTCATGTCATTCACTAAGCAGCTCATCGAACAAATGACTGCTATACAGCAGCAGCTGGCCATGCTGACCACCAGTCAGTGCAGCCTTAAAGCTCCTGCTGTCACACAAGTTGAAGGACCCAAGCCTGGAAAATTTGTTAAACATGTTAAGCCTGGATTTTGTTTCCGCTGTGGAGGGGACGGGCACATTAAGCCCCAATGTGACTCGGAACCAAACCCTTTATTAGTGGCAACCAAACGTAAACAACTTCAGGAGAAACAGCAAAAATGGAAGAAGCAAAGTTCTCACTCGACTGGATCTTTAAACTAGTTCGAGTTCCTGGTGTGGGACACCCAGGAACTGAGCCGGACCAATCCAGTCCCGCTAAGAAGTCACTGTCAGTTCAGTGTGCAGAGCTGAAGTCCAGTCTGAACAAGAAACCACACATACCAAAAGGTTTAATTGGATCACGATGCACCGCAGAGATCAACGTCGCTGGTCATAAATGTCAATGCCTGCTGGATACTGGATCTCAAGTCACTACGGTGCCAGTCTCATTTTATAATGATCACCTCTCTGACCAGCCTGTTCATTCAATCAATGAGCTCCTTCATGTAGAAGGTGCTGCTGGCCAGAGTGTGCCATATCTGGGATATGTGGAGACCACAGTGACTTTTTCTGAAGATTTTGTTGGGAGGGAATTTACCATTCCTACACTTGCTCTGGTAGTTCCCGATGTGAGACCAGGGTTTCCGACTTCCATTCTTGTTGGTATGAACACACTTGAAACTCTTTACGATCAGTTTTGTGAAAGTGGGGACCCAACCTTTCAACCACTCTCACATGGCTACAAGGCTGTGCTAAACACACTTCAGCTAATTTACCAGCAGAGTTGTAGAGACACTTTGGGAGTTGTAACTTTATTCAGTAAAGCTCCAGTGGTTATTCCAGCTGGCCGCACAGTTGTGATTGAAGGATCTGCAAAAGTTCATGCTCCGACCAGTCAGTCTGCTCTCATACAGCATCCGGAGTCAGGCCTGCCGGGTGGTTTGTGTGTAAGCAGCTGTCTGATATCTCTTCCTGCTCGTTCACCTCACAAGATTCCGGTAATTGTGACGAATGAGTCCGAGCAAGACGTGTTCATCTCCCCTTCCACGATCATAGGAGAGCTTGGAGCATACGACTGTGTTATTTCGGAGCATAGTGTGACAAACTCCACCTCTACTGAACATTCAACTGTTCCATTGAAGTTCAACTTTGACAATTCGCTGATACCTCCAGAGTGGAAAGAGCGCATCACATCAAAGCTCAATGCCATGCCAGAAGTCTTTTCCCATCATGATCTGGACTTTGGTTGCACAAGCCGAGTGAAACATCACATTAATCTTCATGACCCAACCCCTTTTAAGCATCGAGCTAGACCTATACATCCACATGATGTTGAGGCTGTACGGAAACATCTGCGGGAGCTCTTGGATGCTGGTGTTATTAGGGAGTCAGAATCCCCTTTTTCTTCTCCGATTGTGGTGGTCAAAAAGAAGAATGGGAATATCCGGCTGTGCATCGATTATCGAAAACTCAACCTTCAAACAATAAAAGATGCTTACGCATTGCCCAACCTGGAAGAGTCTTTTTCAGCCCTCACTGGATCTAAATGGTTCTCAGTGCTCGACCTCAAATCAGGTTACTATCAGATCGAAATGCACGAAGAGGACAAGGCCAAAACAGCCTTTGTAACTCCCCTTGGCTTCTGGGAATTTAACAGAATGCCACAAGGTGTCACCAATGCACCTTCTACCTTCCAACGTATAATGGAAAAGTGCATGGGGAGTCTTCACCTAAAAGAGGTCTTGGTGTTCATTGATGATTTGATTGTGTTCTCGAACACTCTAGAAGAACATGAGAACCGCCTTTTGCGAGTGCTGAACCGTCTGAAAGAATACGGGTTGAAACTTTCCCCGGACAAATGCAAATTTTTCCAGTCGTCTGTGCGATATTTGGGTCACATTGTGTCGGAGAGAGGTGTGGAAACGGACCCAGAAAAGGTTGCTGCCTTGAAATCCTGGCCAATTCCAACCAACCTGAAGACCTTGCGATCATTTCTGGGTTTTGCAGGTTATTACCGGCGATTTATCAAAGGGTATGCCAAAATTGTCAAACCTCTCAATGACCTGACAAAGGGATATTCGCTTCACAAATTGGTGAAGAAGAAAGTTTCTAATGCCCGACAGATGGATCCCAGTCAGCCATTTGGTGCCCGGTGGACTGCAGAGTGCCAACTTGCTTTCTCTACTCTCATTGAACAGCTCACTAGCGCACCTGTCCTTGGGTTTGCTAATCCTGCCTTGCCTTACATACTCCACACTGATGCTAGCACCACTGGTCTTGGCGCTGCCCTTTACCAAGAACAAGAGGGGAGGCTAAAGGTGATAGCATATGCCAGTCGGGGATTGTCACAGAGCGAGAGCCGTTATCCGGCACACAAACTCGAATTTCTGGCACTAAAGTGGAGTGTGACAGAGAAATTTCCTGATTATTTGTATGGGTCAAACTTTACAGTGGTTACGGATAGTAATCCCCTTACTTATGTTCTGACATCCGCTAAACTCGATGCCACCAGCCACCGCTGGTTGGCAGCTCTTTCAACTTTCTCATTTAAGTTGCAGTACAGAGCTGGCCGACACAACTTGGATGCCGACGCCCTTTCTCGTCGTCCTCATGAGAGCACGCAGAATGAATTCATACAAAAAGACTACGAGCTCCTGCACCAATTTGCTGAACAACATCTTCCAGATGGTGATGAACAGATCTCTCCTGCAGTCGTGGAAGCAATTTGTCAAAGCAGTCTTCTTCGAACTCAAGCGGAAATCTCTCTCGTTGAATCTCTCTCCATCACAGCTGAGTCAGTTTCTGAAGCCTTCACTGGAGATCTGCATGGGCTCCCTGTTGTCCCTGCATTTTCTAACGACGAACTCCGAGACATGCAACGGGCTGATCAGAGCATTCGAGAGGTTATCCATCAGTTGGAGACTGGTGACAGAATATCTCCAACTGTTAGAGAGGAGTTGCCGGAGCTTTCACTCTTCTTGAGGGAGCTGAGCAAGTTGGAAATTCTCGATGGCATCCTGTATCGCAAACGTCATGACAATGAGCAACCATCTTACCAACTTGTTCTGCCGGAAGAACTCCGTCCCACCATTCTCCAGAGTCTGCATGACCATATGGGCCATATGGGGATCGAGCGCACTCTCGATCTAGTTCGCACCCGATTTTTCTGGCCACGAATGTCTACTGATGTTGAACGCAAAGTTAAGACTTGTGGACGTTGTATACGTCGGAAGACCTTGCCAGAGAAAGCTGCCCCTCTGGTTAGCATTCGAACATCACGCCCATTGGAACTTCTCTGTATGGATTTCCTCAGCATAGAACCTGACACCAGCAACACAAAGGATGTTCTAGTACTTACAGACCACTTTACAAAGTTCGCTGTGGCAATTCCAACGCCGAATCAGAAGGCAAAGACTGTGGCCAAGTGCCTTATGGACAACTTCATCGTCTGTTATGGGATTCCAGAAAGGCTACATACTGACCAAGGCCCAGATTTTGAGTCTAAGCTGATTTATGAACTTTGTGATGTTGCTGGGATTCAGAAGTGTAGAACAACTCCTTACCATCCTCGAGGGAATCCCGTCGAGCGATTTAACAGGACTTTGCTAAACATGCTGGGCACTCTGGAGACGAAACAAAAATCAAAATGGCGCGAGTTTGTCAAACCGCTAGTACATGCTTATAACTGCACGAGAAATGAAGTAACCGGATTCACGCCATATGAACTAATGTTCGGGAGATCTCCCCGTCTTCCCGTGGATCTGGCCTTCCAACTCCCAGTGCATGCAAAAAAGCACCAACCACACACTCAGTACGTGAAAGATCTGAAATCGAGACTTGAGGAGAGCTATAAAATTGCTTCAAAGAATGCTGCGAGGAGCAGTGATCGCAACAAAGTTCGCTTTGATAAGCATGTCCGACCTTCTCAACTCGAAGTTGGTGACAGAGTGCTGGTTAGAAATGTGCGGATTAGAGGCAAACACAAATTGAGCGACAAGTGGGAACAAGACATCTTCATTGTTGTGAAGAGAGCTGGAGACTTACCGGTTTATACCGTGAGGCCAGAAGGCAAGGATGGTCCAACCCGTACTCTACACCGCGACTTGTTGTTGCCATGTGGGTTTCTTCCGGAGGTTGAATTGGGTGCCTCGTCTGAATCCATTCCTGCTGCAGAACCCAGACAAACTCGTCAGCAAAAACGAGCACAGCTTTTGTCCAAGGAACCTGCTGAGGAGGATGAAACGCCTGAAGAGATTTCAGTCCACTTAGTTCCGAATGCTATGAGGTTTTCAGTGGAGAAATTTCAAACGCTAAAGGATTTACCTCTTATGGATAAAGGGCTTGTTCCACAAAATAATTATCCTGCTGTTGTATTGTCTTCTGGATCTGAAGATGAGCCAGTGGAAACACCTGTGGAAGATTTATCTGAACTCTTACCTTCTTTTGGAGAGATTCACTTACCTGAAAATGAACCTGATCCTATGGAGATAAATCTACCTGAAAACTTACCTGAAGAGGATCATCCAGTCCCTAACGATGTACCTGGGGAAAATGGATATGAAGGAATGAACAGCCCTGAAGTCGATTTGGCTGAGCCAACTCACTTTGAAGGCATAAACGACTTACCTGATAATGACAGTATAAACAACCAACTTACTGAGTCCGGCCTTAGACGCTCAACTCGTCATAGATCACCCCCTAGGAGACTAAAGTACGTTTCCTTAGGTAATCCGCTGATCTCTGTCGTTCAGACTCTGTTACATAGTTTATCCGATGCTTTAGGAACTTCGACTTCGAATAGTTAGTTGTCCTTTGAATTATGCAACGGGACGTGCATAGGTTTAAGAGGGGAGGGTGTAACCAAAGGGAAAAATGTAACATCTAACATGTTTTCTCCATGAGACATTCAAAATTCCCACTCTTCCACTCAGTCCTTGAATGCACTGGTCACATGACAGTTCACCTGGTCTCTCCAGCCAATCAGGGTTCCATACTTAAGCTGCCTCACTTCCTCTCAGCTCAGTAGTGTGGGAGAGGAGTTGAGGACAGCTGCTTTGAAGGTTGGTTTCAAACAGACATACAATCTATTTAGTAAATCTTGTATAAAGTCAACTATGCATCATTGTAACTTTGTAGAGGCCAACTTGATCTAAGGACTGGGGGACTGTGCCTGTCATTTGGGCATCTATGATCTTTGGAATTGGTGAGTCTGAGCTTTGTCTGAGCCTATGTAATTTGTTTGTGGTGTTAGCCACCATTAGCTAAAATTAGCATGCTAATGCTAACATGTGATTGTGGACCAGGTCTTTATCCTGTTGTTCATGTTAGCCTGGTGGGTTAAATACTGGCTTTAGCATTTAGCATTAGCTATAGCATTAGCCATCTTGCTTTTTGCTGCTTGTACTGCTTTATTTATGGGTTTGGTTGTAGTTTAAAACCTGAGCATTTTCAAATGTACAGATATTGAACATTTATTTGAAACTCTGATATGAATGTGTACACAGGATTTATTGTTAACAATATGAATTATCAGATATTTAATTGGTCCTGTTCTCCAATGCAGGCCAGGTGCCCTTTAATGGGTGATGTGATGGCGAGCTATTATCCAGGAGCTTGAAGACCCTGAGTCCCTTTCACTGGTTGGGTAGGAGGCTAAAGTAGCCTGTCTCTCTCCCACCTATTCTCCACCCGTTTCACCAGTCCACTTCTCAATCTTTCAACAGTTAATCACGCGTTTCCCATCATTCTAAATTTGAATAACTCTATGGACATTCCACTGGTGCAAACGAACTGTTGAATATCCCCCGAACAGGAAAAAGAACTCAGGACTATGAACTTTGGAAATTATGTTTGATTTATTTTGATTCCTTTTCTGTGAAATGGTTGAGGATTACATTTGATATTTCTCATTGTAAATATTGTATTATTTCTTTGGGGTTTGTGGTTAATGGTTTTGGTTATTGTTTTGTTTTGTTGCAACTACTTTCAAAATATATTACTTTTAAAGCAACCTAATTGTCTTGTGTCACTTACCTTTGCCCTCTAGTAGCTGTATCTAGTCTTCTGATTAATATTTACTAGCCTATTGCAACTTATATATAAATTAGAAATTATAACAGTAAAGTTAAATTCACACTTGCTATATAATGGTGGAGGGTGCATTTTCTCGGCTCTTTTTGTACTTTTTAGAACCAAGTGAGCAGTAGGGTTGCACGATTATGACCAAAATACTAATCACGATTATTTTGAGCAATATTGTAATCACGATTATTATTCACGATCATTCGTTGTCTCTCTCTCTCTCTCTCTCTCTCTCTCTCTCTCTCTCTCTCTCTCTCTCTCTCTCTCTCTCTCTCTCTCTCTCTATATATATATATATATATATATATATATATATATATATATATATCTCTATATCTCTATATCTCTATATCTCTATATCTCTATATCTCTATCTCTATCTCTATCTCTATCTCTATATCTATCTCTCTATATCTATATCTATATCTATATCTCTATATCTATATCTCTATATCTCTATATCTCTATATCTCTATATCTATATCTATATCTATATATCTATATATCTATATATCTATATATCTATATATCTATATATCTATATATCTATATATCTATATATCTATATATCTATATATCTATATATCTATATATCTATATCTATATATCTATATCTATATATATCGATATCTATATCTATATATATCGATATCTATATCTATATATATCGATATCTATATCTATATATATCGATATCTATATATATCGATATCTATATCTATATATATCGATATCTATATATATCTATATCGATATCTATATATATCTATATCGATATCTATATCGATATCGATATCGATATCTATATCGATATCGATATCGATATCGATATCGATATCTATATCGATATCGATATCGATATATATCTATATCTATATCTATATCTATATCTATCGATATCGATATCGATATCGATATCGATATCGATATCGATATCGATATCGATATCGATATCGATATCGATATCGATAGATATAGATATAGATATAGATATATATCGATATCGATATCTATATCGATATCGATAGATCGATATATATCTATATATATATAGATCGATATATATCTATATATATATAGATCGATATATATCTATATATATATAGATCGATATATATCTATATATATATAGATCGATATATATCTATATATATATAGATCGATATATATCTATATATATATAGATCGATATATATCTATATATATATAGATCGATATATATCTATATATATATAGATCGATATATATCTATATATATATAGATCGATATATATATATATAGAGCGCTCCCTCATTATTACCTCAACATTTTTCATACAGCGCAGGCAATGCCCCTTTGAAAAAAATAACTACGGGAAGGGATCTCATATTTCTTTTCCATTGTTTTGATGCTGCTGTATTTTCCATTCTCAACATGACTTGCTCTCATCAGTCTAAAGCTTGTTACATCCTCCAAAAGAAACTTCGTCTGAAGCCGGAAGGGATGTCTGCTTTTTGTGCAGTGAAGCTGGTAATTTCATATTTAACAAGCAACGGCAGGGCAAAATTGTGCACACGTCGGGATTTGTGGATTTTAGTGCCACGTGCTGTAAAAATGTTGGTATATTTTACGACTTCGATCGGCTGTTTAATCAAAACAATCAATTGTACCTGCAACAGGAAAAATGCGGACCTAAAATGCCCACCTCAAATGTCCAACCAATCCAACGATACTTAACTGTCTGCTGGTAAAAGGTGAGTGAGCTTGGTATTTAGGCAGCTTAATGAAGTCTTAACCACATGTTCGCTCCCTGGTGGTTGGCAGACGACTGGTTGAGTATTGTGTGATCAAAGACGCAGGCAGCAGAGCTCACCTTTTGAATGTAAATATTGTTGACGATCAGGTTTATTTAATTGTGGCTACCAATATCGTGATCATGATCAAAATCTGATTAATTGTGCAGCCCTAGTGAGCATGTTTTAAATAATTACCAGCCTACCTGAGTATTGCTGCTTACCATGTCCATCCCTTTATGAGCTCAATGTAGCATCTTCTGATAGAGACTTCCAGCAGGATGATGCACCATGTGACAAAGCTCACATCATTTCCACCATGACGATGAGTTCACTGTCCTCCAACGGCCTCCACAGTCACCAGATCTACATCTAACAGAGCAGCTTTGGGATGTGGTGGAACAGGAGATTCTCATCACGGATGTGGAAATCTTTAAGGAATGTTTTTATCACCAACAACAGAAACCCAAAAATTCCTTCTTTTATCATCCATGAAATTTCCGCTCACAACAAATGACCAAAACAGAGCTAAAAGTCATGGATTCAGCAGATAAAGACTAAAGTTAAAAACATTGTTGCAGATTAACATTTATACCCAACATTTGAAGCTACTTTGTTTGAAGTTCAACTCTAAATCCAGTAAGACTACTACAACACAGGAGGACATTCTCCCCGGCTGTGTTGCTCATTTATTTTGGGAGTGGTCCAGGAGACAGCAAGACTACTTGGCACGGTGGACTCGGTTGGAAGAGATGAGAGTTAAGGTTTAAGCTGCAGCCGACTTCAGTCTAACACACGAGGAAATGTCTGCTAACTGGGAGCCGTGCCTCGGTGCTGGCAGCAGCTACTCTGACATATGCTATGCATGGAAATAATGCTTTGTTTTTTATTCATGACTCAACAGCAGGAGGGTGTAGGTGGCAGGGTGAAGGTAGTGGGTAAAGTCTGGAAAAAAAAAGTCTGAGGTTTGATTATCATAGCTGCAAATACAGACATGTTCAAAATTATGCAATTTCTCACTTCTTGCTTCTTAATTTTTAAGCCAAAAACGACACTTTCAATGAATGCTGGAGAGTCTGAGAGAAGGAATCATTCGCTGTGTCTAATTACTGACTTAGTCTGATTTGTAATTTACTTTTCCTAAAAATCAACTATTTCTTATTAAAATCCACATTTGTCAGTTTTAAATGTGTTAAAGAAATTGAATGAATGCAGCACAAAAAATTAAGTATAATACAGTAAGAAGTACGCTCAGCAGCCACTTTACTAGGTGGTGTCGTAACTGATTTGACCTTTTTCCCCTTTAGACCTGCTTTTATTCTTGGTGGCATAAATTAAAGCAGGTGTTGGAAACATTCCTCAGAAATTTTGCTCCATATTGGCTACGGTTACATGATGGTTAATTCCGAATTACGTCCTTACTTAATTCCTCTTTAGAGCGGCGGGTTGGGAAGGGTTCTGATTGGACAGAAAGAGCACGTGATGGAAATAAACAAAGTTGGCTCCCTGTTTCTCGTCTTTTCCGTCGTAACGTGTAAAAACTAAGTACCAGTTTTGCTGCTATTTATTATAATGTTGAAGCATCGGCTCAACACGAGCATACTTCACTTTTTGCAGCAACTGAGGAGGAGAAAGATAGACCACCGAACATGGGAGGCAAAACAACGTGCGTCATAGGGACAGGACAAGGTAACGAGCATGCTCAGAACGACCGGAATTAACTTAGAGCAGAATGAAGGTTTACATGACAGAGGAATTAAATAGATCGGAATTAAAATGCGATTAAACCAACCACTTATATTGGATTAAATTTAATTCCGAATCAAAATTTGCATTAGGAATTAGGTGTTTACATGGTCTTTTTTCATCAGTTTGAAGTGGATTTAACTTTTATTCAGAATTAAACAGGAATTAAAACTCCCATGTAAACGTAGCAATTTGTAATGAGTTACCCTGAGGATCCTTAATACAGCCACACACAGGGAGTTCTGGACAAATGACCAGTTTATTGGTGGAGGAGTTTGAACAGAAGATCAGTCCGGGGGAATGGTCTGCAGAAGAAACCAGGCAACAGCTGGGAGGTAAACAGGATGGCAAAATACTCGTCCAGGCAACGACAAGGCTCAGAGATCCAAACACAGGCAGGGTCGGTAACCAGAAGATCCGAAAAGTTGCGGTGTCCGTCGAGGGCAAGGCAAGGAGGGTAATCCAGGGGCATAAAGCAGAAGGTCGGCAACTGAGGATCAATCCGTAGACCGCTGGAACAAAACTAGACATAGGTCTGATTATTATCTGGCAGAGAAGGAGGGATTGGAGGGAGCTTAAGTAGGCAGTGAGAGAAAAGGAAACCAGGTGAACTGAATGAGGTAGCAGAGGCAATTAGGAAGCCAGCAGGTGGATCGAGTAATCAATGATGAGCGCCAGGAGATCAGGGTGGCAAAAACATGACAGCAATTGACACGAAGCATCACATCAGTGTTACCTGAAGCCTTAAAGGTAACACATCTGAAACAATTGACCTTTACACACTGATTCTTTCAGATTTTCTAAATCTTTTCATATTATCCACTGTAGACATCAACCCTTTATCACTCACTGAAATACTTGGCAAGTAAACTTTGGAACTATAGAAAACAGTTTTATTATAATATTTGAGGACATTACCAGACTTTAAAACTTGGAGTTATTTTTCTAAACCTATAGAAGTTACAAACAAATAAATACACATAAAAATACAAATAAATTATCTAAAAAAAAAATCATCTAATGTGATTTCCAGATTTTTTTTTCTTTAGATTATGTCTCTTACAGTGGGCATGCACGTAAGATGAAAATTTCTGACCCCTCCATGATTTCTAAATGGGAGAACTTCAAAGTCTGTGTTCAAATACTTATTCGCCTCACTGTACATGTGTTTAACATGTGACTTTACATGGGTTTCACATGTTCCATGTAAATCTGTTGATCCAGATACTTCCCATGTGCAACATTTTAAAAACCACAGTCCATCCTCACTTTGAAACACTATGAGACTTCAAAAAACTTTGGATGATCCTTTAATACCCAATCCTGACACCTTCACCAATTATTTTGCCTATTTACTTAAATATTCTATCAAATTTAGTCTTTTTCTTGAACTTTTTTTTCAATCTGACACTGACACAAAGTTAGTGTTCAATTATATATTTAATACAATGAAATTGAAAAAAAACATTTTTAATTTATCTGCCAAATAAATGTTCAAACAAACTGATAAATAACTTTAATATTTTAACTGCATTTTAGAAAACTTTTCATCTTTGGAATTGAGGTTTTGTAACATTCATCATTTCTTGTCTCCATCTTGGCTCGCATGCTTCAGCTTAATTTAATTCTTTAGAGATCATTGTGATGCAGCTTGACTTTTATGAGAATCAGGCATTGCAAATTTAAAACATGCACCAACTGATCTTGTCGAAATGTGCCAGAGAGCTCTGGTTTTGAGAGAGATTATTTGTATTGTCAGACTGACAGTGAGCTTGTGTGCAGATCAGTGAGATTATAAGGAAGCTTAAAGAAATGTAATCAAATAGAAGCACAAAGTCCAGCCTCAGGAAATGTGCTGATTTGGATGAATAGCAATACCTGGCAGCTTTCACATAACCGTCGCAAAAACATTATTACAAGAAGCTGGAAATGTTTGCTTTAAAGCTGTCTTTGTTATATTCTCAACTTCCTATTGCTTCTCAGTTCACATTGTTCCATTAGAATGTACTGGTGACAAATAATATACCAATATGTGTCCCGCTGTGCGTGAAAACAGTTTTATACGAGCATAAAGATGACATAAAATATGCCCCGCCATTCTCAGTTACAAGCCTCTCATGCTAATTTGGCACCAGGCCCTGAAGCTTCCCAAACTCAACCATCTTCCTACTTTTTCGCTCAATTATTAACGCCTCTCCTGTTGGGGCCTATTCCAGATGTGAGCTGGCTCTGCATGTTTGCACAGCCTAGCATCTGGAGTTTGTCCATGTGTGCACAGCACCTGCAGGCTGTTGAGTCAAACTATTTACTGGTTCAATGATGAAGGCAAAATTATTCCCAAAAAAGGAGTGCATGTCTGTGAATAAATGCTGTAATATGTTGATATTAACTTTACAGATACCGACATTTAACCCCTTGGTATATTTAATTTAATTTAATTTTCTTCATGTATTTGTTTGTTTTTACACTCTTATTACTGTATATGTTAATTTAATTTAATTTAATTTAATTTAATTTAGTGAATTTATTTATTGTGAATAAATTAATAGATTACAAGGCTTCATTGGGGTACTTTTCTTTTGCATAGTTTTTACAACTTCACAGTTCATAATTAAGAAAGTAGCTAAGCCTAAAAGACGGGGGTTTTGATCCTGGTTTTTAATCCCATTATCCTGTGTAACAGAACCTTATGACCTTCCACAAAAAAATGAATAACTTGTGTTTTATTTGCCTCCATTAATCAGAATTTTTAAAATGTTTTTCTTTATCTTGACCAAGTACCGCACAAACAGCCGATCTTACACAACAAGGGGACATTAAACAAACCAAAGAACAGGTCATGGAAAACTGCCAGCAATGACTTATCTGAGACCAGTCAGAAATTAGATTTTATCCATGTAAATGTGGTTCTTTTGAGTCTATTTTACAGTTAAATCTGGTAATTTTAGAGTTTTTGTCTTATTTAAAGTCTATTTACAGCAATGCTGTTGTATAAATTCCTCCCCATAGGGACAAAAAGAACATCTTATATCATCTTTGAAATGAGTGATTGAGCTATATGTCTGGTTTTGTGCTGTTTTGTCTGCAGTCGTATACATCTGCGGCCCCCTGGAGACATTCCTGATCATCATGAAGCTGTTTCAGAGCGAGATCCAGGACCCAGAAAACTATGCTATCTTTTATCTGGACGTGTTTGCAGAGAGCTTGACTGATCGGAAACCGTGGAAGAACCCTAAGTCGGAATGGTCCAATCCCATTGAAGCCTTTAAGGTACAATAAACACACAGAAGCGTAAATGCTCACATGTTTTGTCTTTTTTACAGCATACAAAACTCCAAAACTGTGATTCCATTTCTCTCTGTATAGTATTAACCATGTTTTAATGAAGTTGATATACCAGAATGTGGCATTTGGGATAGCCGAGTGCAGCTAAATGTAAATGACAAGCATGTTTCAGACAAGGCTGCATACTCTGATGAGCTGAGGAAGTTGTCTCCAACCTCTTTGACCACTTTAGGGAGTCAAATTCCTTCATGACATTAATGAATGAGTGGATGTGTTCTCACAGGAAGCCACTTAGCTCTACAAATTAGTGCTCTGAGAATTAAGATAGGATAGCCACTGGTGTGTTGTTTCTCCTAATTCGTCTCTTTAAATGCCATACAGGCTTTTCTTGATTCTCTTAATTAATATATCTGAGCTATAAAGGAGTGTTTTTAATAACTTCCTATGAACTCAATTTGTTGAATTGGTTTGGTGTCGAGGCTGCATCACAATCTGACATACTTTTAAAATTTTAATGTGATACCCATGGTGTAGATAATAATCCTTGTTATATGGAAAATATGGAAAACGTTTGTAAATTGCAAATGTATGGTCAGCTTTGATGCAATTTATGCTATGATCAGTTTTTTTTCCGACTGGCTGTAAGATACTGATAAACCTCTGATAGAAGGCATCTACATTAGATAAACTGTTTGATCACCATTTAAATGTCATTTACTGGACCCGCTTGTACCTGAGCAAAAATAAGCCAACATGTAATAAGTTCAATTTTGCTCATCTCATAAAAAAAAAAAAAAAAAGACCTTAACACAAATTTACAGACCTCTTCTGTCACTTTCGCTCCAACCAACTTAAAACCTTGGTTTTAGCAAAGAATTAGCATAATTAAACAATGTTAAAAGTTAATCAACTGCTTCAGATCAGCTGTCTTTTAAGAGGTGAATGAGAGAAACGTGTTGTAGCTTGACGGCGGTTGTTTGGCATAAAAAGTACATTGAGTTCAACATGAGATAGTTCCCATACTTTTGCATATTTAGCAAGTGTTGTAAAACAGAAATACTAATTTGTTATAAAATGCTTACTGCGTGGGACCATGGTATAAGGGGATTAAACTACTTGGATCCGTGCATTAGACAGTTATAATGCACTTCGCGGAGGAAGTGCATTTCACTTCACTGTGTGTCGTGATGTTCTAGACACCGTGTCGTGCATTATAACCGCCTAATGCACAGCTCCTTGTTGTTTAATCCTTACTAATACCATGAATACTAGTACCATGAATACTAATACCTTACTAATACCAGGTGAACTCTCAACTCTGATTGGCTGTAGGGTGTTCATTTCAGAGAAATGGGAAAGTCGGACGGTTCACGCCTGTGCGGCGTCTGTTAATTTCTCATAATGGTCACCTTGTCGGACATTATCCCTTACAATGGGTAGTACAAAACACTGCAAGTTTGAGAGTCAACTAGCATAATGTTTTAGACAATCCTTTTCCTCTTTGCAGTATACATGGTTAGGGGCTATGCTGCAGGAATGTGGTAGTTGTTTCCTCACAGTAAGAAAATTCAACTCCTTGCTGAAACCTTTTTGTGTTGAGTTTAAATGCTACCTCCAAACACTCTCCCCAGATACTACAGCCTTCTGCATGAGACCAAAAACACCCATAGTTGGTTACCTGACTAATCTGAATCACCAATACTCAGTTTGGTCCTATCAGACCCACTATCCTGCAGGTTTTTATTGTATCCCTGCTTCAACACACAAGACTGAAATTACAGAGTCTTTGTACAGAACTTCATAGGATGGTGGATCTATTTAATTAGTCATGTGTGTTTGAACAGTGATAGATTAAAAACTTGCAGAACTTTGGTCCTCGTGGGACTGAATCCAGTAGCCATGCTCTAAATTGCGTAATTTTTTTGTTTAATGTGTTGGGTTGACTCTCGCCATTTGCACAGTAGCAGCTGCAATAGGCTCAAGGCTTCAATTACGAAGAGAAACCACCCACTGTCAATAATGTCTTCAATTAAAAAAAAAAAAAGTAATAAAAATGTACTCATTAGTTCAGGCATTCATCAAACCTTCTGTATAACCAGGAAAACTGTTGATACGGCTTGTGGAAACCTTCAGATTTTGGTCCCAAAACAAATTATAACATAAATTATTTGTCTTAATGTTTATCTTTAGACAGTAACTGAAATGAACAGTAAGTGGGATAATTCCCCTCAAAGTGTTCATAGTGACTGAGCTCTGGAGAGCCAACAATCATCAGTCTAATCCTGATAATGCAGACTTTGTCAAACCTTATGCCTTGCTCGAATCATGATACTAATTATGTTTGTAGTGTTGGATTTATTACAAGGAAATAAAAAATGTAATTGAATTAAAATGTTAATTTGTTTTAAAATCATAAACTGGGGAGGAATTACATTAGCATTAGAAATATTTACATCACTGTCATTTTCTCTGAACTTGAACTGAACTTTGGCTGGAGAACAAAATTTTAGCTCCAAATATGCCAATCAAGCGAGGTGTTAATTTATTGGCAAGTCATAACAAGGCTCATTATGGCAATAAGCTTCATTTTACAGTCATAAATCCTTGTGGAAGTCTGTGGTTTGGTTTTGATCCCTGTTGTAACATGAAAAACAATGTGAAGCTTTTCTAGTTTAAGGGTAAAGACTTCATAGAAATGTGGAAAGCTTGTTTTTGAGGCTGCTGGTTCGTGGACAGAATCAAAGGTCAACTGAGGTAAATATTTGCACCGAAACGTCTGGCTGAAATTGATTGCTCTAAAAGCCTGTCCAAACATTACTGCTGCCTGTCTCTATTTGTGATGTTACAGCAATTTGTGAGGAATACTTCATAAAAGAAGTAGATGTTCTGCATCACATGCAGTCAACCTTTTCACATCTTGTTGTGGAATCATTTTGCATAATTTAGATCACATAATTAGTCTTAATAATGTGTGAAAATTTTGTCCTGCAGACATTATACACTAGTAATAGTTACTTCACTGTGCACATACATCAGCTGCTGCTTTGGTGTGACATTCATTGATTCATGAAACTTTGTGCAGTCAACTGATGAACAGACTCTGAATACCATACAAAATATAGCTTAGGGTTCTGTTTGATTTACAATAATGGCTTCTTTAGGGTTAAATTAGCAGAAAAATCAATATTTGTTTTGGCCATAATGAAATGTTTAGAAACTTGACCTGTAAAGACAGTTCTCCTTTATCTTCTACACTTATGAGTCTGGTACGATGCAAGAATGTTTTTCTTTTTTCTAAAAATTATTTTCACATTCAACATCATAAATCCCAAAAATGTTTATCAAGTGTTAGTTTGATGTAGTTTGAATTTTACATAACACAAAGCTGTATTTAAGGTCTTGTTGTAAGGATAATATATATTTTCAGGATAGGCAAGGGTTAGCAAAGATAAGCTAGCATATGCTAATGACACTTTCCAGCTACCAGCAGAAACATATTTGGCTCTTTAAAATAAGTTACATTAAAGAAAACAGTTAGTATTTCATGTGTTGCAAGAAAAAAAACTGCCAAGTCTGTGCATCATCAGTTCACATACCTAAACAACAATGTTATCTGCTCAGTATCTGAACGCTAACTGCTCAGTGTCTGAACAGCTGAAGCAATTTGGAGTCAAGATTTTTTGCCATTATTTAATTTTTTTTCCCTTGACAACTGAAAATAGAGACATATGTCAAGTTCGACTCAAACCCATGAATAAATGCTCTAGTAATGATAAATTATTGTCTGTATTTTCCATTTGTGAATGATCTTACTTCTCCTGAGTTGCAACAAACCCTGCAGTAGTATTAAGTTTGCTAACTTGATGTACTTACTTACTAAGTACATTTGCACTGTTCAGCTTTCACTTCTTTTTTATCCTCTTCTGCTTGGTACTTTTTCATCAAATGCTGTGTTTGTTCTTCAGATCAATAGCAATGAATGCAAATAAATCTATTCATACAGACTTACACTGTTTTCTTCTGAAACCACTGCTCTAGCCTCTATTATTAGCATGCATTTTTATATGGTCGCAGTTCATTAGCTAACACCTTAGAACAGGGTTATTTGCTTCGATCCTACAAGGGTTTTCCATCTATTTCTGCTTCAACACGCCTCAATCAAATTAAATTGATTTAAAAGCCTATCAGGTTCTGCACGAAGATTCATTAATTTGAGTCAGCTATGTTGGAGCAAGGATACCTGGAAAAGATGCCCTCGTAGGGCCGAAATGAATACCCCTGCCTTAGAAAACACACTACTTTAAAACAGAAAAACATTGGTGGAAAGAATATATTTTTGTCTTTGTCTCTGAAATTCAATATACAAAGTTTTTTTCATGTATTGAAAAATTCCATATTGACATATTGTCAACTCTTCAAACAAAAGCAAGTTTTTTAGGGATAACAGAGTCAACACGGAGGCCTATAAAATGAGTGTCTGGTTCATTTCAGCTCCAAAAAGAGTATAGAAGGATGAATGGGCTGCCTTGTTTGCTGAGGTTATCAATGTAAACAAAATATTCTTGTAATAAAGATGAGACTTTGACCGTCTCCCTCTTACCTGTTTCAATCAGCAGCTTCTCACATTTATCACAGATCATGTAAATACTCTGAAGGCATCAGTGTTTACTGTCATTATCACAAGACCACAATTCTAATTTATCTCATGATAGCAATATAATTAAGTTGTGATCTTCAGATAAGAGCAGCAAATATAATTTCCAGCATGGCCACATGGGCTATTTTATATTAGTGAAACTCATTGGACTTTTTACGGTTTAACTTACGAGTAAAGTGAAAGCTAAAGTTTCAGCTGAATCTAGCTTAGAGACTTTGTTACAAAAACATTTGGGCAGTTTTACAACAGTTAAAGGGGCTCTATAACGCTATGTCTAGTTTTCTGAGTTTGAGTTTTCCAGCACTCTGTATGTTTGGTTTCCATGGTGACGGAAATGATTGGTTTTCGAGAGCTTTTTCTAATTTGAAATTTTAGTGACGTCCTGGGGGAAGGACTCAGTGATTGGTCGTCTTCTCTAGGTTGTGCACGTTCACTAGAAGAAAGCCACACCCACCTTTACTACTCAGTATAACTTCTCCTAGCAGTTGACCAATTAGACACAGGCAGGACATGGGGTGGAGCTTTCTCTCTTCGCTTGTTTCAGACAGAGGCTGATCTGAGAGGATCAATACAAAATGAATGAAGGGGTTTGTGAAAAATGCTTGATTATTTCTTGCCCTTCTGGACTTGCATGTTAAAATAAATTAGACTGAAACATGCAGAATAGAGAAAAAGTGTTTTGAAAATACAGGTTTGTGGTCTACCTGCTGGGAATTGCTGCCGGATGCACCTTTGCCAGTGCCTTTGAGCAAGTGTAATCCTCAGAATGCCCCATTGAGCAAGCATGGTTCATCAGCAGTTCATCACCAGTCATGAATGTTTCCTCCTTGAACCCCAGTACATTTCCTGGTGGCAGAGAGATGGCACTGCCTGCTGATGTCTTGGGTGTTGGGGCTTTAGTGGGGTTTATAAAGCAGTGGTCTCACTTCCACTAAATTCTCCCCAAAAATTTGTTTGGTTGGGTGTCCAAACAATGCTGTTTTCCGATTGTCATGCCTTATTAATGTTTTATCTAATTCTATTTATTTATTTATCCCCAAGTGAATAGAGTTTGTAGATCAGGGGTGTCCAACTCTGGTCCTCAAGGGCCACAATCCTGCAGGTTTTCCACACATCCCTGCTCCAACACGCCTGACTCAAAATAATCCGTCATTATGCAGAACTGCTGGATCCACCTAATTTGAGTGTGGTGTGTTGAAGGAGGAATACGTTGAAAACTTAAAGGACAGCGGCCCTTGAAGACAGCTTTTGAGACCCCAGTGCTAGAGAGAGAAAGTGGCTGTATGGACACAAGCCTATACGCATATGCTCTAAAACTCATCCAGTCCGGTCTTCCAGTGCTACCATCCTGTGGGTTTTAGTGTTTCCTGCTACAACACTCTTGATTCAAATGAAAAGGTTCAACAACTTGTTGTCATCTTCTGTTCCTGCCTGTTAAGGGGACATTGATTGGGTGAGGTGTGTTGCTATGGTGAAACACTAAAACCAGCAGGATGGTAGCCGTTGAGGACTGGACTTGGTGACCCTGCCCAAGTCCAGTTCTAGAGAACTATTATCCTGCAACTTTTAGATGCATCTGTTTTCCAACACACCTGCATCCAATGACTGAATCGCCCCTTTCATGTCATCCAGCTCAGCAAAGGCCTGAGAACGAGTTATTTATATGACTCAGGTGTGTTGGAGAAGGGATGCATGTAAATGTTCTAGGATAGTAAAGGGGTCTCCAACTCCACCAACTCTGGTCCTTGGGGGCTACCATCCTGCAGGTTTAGGCGTTTCCCTGCTGCAACACACCTAAACCTAATCAATGTCTCATTAACAAGCAGGTACAGAAGACGATGGACAACTTGTTGGAGAACCTTTTCATTTGAATCAGGTGTGTTGTAGCAGGGATATACTGAATCCTGCAGGATGCTAGCTCTTGAGGACTGGACTTGGACCCCCTGTCTTATACGTTAAAAAAAAACAAAAAAACAAAAAAAACTACAATTAAAAACCACAAAAAGTATGTCTCTTTATAATCATTTTACTGCAACTAAAACATAAAACTCATCAAGAAAAAAATGCAGGACATTTAGATGTTTTTCAATCATGTGTTTTAATGTATTGTTTATATTTTTATTCATGTTTCTTTTCTTTGTGCTTCTTCCAGTCTGTTTTCGTCATTACATACCGTCCTCCGGATAACCCAGAATACAAGGAATTCCAGAGGAAACTCCATGCCAGAGCTCAGAGGGATTTTGCCGTTCGTTTGAAACCGTCATTGGTAAGTAATCAATACTTGTAAACTCTGGGAAGTTTCACAACTTCCTGAATCTTTTTATTCACATAAATCATACGGATATGAATGCTCCACTGCACCATCAACTTGTCAGCTGGCAGCCAATGTTAAGAGTGATGCTTACGATTAATTCTAACACTATTGGCACATTTTTGATAGAATTGAGATCCAAAATACTGATTTATTCCTCAGGCAATAGGAGCCATATTATTAAAGTCCTCAGCAGAATCCAAAGGGAGGAAAAGGCCAAAGGAGGCAGCAATCCCAGGTTTCATGTCTCAATGTCAAAACAAACAAACACTCATAAAAATACTCTCAACATTTGAATGCGTGTGAGACCGGTCCTTAAATACTGAAGGGGGATGATGATAATGATGATAGTGCAAGTGTGCTGAGATGTCTCTGGGAGGGAGGAAGAGGGGGAAAAAGTAACTTAGAAAAAAAAAAAAAAAAAAAAAAAAAAAAACTAAACAAAAAAAAACACTATGGCTTCATTTGTTGCAAGTTTTCAATGTGTGAGTTTAACAAAAGTTCAATTGTCTAAAAAATGTTGTATCACTTAATTTGAGTCCAAACCTGCTAGAAGGTTGACAACTTGCAAAGCCCTTAATGGTTTAGCCCCATCTTATTTCAATAATCTCATTATTCCCAATCACCCACGACGACGTCTTCGTTCCCAGCCCCCTTGTGAATCGTACGATTTGTAGGACCAGAAGCGAGGCAGAGCCTTTAGTTTCAGGTTCTTCTTTTATGGAACCAGCTGACTTGTATGTGGGACACAAAACCACCATGTTTCTATTTGAGAAAACCTCATTGTTAAAGCAGCTTTATGATGCTATTTCTAGCTTTCTGAGCTTTCTACAGTGTTACAGTGTTGAATACTCAGACATATCAGTGGCGCCTTTTTTTTTTTTTTTTTTTTTATCCTAATGTATGTTTAAGATTTCCAGCACGCTCTATGTTTGGTTTCCATGGCGATGGAAATTATTGGTTTTTTGAGAGGTTTTTCTACTTCAAAATTTTAGATTTCTGAGAGAATCAATACAAAATAAATGAAAGGATTTGTGAAAAATGCTTGATAATTTCTTGCCCTTCTGGACTTGCATATTAAAATAAATCGACTGAAATGTTCATAATAGAAACATTTTAATCTATTATGCTTGATGTTCTTTTGTTTGTTTAAAGCAGTTTGGGTTTATCTTAAAAGAGATGAAGTGAAATTTAATTAAAGTTGAGTTTAAGGGAAGAGATATCGCCTTTTATCAAAACTCTGTGTCGTTTCCTGTTGCTGCCTTTTGAAACTACTTTTCTTCTTACAGGTAGACTACATTGCTGGCTGCTTTTATGATGGTTTTGTGCTATATGCCATGGCTTTGAATGAGACTTTGGCAGAGGGCGGAGCACAGAATGACGGCATTAACATCACAATGAGGACGCAGAATCGACGTTTCTGGGGTGAGCAAATATCAGCTACGTGCAGGACTGTGAATAGCTTCATACATGCGAGGGCAAGTAAAAGCTACAGTGCTAGTTCCAGTAAAGGTGGGACCCTGTGTAACATATAAGCAAATCTGCAAATCTCATAAATCCACATTTTATTCCCAATAGAACATAAAAAACATCAGATGTTGATGCTGGGATATTTATTTGATAGAAAATTTTAGTTTGTTTTAAAACTGCAACACATCTGTAAAAACTATTTTCAGGATGCTTTGTGAAGCGTCTCCTCTTCATTTAACATCTGTTAACATCTGACAAGTGAGGAGATCAGCTGCTGGATTTTCAGGAGAGAAATGTCCCATTCTGGTCAGATAACAGACTATATATAAAAGATAGACGGAGCCTCCGTTACGTCACCCGTAGGTTCCTGAAGAGATTAATTGAAGCTCATTGGGCGGTTCCCAACATCGCCATCTTGGCAGCGTCACGCGTGTCATCACTCCCAAAAAATACAAAAAATGGGCAAAGTGGCGGCGCTTAGAAGGGGGATGTGAGCGTGAGGGTGGATGATTGACATTTGTTTTGTTTTTTTTAAACACAGTGCCACACGATGGCCACTGTGAAGATCATGGTCATTCACTTTTGCCTTTGGCCTTGTCCCCGGTGTACAGAGATTCCTCCTGATTTTTTTATGCTTTTGATGTCATACACTGTAAACGTTGGGATCTTCAAAGCCTCCACAATTTCATGTCGAGGAATATTTTTACAGTGTTTTACAATTTATAGATAAAGTTAGTCGCAGATTAGGGAACATCTGTCCATCTTTCACTCTGAAATGGTTCTTTTACATCCAGCCTTATTACTGACCAGATAACGTAATTAGTTGTCAAATGCTCCTTCAGTGGTTTTTAATTTGTGTCAGTAATTTTTCCAGCATTTTGTTACCTGTGTTCCAACTTTATTTGAGCTGTGTTGCTGCCATTCAACATGAGATTTTCCATGAAATGGTAATATGTCCCAACATGGCTCAATGTATCTTGTCTATGTTCTACTGGGAATAAAATATGGTTCATGAGATTTGCAAATCATTGCATTCTGTTATCATTTATATAATGCAAAGTTCCCAATTTTTCTGTAACTGTAGATAATTTTGTATGAAACTACTCTCACATTTTTGTAAATTGTATTTTTCAGTTCTGTAGTAGGTGACTGATAAAAACAATGAGATATATTATGTATTTTATTTAGTTATATTCAGAGTCCAGACATTTATGAAGATGGAGGTCTATGACCTCATTCCAGTTGAAAACATGTTATTAATTAAATACAATCTGTTTTTCCCCCAGCAGTGCAGATAACAGTGAAAAATGTTTTGTAATAGAGCCAATGTCTGAACAGTAGAGGAAAACCCCACTGAAACCAAAATGTGATGATTTAAATTAGCCCCGCTCAACACTGTAATTACCCTTGTTAAATGTTTTTCACAAAACACTCCAGTTAATAGCACATTTGGTGACTGACATGGGTTTTCACACATTTCCTTGGCTGGCTTGCTGGCAGATATGTGCTTATATCATAGTGAGAGAAGCAGAACAAATGGATTTTGTTGATTTGGATAAAAAAACCAAGCACGAAAAACAAAACAAAGTGGGGCCAGTATGGATGATAATAATGGAAAGAGTCACTTTATAATTGTTGGTGTTGAGACCATTTTAAAGTTAACTGGCTAAAAGGTACAAGAACTTTTTTTTTTTTTTTTTTAAAAAAGGAAGGTAACTCAGGAACTGATTTATCAATTTAACCAAAATTTATACCGTGGTCTGGGTGAATACTCAATTCTGATTGGCTACAGAGTGTCCATTAAAAAGCACTGTAGGACACCTATAGAAAGAAAAAAAGTCAAATAGCCTGATTTGTTCAAAATTATTGTACTGACTCATATCAACATACGTTATTTTACAGGTTATTTATCACAACAGCAATACAGTAGAGCTGCAGGTTCTGTGGCCAGAGCTGGTTACCTTGGCAACATGTCACAACAAGAGATAATAGTCCATTCAGCCATTTCTTGTGAAAACCTTACAATTTTAACGGTGAAAACCAACATTAACATATTAATAACTTATTTAATATGTTCTTTGTAAGTGACCATGGCACAAGTGGGAAAATGCACTTTGAGGTGTCCATTATCAGAAATAAATGGACGGTGCAGAGACTCAAACCATCCATTTCATTACAAACCATTACAAAGTCCCTTTCATCCCTTTCATCAATGGAGTTCTGTTTAAAGAAGCGTTGTATAAAGATAAAGATGGAATGATTGTACGATATAAAATGTTATTATTCGTTAATGGAAAAACAAACAAAACAAAAATTATTTTTGAGTAAATCTTTTACGAATAGATTAAAAGTTTAACCTGTTTATTTTCAAACTTACTTTACCTGATATGTGTTATTTTATAATGATCACAAAGGAAAAGTAATAGTCATTCACTCAATCTATGTATTTTTTGTGTTTTCAGGTGTGACGGGACTTTTTTCTACAGATGACAAAAACGACAGAAATATAGATATTGACCTATGGGCAATGACCAACCAGCAAACGGGAGAGTTTGGGGTAAGCGATGCTTTACTGTCTCATAAAACCTCAGAATGAATCTGAAAGGCTTTGATCCTTCCATAATGCTAGCTAAGTCAAGTTAGCTGGATTGGTTTTAGATTTTTGAAGATGTTTTCACTTTTGTTCAGAAGCGCTTCACTCATGTTCTCCTCTCAGGGCCTGCAGAGGCCTCCATTCACTGATGTTTTAGACTGCATGGCCATTGTTGAGAGTCATGACTCACCTGAGGTCTCATTTGAGTGACCCCTATTGACTTTTGTTTGAGGCGGAAGACAGATTTATGCATGACACAGATAGTTTCATCCATCTCCTGTGTCAGTTACACATGTACAATGGAGGAAATAGGTAATGATCCCGTGCTGAATTTGTAAGTTTGCCCACTTCCATAGAAATTAACAGGCTCTAATTTTTATGGGTGTTTACTGGTTTACTGATTATGGGTATGGACGGAATATCAGTCAAAAATGCATAAACAACACACAATAAAGCAGTTTTAAATTGTTGTGGATTTTATTAGGTGAAGTGAGTGATCTCCAAGTAAAACACAAGTTAGTACTTGGTAGAGAAGCCCTTGTTGGCGAGCACAGTGGTGAGACGTTGCTCGTGGTTGGTCACCAGGTTTGCACACAGCGCAGGAGGGATTCTGGCCCATTCTTCTTTACAGATAGTCTCTAAATCCTTCAAGTTTCTTGGCTGCTTCTTGGAAACTAGAAGCTTCAGCTCCCTCTGCAGGTTTTTGATCGGGTTAAGGTCTGGAGACTGACTAGGCCACTCCGGTGTGTTTTTAGCCATCCTTGACACATCTGCAGTGTTCTTGCTGAGGAAAAACGTTTTCATCCAAGATTTTACAGTACATGGCTGCAATTATTGCCCCCTAATGTGCTGCAGTTGCCCTGTACCCTTTGCTGAAAAACAGCCCCAAAACAGTGTTTCAACCTCCATGCTTAACCAAGGGTGTGGTGTTCTTTGGGTCATATTCAGTTTTTTCATCCTCCAAACACGGTGGGCTGAGTTAATGCCAAAAAGCTCAACTTTTGTTTTGTCAGTGTACAGCACTTTCTCCCAAGCCTTCTTTCAATCATTTAGAAGTTCACTGGAAAAGTTAAGATGGATCTGTACATGGGCCTTCATGAGCAGGGGATCTTACAGTGCCTGCAAGGTTTCAGTCCATTACGAGTTTAGAATGAGTTACCAACTGTTTTCTTGGTGACAGAGATCCCAGTTGGCTTTAGATCATGAACAAGTTCCTGCTGTGTTGTTTTAGGCTGCTCCCTCACTTTTCTCGCCATCATCCTCGCTCCAAGAGGGGAGATCTTGCAGGGAACTCCAACCTGAAGTTGGAGGTAATTTTGTGTGTCTTCCACTTGCAAATACTGGTACCAGTAGTTGTCTCCTTCTCTCTTAGCCTTTTGCTGATGGTTTTGATACTCATTCCAACCCTGTGCAGGTCTATGATCTTGTCCCTGACATCTTTTGACAGCTCTGTGGTCTGGCCCATGGTGCTATAGAAGTTGGACTGTAGGAAGCTGATTTTTGGAGCAGGTGCTTCATACATATGACAAGTTAAGAGCAGGAGTATCGGTAAATGGTTGTGTGAGCAGAGCTGTGGGCCACGTGGGCACCAGCCAATCTGTGGGAGCCAGAATTCTAAGTGAATTATTGGGGATCAAATACGTATTTCACTTCATAAAATGTAAAACAATTTATAACTTTGATATTGTGTGTTGTTTGTGCTTTTTTGGTTGATTATCTGTCTATACCCATAATCAGTAAACAATCATAAAAATGTGAGTCTGTTCATTTCTATGGAAGTGAGCAAACTTACACATTCAGCAGGGGATCAAATACTTATTTCCTCCACTGTAGCTTCAGATGTCTATAGATGCTCTCAAGTGCAAATATGAATATTTCTGTCAACACGTATCCCTTTTAAAAAGAAAAGTAGCAGAGATTTACATGAATTTGACTCACTAACACACTTCTGTTTGTAGTATAATAACAGATAGTACCCACCATACTCAGACTGGCACAACAAGCTGCAAGCGTAATAAACAGATTTGTCCTGGAGCGGCTGATAAGGAAACGAGGAGGGGTTCAGCAGGGATTTTCTATGCATATGTGTGCTGATAAAAGGTTTAAATACATGCAAACTCTTCTCCCAAAACCTTGTCAGAAATATAAAGTTTTATGTTACGAAATATTTTTGGAGCACTCTAATTGACAAAGTGTTAAGACGATAACCACTGACTACCCTGTCTGGTGTGTTTTTAATTTGCTGCATCTTTTCTTGATTAACATACCTAATTTATATTCATCTCTTATAATTGAGTAAATTACATCTTTTTATTTTGGTTAAGTAAAAAATGACTGTAGATCATTTCATTAGTTAAAGATAATGTAGCAGTTGAGCTGGCATTGTGAGCGTTTATGGCCACCCCTGAGTCAGGGTGCTCTTTGGTACAATTGTACCAATTGTACCCCTAAGGCACTGGTTCAAGTCCAGCATGTTACTGGCATTGTTGTTGGAAATGATGAGCAAAGGTGAGATACAGATTATTTCCCATCAACTTTCCTCTTTCTGCTGCTACATTCACATATAATGTCCAACTAAAGTGGTCCAAGAACATATTCCCCCATCATTACACCACCAGCAGCAGACTGAATATTTGATGCAAAGCAGGATGGATACATGTTTACATGATGTTTACATTTAATCATAACCCTAGCAACTGCATATGAACCTGGCTCATCAAGCTGAACCATGTTTTCCATCTTCTATTGTCCAGTTCTGGGGAGTCTGTGTGAATTGTAGCCACAGTTTCCAGTTCTTAGCTGACAGGAGTGGCACCCGGTGTGGTCTTCTGCTGCTGGAGACCATCTGGTTCAAGGTTGGACGTGTGTGTTCAGAGATGGTATTTGGAACCATTCGTTATGTGAGACGTCGCAAGACATGCATGTTAGGTTTATTGGTTCCTCTAAATTGTCCCTAGAAGTGATGGTGAGCATGAATGGTTGTTTGTCTCTATGTTGGCCCTGTGATGGACTGGCGACCTGTGCAGGTTGTGACCTGCCTCATGTACAATGATTGCTGGGATCAGCTCCAGCTTCCCTGGGACCCTTAATCAGACAAAGCAGTTTGGAAAATGAATGAATAAATTGTTATCTGAGTTCCTGTTGTCTTTCTATCATCTCCAACCAGTCTGTCCATTCTCCTCTGACATCAACAAGATACTTTGGACCAGATAACTGATGCTCATTGGATATTTTCACTTTTTCAGACCTTCTCTGTAAACCTTAGAAATTTGTCTGTGAAAATCCCAGTAGATTAGCAGTTTCTGAAAAAGACCAAAAACCATACCATGTTCAAAGTCATTTAAATCCCTTTTCTATGTTAGTTTCATGCTCAGTTTACACTTCAAGTAATGTCTACGTGACAGATTGTGATTAGATGATTAGATATATGTGTTAACAAGCGATTGAACAGGTGGACCGGAAGCTCGCTCATTTAGCTTAGTTTTTATGATATAAAATACAGTAGTTTTGCATTTTGTATTTCAGTGACTCTCTTCAAGGCTTTCTTTCTCGTAACCCCAGATATATATTTTACCAGTTACTGTTGGTGTCAAGCTGCTCCTCCAAGATAATTGCAAACAATAAAAGACTAATTTATTTTATGTGCATTTAATTGCAGCAATGAAAATCATCAAAAATTCTTTTTTTGCACCATTATTCATGTGTGGTTAAAACCAAAGCCTTCACTTCTGCATTGGATCCAATGAAATGAAATGTTGAACATCATGCATGCAAAGTGGACGCTGCTATCTGTGGTCCTGAGGTCTTGACTTCCTTTATGATAAGATGTGTAAAACCTCAGATTTCCCCCTCACTCTGCGATGAAAATATTTATGAATGTTGTGCTCTGCAAACACTGCCGTGAACTGTTCCAGTGTGTGTTTCTTGTTTCTCTGAGGGTGGAAGAAGTGGGTTAGCTACATTTGACTTCAGTTAGAATTTCATAGTGGTCCTCAGGGGCTGTCACCAGGACTTCCTGGTCTCATTTATCCTTGGTCTATAATTGGTTCATTCATACAGCTGATTGACCTGAGTAGCCAGCAGCTTGGTTGAAAACATCAAAGAAGAGGACGTAAACTATCGGAGCTGCTGAGGCTTTGCAGCCTTTGCCCCCTCACCCGTCACATCCCGCTTTGTTTTGATGACTCTTGTACGGGTGACGGCCTCTGTAGCAGAAGGGCACAACATGTTGGGAGCAGAGGTGAAAACACAAACTTCTGCGGCTAGTTAGAAGCACTGGAGTCATATTTCCCAGCAGAACAACAGATGCTGCTCATGCAGCTGCACTGTTGAGAGAAAAGTCTATTTTCTTGTCGTTTAGCTTTAATGTTTTCATTATGAACCACAGAAAGAAACAAGACGCTTATAAAAGATGTGATTATTTAATTGTTTGAAGACTTAAATTTAAATGTGTGTTTATTTAAAAAAAACCAAAAATTCAGTTTTACAGATGGTGACATTTAATTGCGATTAACTGGGACTTTATTAGTACCGGGTCAGACTCTTGTTTTTTCTGGAGTCTCTGTTTAGTCTATAATGACTAAATGCACTGACATCTGGCAGGAAGTTATAATTTAACTTAACTTTTGTTTCCCACTTGATTTAATGCAGTTTGAATTATAGAAGAAGATTTTTGGACAATCAGCTGTCTCTCAGTAGGTTTTGATTCCTAGTTTAAATCTCAGCTGTGGCTTTACTGCATGGAGTCTGGGTACCTGAATGCTTCATCTTATAGTATTTAAAGCTATCACAGAAATACGAAGCTTGAATGCTTCAACAGTCAAACAGATAATTTTTCAGTAATAACATACACAAATAGCTCTCATTTGTTTCCTACATAGACATATGTTACGATGAAATAAGCCATTGTCTTTCCAACATTGTGGTGTTTCATCAGCAGCTTAAGATTTTAGTACATGGAAATAGTTATTCCTCATTATGCTTTATTTTTCTAGAATAAAAGGCCTTTACACACCGGAACCAATTCAAATAAACCATTTTCCATTTTTAAATAAAATGGAAATAAACAACACAAAATTACAAATATTTCAGAGGTGAAATACAAACGTTTTTGTCCGTGCACACCATGATGTTAAACTGAAAATAAATCACAAAGATTTTAAAACAAATTTGCAATGTGACAAAACAAAACTTGGATTTCATATCTAGTGACGAAAATATTGTACTGATGCTGCAAAAGCAAAGTAAAAGAGAGGCACTAAGTTCATCCTACTCTAGAAAAGAGCAGATAACGTGGGGATTTGTTTAGTCCTTGGTGGAGCTGGACTTTAGAATTTCCATGGGCAAATGTGAGAATCTGCCTCAGCAGTTAGCTGCTAGCTTGAAGAAGCAGAGAAAAATAACAAAGACACTCAGCCATGGTGATACAAAGTTGGAATGAAGTTGCAGCGACAAAGTGACACTTACATAGATCTCAACCATAGACTGTATATAAAAAGATGGACGGAGCCTCCATGATGTCACCCATAGGTTTCTGAAGAGCTAAATTTAAGCTCGGTGTGCGGCTCCTACTATCGCCATCTTGGCAGGGGCATGTGTGCTGTCTCGCCTAGAAAATACAAATATGGGCAAAGAGGTGGAGCTGAGAGGGGGGCTGTGAGCGTCATGGTCGATGATTGACATCACATAAACTCCGAGCTTTCTGTAGCTAAGAGCTAACCGAGCTAACCCGGAGCTAACAGGAGCTAACCAGCTAACTGAGGTAACCGGGCTAAAGCTAAGTCACGCTGTTAACCGGCTAAAAACTGCAGCTGTTCTCTGTTCTTCTGACTTGAAGCAGGAGATTGGGTACCTGTCAATCAAAAGGACACACCCCTAAATATGCTTAATTTTGAGATAAAATTAGTTTTAAACTGGCGAGTTAGATAAAAAATCACTCCCCTCACCAGTTGTCATGAAGGTAAACCTGACCTATTAAACCTAACATTGATTTTTGTACCAGGCTGTAAACATGTTTATTTCTGCTGTGAAGTTGGCCTTTTTAACATGGGAGTCTCTGTGTTGCAGCCCCTAGTGGATGAAGGTGGAACTGCAGTTTTATGCACTTCCACATAGGCTTCACTTTTAACCGCCGGAGGCTCCGTCCATTTTCATACGGTCTATGATCTCAACTGGCCCTGCTGACACCGTCAACACTCTTATTGGTCTTTTGCATCTGTCAGATGCAAATATTAAGAACAATCAACCTTAGTTGGAAAAGTTTGCAAAATTGCTGAACAAACTTTTATGACTGATACAAAGTTTGCGTTCATTTGTTAAAAAGAAAAAAAAAATTGTAATAGGTATGTAAATTAACTTTGCAAATATTCTCATTTTAATCTGAGCCATTATCTATATCTGATGCAGACCAGGTAGTTTGAGTTCCTAAACCAAACCTCAAAACTGTGTTGCTTAAATCAACCAAACTATGTAGGAAATCTCCAATAAACAACAAATTAATCCAAATGTGGAAATACAAGCCAACTGTTACATAGTGGTTCAATCCCAAATCTTTTGCTGGTATTTCCTGTGTCTTCCCTGTTTGGGAAATATAATCCAGAGTTAATCTTCTTGTTATTGTCATCTAACTCATCCATAACTGCTATAAACTATGCCGGAAGAAACAACCGTAAATGAGACCACTTGTCTCAGAGTTGCCAGATTTAGTCAAAGCAGCAATATTTAATGCCTGGAGAATGAGGTACTTTGAGCTAAATGCTAATTTTAGCTAGCTAACATGCTAACATAACCACATCAACATTGTTCAGTGTTGCATGCAATATTTCGTTGCTTCTATCTCTCATTTTCTTATGTTAGCCTGAAAATGTTTGTTTACATACTGTAATATTTCCAAATCAACATGTTCTAATATTATTTCAAATCAAATTTTATTTATGTTGTACATTTCATCCCATAAAGCAACACAAAGTGCTTTACATAATAACAGCAATGATTAAATATCATGTTAAAATAATTTCAACTTCAAATTAGAAATAAAAAATAACCCACTGATCCCATTTTACATAAACGTCAGCCAACAATGCCAGACTTGATGCTGCTGTGAGGAAGCAATATCTATCCACACCCCACCAGTGGACCTGAAGCTGTTACTACACCCATCCTACACCGTAATCATTAGGATGCAATGCAGGACCCTCCAACCACCCACAACATGTGATCAGCACAGCAGTGACTCTGCAGACCAAACAAGAACAGCCCCCAGTGTGGAGCATCTCAGTTAGGACTTATAGCTATAGCTTTTATTTACGTTTTATGTGAAACGTTTTGTTTTAGCTGCTGTGTCTTTAAATCTGCTTGGATTTGTCAAAAATAGCAGTGCTTGAGGTGTTTGTTCATTCTTTGTCAGATGGTGTGCCAAGCTCACCACGTGGCTCGTAGTATGCAATCGTGTTTCATGCTTAAGACAGCAAGTCCAACAAGAAAGGCCATGATGTCAAACGAAAGGTTTCAGGCTTCAGTAGTGTGTCTTCATCAGGACTTCTCTCTTTTACTGAACAATAAATCACATTAAATATTATTTGTATGTTCTGTTGTTAAGCAAAGTTGAGTGCAGTTTCATTATAATATATTTATAAATATATATTTGTCTATTTCTTCAGGTTGTTGCCTATTACAACGGAACCACTAAAGACATAATTTGGTCCCAGACAGAGAAGATCAACTGGCCAGGTGGTGGCCCGCCACTGGACAACCCACCTTGTGTCTTTTCCACAGATGACCCATCCTGCAACGACGGTATGTAACAAAGAACTCCTGATCCAACATATAATAGAACAGCAGGGTAGAAGGGGTTAATTCATGGGGCCACTGAATGCAGGAAAAGAATGAATATAAGCAAGCTCATACCCAGAGCTGACATCCAGGGAAGATTTATTAGACTTAATTACATATTTCTTGTCATATGTGCTTTTATCATGCTGCAATAATTAATGCTTAGACTTTCCTTGTTTTCATCATAAGAAGTGAGAGAGTGAGATGCAGCCGTCAAAGTAGAATGGAAGTGCTGGGTGTGGTGGTGTTGAAAGCTCTGAGCGACAGTTTTACAGTAACAGATGATATAACGTCGGAAAACCACCGCAATTATAAATATATTATAGAATGGATGCAGGGTAATGAATGGAAGAGCAATAAATCTGATTTCATCCTCAAACATGTGGTCAGGATTTAATTATATGCAGAGTTGAGAGAAACTTTATGTTGCCTTTCTCCAGTGTGAACTTCAGGGAAAAGGACAATGAATTTTCATAAAACTAACATTTAACAGTTTCATAAATTCAAACTAAAGTTTTTTTAATTAAAAGAAACAAAGTAGGCTCACCCTACAGTTAACCTGCAGAGAAACCTGTTGAACTGCGTTTTAGAAAAGGTGCTAGCGCTAGTTAAACATTCTTCAAGATAATGTAAAAACTACTGAAGCGAACAGAACTTTAAAAAACAAATAAAACCTCAATTACTGCTAGAACGTGCCTCTCTACCTTTAACATAACAATTTTAGGGTTCATTAACTTCTCTTTGGCATACAGCTTAGGTTTCAACACTATTCCAACTGGGCTATTTCTGTGGATCTAGCTTTAGCTGATACCCAAAAGAGAGCTAAGTTTCGAGGCAGAACCAATATCACAGTGTTGAATGCAAAGGAGTCCTTTAGCATAAAATACAGTAAACGTTAGTTATTTATTTAAATAACTTGCTACATGAACAAAATTTTGGTGCAATTTTGTGAAATGATCACAAAACTGCCTTGTAGCTGGAATAATTTAGAGCTAGCATAAGCCAGTTAAATATTTTAGACTTTACACTATCAGCCTAATGTTAGCTGCCATCACTCTCCTTAATTCTCCCGCTGCTAAAAGAGCAGCAGATAGCCTGGAGAAACTCAACAGAGTTTGGGCAAAAGAACCCCAGAAGCTAAGAAACCAGCCGCTAGTCTCCAACAGAAGCATGTCAGTGATGAAAATCATGTGTTTTTATCATTTCCCACTTTGCAAAATTATTTCTATCTTCTTTTATAATAGTAGGAAAGCCCAAACTATAGAGTGAAGCCATATTTTCAGCCAAAGTTAGCTTGTATACACATTTTTAATGCACATTATTAATGCTGTTTGGGTAAAATTGCAGCAGCAAAGAGCAATGAATACACTTACATTACACATAACAATAACAACTAGAAACAGCTATTATTGAAATAATAGCAACTGTAAATGCCCATTTATTGAACTGTGCTGAATGATTGAAATGAAATTGCCTAAGTAAGAAATTGAAAGAAAACTGACATTTTTTTAAATTGCGCCACATCAGGTTTGAACCTATGAACTTCTGAATTGAAGCACACTGACTTACTCACTACACCACTAGTAGTGTACCACCACCTTGGAAAAAGCTTTGAAATTTTTTCCATTTGGGATGGGAATGCCTTTTTTTCACTTCCAGCGGGGTGTAATTAGCAGGATTGCAAAAACATGTGTGAGGTTGAACTAAACCCCAGTAAAAATGTGACGGACTTTATTGTTCAATGTGAAAGAACTTTTTTAAATGTGTTTGAGATTTATCAAAGTGTTGAAATTTTTCAGGGAGCATTGTTGGAACAAATCCTTCATATTTAACTGAAACATTTGCAAATAAATTCCTTTGCTCCTTGAAGTGCGCAGCTGAGACTAGGGCTGGGCGATATATCGAATATACTCAAGATATCGTGGCTAGTCCTCTGTGCGATATAGAAAATGCCTATATTCATCATATCCGAGTATCCTGTTGTCACGCAGTTGTTTTTAGCTGTGGGCGGGGTTTCCTCTGTCCTCCTCGACTCTGCACCGCTTTGCACAGAGAGTTAAAGCAAGCGCACCTAGTTACGTACATAACGTGAGCTACGTGCTACGTCATGAGAGGCAGCGTGTAGCCACTGTTGCCATCTTGGCGACTTTCTCGCTAAATCTGGCGACTTTTTTTGTGAAAAGCGACAAATCTGGCGACTTTTACTGGAGTTGTTAGAAACTTTCCTGGTGTTTTGGCGACTGACTTTAAAGCACATATTGTAAAGTTATTGTCAGAACGAGAGTCTCTCCCCGTCCTAAAGCACTCAGTCGCTCCGGCTGCAGCTGCAGCCAATCAGAGGATCAGAGAGGACACCTGCACGACTCCACCTACAGTCACAATGAACAGCCAAATCCGTCACTGATCCCACTCTGGATTACAGAGTGGGACGTAAATTACAAAGTTTTTCACGTCACGCAAAAATAATTAATTCTATTTGATTACATTCACAGCCTCTGTCACTTACTCACCTCATCCACTGTGTGTGACACAAGCATATTTATCTAGCTCGTCATGTCTCTAGAAAGTACAGAAAGCAGTGGGAATCAAACCCTAAATTAAAAACTGGCTGAAGCCGTTTATTGGAGATGATACGAGGACATTCTGCCTGTATTATGAGACTGATTTCCACGCTAAACTCTGCGATGAAAAAAACCCAAAACATGACAACTCAAAAACGTATCCATAAAGCAAAGCCTTATAATAGTTCAACCCAAAGCAAGCTATAACTAAACAAAAAAAAAAAGAAAAAAAAAAAAAAGACTAAAAGTAAGGAAACTACACAAATAAAAAAACATAAACGTATCTCTGTCAAAGTGTCTCTTTTGGGTCACTGTGCAGTCCCAAGCTCAGATAAAGGAGGTGGGTTGGACATGCAGCTAGCTATTCCACAAAACAAAACAATCCTTTGGTTAAATTTGATATTTGATAATCTAACATTTAATAAAGCAGGACAAAGCGGATTTATACAATGTGGTTTTAATGGTATTCAAAATAATTTTTTAAAGGGATAGACTGTTTCAGTGGCAAAAAAAGAAAAGAATAGAAGAAAAATAGTACAGGATCCATCATCTGGCGGTGGTTTGGATACTGGACAGAAGAGGTTGACCAAACAACTGTCGTATGCAAAGTATGTCACAAAAGTGTCGCCACACAAGGTAGTAGTACCATAAATTTATTTCATCATTTGAAAAGTCACCCCCTAGAGCACCTATTTTCATACGTTGCATTTATTACATCATGCAAAGGCACTTTATTTTGTTTTAAAATGACATGTTTCTGCCACTGCTTTAACTGTTCAATAAATACAGTTTTGATCAATTTGCTTCGTTACAATTTCATCCTTTTGGCATGAATGTTTAAAATCAGCATATCTTAATGCAGTATGAACAATTATGTTTTAATGGAGACACAAAATCATATTACTGATGTGATTATATGCACCAAAGCATTAATTCAAGGCTAAGGTAAATATAGAGATATATATCGTATATCGTGACATGCCATAAAAATATTGGGATATTACTAAAAGGTCATATCGCCCTGCCCTAGCTGAGACCAATAGTTAACATTGAGCAGCCTGCAGAACTGCATTCCATCACACAAACAACAGCCAGCAAATGACAATGGAGCTATATGTTAAATGCTGCATTTGAACCTGTGCCTTGTGTGCGTACCTGTGTACCAGTGCACAAAATGGACCAATCGCTGACTTCCGTTTTGTCCAATCACTGGAGAGGATTTTAACATTTGGCAAAAATGGGAATAACTTGAAAAGTTTACATGTTAGAAAGACCAAAAGTCATAGCACATATCAGTTTGACATTTGAATGGTTGAAGTGAGGCAAAAGGTGTAGGAGGAGTAGCGTGCCAAACATTTTGCAGGAAAGACAATGGGGACGGGAACTTGATGAACCGGAAACTGCAAACTGGTGCTCCGAAACCCTGTTGAACCAGTCTTCAGCTCATTATGCAAAAACTGACCAATCGCAGAGCTGAATTTTTGCAACGTCCAATGCACAGTGGGGTTGAAAGACTTTCATCCAATCACAAGGCTGAATTAATTATTGCAAAATGTTAAATATCTCAAAAACTACAAAGATTTGAAATGACAAAAGTCATAGCACACTTCTCCTGAAGGAGCTGCAGGGTTTAAGATGCGAATGGCTGAAGTGACTTGAACAAGGAGTAGCACGGCAAAGTTTGGTGGAATAATAAAAATGGCCGAACAGGATCTCAATAATGCCCCCATGGGCATTCACATTAATTATTGTTTTAGTCTAATAATAAACTAATACTGGACTACAAATCTTCATCTTAACATGTTAGTCCCACTAAAATCCTATTAAATCAAAATTGTCAATACTGGGCTAATACACCTGGAACAGGGGAAAGGGTAGGCAACACCGGTCCTTGAGAGCAGCACTTCTGCAAGTGCTGGGAGTTTCCCTGCTGCAACACAGCTGACTCAGATCAGTGGGTAATTAGCAGACTAGTGAAGAACTTGACATCCAACTGTGCACATGTCTGCTCATTAATTCAGATATGTTAGGCGTATTTCAGCAGGAAAACTCCTAACTCTTGCAGCACTATGGCTTATGAGGTCCAGAGGTGGTCACCCCTGACCCAGAGAATGTGCTTGGAGATGGATTTACTCCTTTCTATCAGATTCTCGTGGACCAAGATGATCCACACAAGCTATAACCATCATCATGGTGCCATTTGACAAAATCTGCTTTAAAGTAATTTAAATTCAAAGCATGTGTAATAAATTCCACTGTACACTACTTACAAGTAAGATGGTCCCCTACAGATAAAGTTATGCAGCAGTAAACCTTTAATTTTTTCTCACACTTTATTCCTCCCCCATGTAACGCATGTAAGTATAATCAGATGAAACTTTCCCCATGGCGCGACTCAAAGTGTGCATGTAATAGTACTAAGTGTAGGTTTTTCTAGAGGTTAAACCATATTTCCATCTGGACACAATCTTTCCATCATTGCCAAAGCTGGAACCATGAAACAGACATTACTACCACAGTCATTTGTCCAAGAAACAAATGCAGATTGTTCTTTTTTGGAGAACAAAACCCATATGTTAGTGGGTGTTTTTGTCCACAATTAAAGGGGCTTAACTCCTGTTTGAATAATTTTGGGTAACAAGAAAGTTGAGCTTCAACTTTTTTCTTTTAAAACTCAGTACTGAGTATTGTTATAATATATATAATAATATATATATTATAATAATGATAATAAATCCACAGGTTTTTAGGATTGCCCTCAAGTGGGAACACTTTCTGGTGTTGGTTACCGTTCAAATGATATTTCTTTAATTACAACCATCAGCTGAGCCATGATTTGCAGCAGGTGGTGTGATTGGAGTCCATTTGGGCTTTAAATGTACATCAGGGATGCCAGAGCTGTGTAGCTGTGTGAAATTGTTGCTCGTGTTTGGTGGTTTGACAGATAGCTTCAGCAGTGCAGCTGCACACCAGGAAGTCACAGCTGTGATTTTCAAAGAGCCTTTTTTTTTTTCCAAAGATATGAATGTGGACATCTGTTGAGCACATGAGAGTGTAATCCTTTTTTTTTTTTTTCTTCTTCTTCCTCCTCCTGTTTCCAGGTCATCTGCCAGTTCTGGGTATTGTAGCTGTGGGTTCTGGCTTAGCGCTCATCATTTTTGGAATTTCCAGTTTCCTCATTTACAGGTGAGTTGATCCCCGTCTGCTTCTTTTAGCTCAAACAAGAGAAATGCTGAGGTTTCCTTTTTGAAACGTGCCTATAGAGGAGAAACTAAAGGAGCGTGTGTTTGAGACAGGATTTATGGATTGTGCTGCTGGATGCTGGTGTGCTGTTTATGAATGCGGTTGCTATAGCAACAGCTCAGCAGGTGACAACATTAAAGCAGTGGTGAAGTCTGTTGAAACTGAGCTCATGTACTGGTCGTGCACGGCACCATCTCCCACCTTTATCGGCTGATCATTAGTAGGTTCAATAAGTTTATGTGCTTTAGCTAAGTTCACACGCTGGTCCTGTCAGGTAAACGTGGTCCTAGTTGATGTTTGTTTGCACCTTTTAAAGGATTTCACATTTGTTTTAGAGAATTAAAACTTTAAAAATCTTATTAGAAAAGCTGATTATTACATTTCAAAACTAATATTATGTTTTAATTACTTATATACAATCCCGCCATTTTTAAATAAATATTATAAAGGTACATAACAGGAACATAAGAATATTACTATTAAAAAAAAACAAAACAAATTGATTAATCTTTTTCTCATCAACTTAGTCCATTGTTATACATCCGTCTCTGTGTTTTATGCTTGCAACATGGGCTTGAAACGAGGGATAAAAGCAGAGTATTTGAAGAGCAAATGTGCAAAAGATCTACAGTTTGTTGATAAATGTGTGGAAAGTTATTGAAAGGTTAAGAAAACAAGGTTCCCTTCAGAAATGTTTTTTATCTGCTTTTTTTCCTCTGCAATATATAATATCATCGAATGACTTTTGGGATTCAGAGATATTTCAATATGTAAGCTTTTCGATCAGTCGGGGAAAACTGGATCAGGAACCTTCAAAGACTCATTTTAACGAATAAAGGCCCATTTAGGCTCCCTTACGTACATAAACGGGGACATTTTCATACGTTGCACCCCTCGTGTCTTTTACGTTGCTATAGGGTTCATCCACCAGAGGGCAGTACTGAGTGTTCACGCTGTCATTTTGACACGGTTGGTAGCAGTAATTTGTAGTAAAGTTGTTTACAACCATCCATAATCACAGGAAGAGGTGGAACGATATTATTTATTTCATTCTCTGCTCCTTCTGTGTCCTTTTCTGGTGCTTTTCATTTGGAGATTTTTGTGTCATCATCCTCCTGTTTCTCTTCTTCTTCTCTGGTTTGTTCTTTTAGCTGGTTGCATGTGGGCTCCACAGCTCAATACTACCCCCACGATTTCCGGTGGTATTGCACCATCGTCTGTGTTGAATAACGGATCCGCAAGGACCCTAAGAACTAAACAATTTACATTTCGATTGCTGACGCAGAAGATGTACAAAACCCCCCATTTGTCCGAGTATCCGTCTCCTGGGAATATTTCATCAAGCATGAAATTATAGTTTCATTCTCTAATAGCACAAAAAAATTAAGCGTTATGTTAACTTTGTCCAGAAAAGACGTTGACTTCTCTGTGCTTGGAGGCATCGGGGATGTTTATCGCCAGGTTTATTGTGGTCAGACCGATCAGTATTCCAGATCTTTTTTAGAGAGATGTGGGAAAAAGATGCCATGTGCCCTGTTTAAAAGACAAAAAGAACCATTCATGCTATTATCAGCAATAGCAGTCTTCAAGTGGGGCTGTGGGGGTTGTAAGTGGTGCTTTTACACTCCGGCAGAAATATCCTTTTAGAGAAAGACGCGTTCCAGAGGCTTTTAGTCTCATCTGAGGTATCTCTGTTCTCTTACAGATATTGAGATGTTTGAAAAACGGGACAACAGACAGTTCACGGCTTAGTTTCCTCGATCCTACATCCTAATAAATCAGATTACATTCCATTAGAGGCTAATATTGAAATCCTAAAAATCTTGACACTTATTAGAGCTCATCGTTGGGTTGAAACATGAAAAGTGGAACTATTTTCTGCACAGAATGCAGTGGGATTAGACCTTGTGCCACTGCTTCCTTCAAGCTGATTCAAGATGCATGTTTGACATCGAATAAGGCCTGCTGCTTTTCTAATGGCTTTAACTTTGTGCTCAGCATTCAGCTGTAAAAACAAACCAAAATGAAATTGTTGCAGACTCCCAAGCGGCAAAGTCTACATGTTTATGTTTTACTATTAAGCCTTGTTTAATTACGCGAGAAGTAAATCATGCATGCTCCAAGTAATTAAGCTCCTGGAAGGATTTTTTTAAACCGTGGTAAACATCGCCGGTGATGTCTGCGAGCAATGAAGGGATGTTAACGTTTCTCTCTCTCTTTCACCGTTTCTCCAGAGGCGTCGTTACATAAGCAGCTAACTCTACTGTCCACTTACAAATGCATTGATCTGTGAGGTGACTTATAATTACTGCACAGCAAACGAATCACAACGGTAATCTGATTTACTTTTGTAATACTGACCATTAACACAAACGAGTGTTAATCACCAGCCAATCAGAGTGGATTTTGATCAGAGGAGTGATTGCAGAAAGATGGAGGAGCAGCTATCCACCTGAGGTAATTCCACTAAACCTGAATCTGAGTTGATCATGCTAAAATTTAAATAATCAGCAGATAATCAGATGCAGACGGTGCATTTATTCCTCAATAATGAAGATTCTTCTTTGTTTTGTTTTTTTTGTTTTGTTTGTTTTTGTTTTGTTTTTTCCAGCTCCCAGTTCAGCAAGCGCTACACGGTTTCCAAACTAGGTAGCTAGTTTTCTGCAGTCTTGGCTGGTAAGTTTCTGTTCTTGGAGTTCATTGAAATAAAAAGTCAATAAATAAAAAGTAGGATCCAAATATTACATTTGATCTATTTCTGTTCTGGGAATTTCACTGGGAAACACTGATGCATTTGCAGCTTCCCTTGACCCCCAGTTTGGAACTTTTTTGCTGTAGTGCAGCTATATTTAGACCCTTTTACTAAAAGTATTATCCAAAACAGATCCGAACATGCTTTCCATTGGTTAATTCGATTCAGCTTCAAGCTAAACGTAAAGCTTTTAAAATGAATTTGAGCTTTTTTTTTTTTTTTTTAATGATTTTTTTCACATGGTAGGCTAACAAATCGCTTCCTGTTGTTGCAGACGCCAGAGGGGCTTTGCTGACGGACAGAGCGTTGGACAGCAAAGCTTTTAACAGCCGCCTTAAAGACCTGCCAGCTGCTGAGGGGCCTTTATTTTCAGAACTTGACCTACAAAAACACCACTAAATGTCTGGAATATTTTGTCACCATCAGTAGTTGCTCGGATCAGTTTCTCAAGCTCAAGGTGCAGATTTACCTGAAACATTCATGTTTACTTTATATTTTTAATATAAAAAATATATATTTTTTCTGAATAATTATTACTTTCTGCTGTTTTCATGCTAGTTTATTTTTAAATAATTAACCAGATCAGTTATGTGTTGGGAAATGTAATTTATGTCATTTTAGGAGTTTTATAGCTGGGTTTTATATGAGCAAATGGTATTTTTGATAATGGAACTGGAAATGTAAACAAAATGTCACTGAACATAAAGGGTAAATAAACATGGACTTGTGTGTTAAATCTTCGGCTTCTGTTTTTTAACCATTTGTGCTTGAGAGTCTCTCATCAGCCAAAGTTTTAGATGTTTTATTGGAGCTAGATTATTGTTTTATATTTCAACACTTTAAGACCAGTCCATAATAAAAAGGTAAAAAAAAAAAAAAAAAGAAAGTCAAGTTTTTTTTAATATGGGGTCTTTTTTTTTGGCCCTTTGACAAAATGTAGCACAAAACTTAACTTTTTGTTTTCTTATGTGACTGGTTAGAAATTTCTATCTTGTAATCGGACAAAAGACACAAATCAGATTTTTATTACTTTTTATCATATAGTTACGTATAATGTGTCAAATGTACGTGTAAAATGTTCCATATGAATAAAAATAAATGTTGAGCCTCTAAAAGACAGAAACAACTGATAAAATGTTAAGTTTACTCTAAAAAGATTATTTACCGGAAGATTTTAGGACTTGCATGCCCACACGGGACAAAATGTGCACATTTCACGGGGCAGCTGGTAAATTCTTCGCCTTGGAGCTTCGGACTGTGGGGTTGGTTTTGGAGTCTGCTGGGCGGCAGCAGTGTGAGGGGATGTTAAGCAGAGCAGCACAGACTCTGTTGTTTTAATGAAGGGGTTGGTCCAGAGGAGGTATTCACAAATGGGACTTGTGAAACAATAGGCCCAGTGTGGAGCCGCACACTTTGCCCCTCTGGCTGCCAGAAGTCTCCAAACGGGACTCTTTAAATAGAAAAGTTTTGGGTTGTTTTGGTGAAGGTGTGTGTTTGAGAACTACAAGTCGCCGGTGCCTTAATGCCTCCAAAATACTTACAAAGCATCTGAATCTGTGACCAGTTTGATCTGACCTGATGATTCTGGGACCGGCTTTGGCTGGACTGGGGAGGATTTCTGAAACACGTTGATATGCAAATTCTGCAGCCATCTGGAAGCGTTTTACACCTTTTAGGTCGCCTTGGAATGCTTGAGCTCCGCTCGTTTTTCGTTTCTATGTGTTTTAAACCAAAAAATGAGCCCCCCCCCCCCCCCCCCATTCACCAACACAGGAAAGAAAAGAAAAGCAAGCATGTAAAAACAAACGGAGAGACTCTGCTTTCCAAAAGCGGAGTTTTATTTTTGAACATGTTCTTGCTGTAAATCATTAAATGTCAAGAAACGGCAGCTCCTCAGAGATTTGCCCCAGATGTGTCGATTTGCTGGAATGCCTCTTCCTCTCTGTGAAGCCTGCCTGCCAGACCGGCGCTCAGAAATAACACTCAAAACGTGTCAAAAATATCCCCAACAAGAAAATTAGGAGATGAATTACTCTGGTTCAGCTGTGCACACATTAGCAGCACTTTCTATCTGCATTTGCTGCAATTTATACGCACATGATCCACCATAAGAGACAAAAATGATCGAACCAACTCTGAAAAAAAAGAAAGCCTTTCTCTCTATTCCTGTCTAGATTGCAGACGGCTGCCATATGTCATATATGCTTTGCTCAAAATCTCTTTGACCCATTTATGACTAATAAAAGCTGCACACACTCCGTAACCTCACGCTTCAGCCTCAAGTGTCCATTATGGGAGACACACACACATTCATTCATTACTTTTTTCACATTTAAACTTTCACATTTCTTCATTTTTCTGACCACTTCAAGTGCCTGTTAAGCTTCCAGTTAGCAGATATGTGATTGGCCATGAGCGTAAAAGGAGGTAAAAGAAGAAAATTTAAGAAATTGACTTCTTGGTTTGTTTTTGTTGCATTTTTTAGTCTATTCAATGTAAACACAAAACAAATTTAGCATTTTTTGAGGAAAGAAATTCAATTTTGGAACTTTTTATTGGGAAGTATGAAAAACGACAACTGTTTAAACAGGAAGATATTTGAAGGAATAAGTTTCATGACTCTTTAACAAGCCTTTTCTCTGATTGCCATTCAAATTAAAAATAATGATTTAATATTTCTACCAACGTCTAAACAATTAACTTTAAATATATTAATAATTTGAGCTCATGATCTTTCTTTTCTAATATTTTGTTGCAATGTTTCTTTGAATACAGTCCTTTTTATAGGAATAAAAACAACTATTTTTTCCAACTTTGCTAAACTTCTACAAGAAGCAAATATTGTTCTGTCTCAATAAAATCTCAATAAAATACACAAAAAGTCAACAGAAGCATTGATATGAATGACCGTTATCTCAGGAAATACCAGCAGGGATGATGGAAACCAAACTGGAGCTAATTTTACATTTGTTTAAGGCGACTGGAAAGATTAAATCCACACAGCTTCAAATAGTATCCCCCAAGTGGGCCGTGAGTTGACAGACCACCGAGCCTGTGGAGGATTTTTGTTCGTTTAAGTTCAGCTAACGGTGTCGTAACCTTGTGGTAAAAACAGCGGCTCGGGACGTCTGTAAAAACCCCAACCGAAGCAGATTTGTCCCTGTGATCTATGTACTACTGTTCCCCTTGTTCAGCTCACCACGTGGTTTTTCCCTCTGCACAGGAAACTGAAGCTGGAGAAGGAGCTGGCTGGAATGCTGTGGAGGATTCGGTGGGAGGACCTGCAGTTCGAGAGCCCCAACAAATACCACAAACGAGCTGGCAGTCGGCTCACTCTCTCACAGGTAGATGATCTCAAACAGCAACGCTACACCGGATCCTCAGCGAGCATTCAGGTGCCGCTCCTGAAAGCAATCTAATAACTGTCAGCTAACACAATGGAAATTGTGTTTCCTCCTATAAAAGCAAAGCGAATCCAAATCTTTTGTGAGTTTACACATTCCTGAAAGCTTTCCCAGCGGTGGCCGACTTTACAGTAGCGGACGCGCTTTAAATGATTGTTAAAATAAGCCTTTGGCTCCTTTTCTGCATTATATAATACCTCCTCACGTTCCTTGAGTATCAGGTTATGTTGTCTGTGGGCTAAATGCATCTCTTCTGTGTTTCATCCCACACGTGCAAGCGTTCATGAAAAGCACACACACACACACACACACACACACACACACCTTTTTCATTCCTGCTACTCAGCCCAGCTCCTGGGATAATGTGTGAGTGGAAAAGATGGCGATATTCCAAACCCATGTATTTTCCAGTGCGCCTCACGCTGCCAATGTTTGCATTCTATACAAGCGTGTACTTGACTGTGCTGGTTGTCTGCGTGCAGCTACCCACTTCATTTTATTCCCTCTGTGTCCTTTGCAGACATCTGGCCAAGGTCTCTCCCTGGAAACAGAATGCTGTACGTTTCACTTACAGTATTTTGTCACCAGAGGAAACCTTGGCTTTAATCCTCTTTGCTCTCATCGACACCTTTTCTTCTCACTTCTTCTTTCCATCTTCTCAGAGAGGCTCCAGCTACGGCTCCTTGATAACCGCTCACGGAAAATATCAGCTATTTGCAAAAACTGGCTATTTTAAGGTAAGGCTTAGTGAGTTCTGACATTTTCAACTCCTGCGCACTCCTTTCCCACCCACACATGTGCACACTCACAGAGAAAGCAAGAGAGCTGGCGAGGCGAGAGAAAGAAAGAGTGTGGGCGAGTTTAGGTAGTTGGTTTTAATGCAAGCTGCAGAATGCGTCAGTTTTCCTTTTCCCTCTCTGTTTTTTTTTTTTCTTTCTTTCTCTCTGGTTCTACTCTCCCGCCTCGCAGTCTGGACATGAGCATCAAATTGTTGCTGCTAATTTATTAGTGTAAGATGGGGGCGGTGTGAGGAAATGTGACAATAGAAGCTGCTGAATGAAGCGATTACTGGATTGTGTTTCGCTGAATGATGCAGGTTTTTAATTTAGTTTCATTTTATTTTACTGATTCAGTAGTACAGATGTACCTTTTAAGTATCATACAAGCCAGAAATGCAGTGATGAAACGCCCTTGGCAACACTGCAAACACTGGAAAGTAAGAAAAAGCGTCCTTTGTTCCCTGCTCTTCACATAGAAAATAAAGAAACGCAGGTAAACTTCTTCCTCAAAAACGCACCTGTAAGCTGAAATCTCGCTTCACAACACCGCCCGGCCTTCTCATGTCCCTTCCTGCTTCTTATGGAGACTCTTGTTGTTGTCATTTTCTTCTGGTTTAACTTGTTTTTTTTTAACAAAATGCTGCATCTGTGCCGTTCCTTTAACTGTTTTTTGTTTTCATGCTGCACAGGGAAACTTGGTGGCCATCAAGCATGTCAATAAGAAGAGAATAGAGCTCACAAGGCAGGTTTTAATGGAACTCAAACATGTAAGTATTCACTGAAAATCTCAGCTCTGATTTGAGGAGGAATGAAGTGCATCAGCATTGAGACGTTCTTTTTGTTTTTATAATAAAGATAAAACAAACTAAAAGGATTCATCTGCAGTCGGCTCGATAAGCAGAGAAATGAACTCATTACTCCTACTTTTCATGCCTCTCATGGGTTTGATTGCTTAATGAATAAAGTTCAAAATCCTGTTAATCACTCCGTCAGCCTTACAGTAACTGGATCGGCTGCCAGCAGTTCCTCTGACCTACAAAGCTTTTGCGATACAAACCTGGCAGGATCCTTCACAGCCTGCTCTGCTGCAGCCGTGTTTTCTCTACAAACCACATTCCTGGGAAAAGATGGAAAGTCTTGGATGAGACTAATAGAAATTTGTGATTCTTTTTTTTTCACTTATTTGAACAAAGATATAATTTTAAGCGTCTTTACTGACCTGATTCACTGTTTTAATAGAGCATGGATGCATTTAGGATAAAATAAAGACAGAAAAGTCAGTAGAAAAATGCAAGTTGTGGACGATCCTGTGATCCCAATTCCCAAAAAGTTGAGATGTCGTGTAAGTCAGTGATTTAATCTCATGAATTCAGTTTGTTTTATTCCTAGTTAAACATAAATAAACATAGTTAAACTGAGACAATTTCATGCAAAATAATCGTTTATTCTGAACCTGATGGCAGCAACACATCTGTAAAAAGTAGTTCCAGTTTGTTTCCAGTTGTTTAGCCCTGTGTAGCATCTCCTCTTCTTTTAACATCTGTCTGTGAACATCTGGGTGGTGAGGAGGCCAGGTGCTGGAGTTTTAAGAGAAGACTGTTGTCCCAAACTGGTCTGATGCAGGATTCTAGCTGCGCTGAAGTCCTGGACCTTCATTGCTGGACTTTTGCTTTCATGATGTTTTGTACTGGTCTAGACTGGAGCCAGACCAGTTCAGCAGCTGGATTCTTCTCCTGTCAAGCCACGCTGTTGTGATGGATGCAGGATGTGGCTGAAATCTGCAAGGTCTTCCCGAAAGACACGTTGTCTGGATGGAAACAGATGCTGATCTGAAACCTTCATGTACTTTTCAGCGTTGATGAATCTTTACAGATGTGGAAACTTCCCACGCCGACATCACCAGCTCTGGTCTTCCAAGACCACAATCCTGCAGGTTTTCCATGCATCCCTGTTCCAATACACCCGACTCAAACTAAACATTGTGCAGAACCTCATTGGCTGTTGGATCCATTTAATGGTGTGTTGGAGCAGGGATACTTTGACAACCTGTAGGCCCTGGAAGATGGGCGTTGGGAACCACTGCACTAATGCAACGCCATACCATCATAGATGCAGCTTTTCTACTGTCCACTAACAAGCTGGATGCTCCCTCTCCTCTTCAGTCCGCAGGACACGCCGTCCATGCTTTCACATTTTGATCCAGTTGACCCCAGAACAGTTTTCCACTTTGTCTCAGACCATTTTAAACAAGCTTGGGTCTGGAGAAGACAGCGTTGTTTCTGGATCATGATCACATAAATCTCTTCTTTGCATGATGGAGCTTTAACCCATGGATTTCATAGTGAACTGTGTTCACGCCGACATTTTTTGAAGTCTTTATTGAGCCCATGCAGTGATTTCCAGTAAAGAATTGCGTCTCTTTTAATGGAGCCACTAGCATCTAGTTTTGACCCGTTATCTTGTCCAGTGCGTACAGAGATTCCTTCTTATTCTGTGAATGTTTTGATAATACTGTACACTGAAGATAAGAGATCTTAAAACACAACAGCAACACACCTGATACAGATATTTATTAACAGACTTGTGCAGAACCTGACAACAAACTGTGAAAATCACTTTGATCTGAATCATGGAAACATTCCTGCAGGACATCGATCCTCTGCAGATCCTCGGTGTAGATAGTGGAATCATCTCAGTTTTCACAAATTTATGTTGAGTCATTTGTTTCTCATGTTTTTAGCCAGTTTGTTGCAAATTGGTGAAAGTCTGTCTATCTTTACGTCTCAGTGGCTTTGCCTCCCTGAAATACAACCTTTATACCCAATCATGTTACTGATCTGTAGCCAATAAACAATTTAGTTGAGGGACGTGTTGCTTCCATCAAATTCAAACTGAGCTGATATTTTCCATTGATGGTAAAATGTCTGACTTTCAACATCTGATATGGCTAGGAAGAAAGTATGAGTTGATTAAACTGACAAATTGCATTTAGTTTGATTTTCATTTTGCACAACATCGCAATTTTATGGGAACTGGGGATGTGCAGACAGCAGATTAACTGGCAACTGGTGAGGGTGTCAAGATTGGGTATAAAAAGGACATTCTTCCAAAATGTATTTTTTTCAAGCAAGGACAGGGCATGGCTCACAATTTTGTGACTAACTCTGGCTGGAAATCATAAATAACCTCCAAAGATATTTATAAGTGCAAAGTTTCAACATCAAGAGAGCATACTGTTGCAAAAAGAGTGGAAAACTTAATGTGTTGCGGTTTTAAAACTTTAAGTTTATCTTTAAGTCCTCAGGCAGCATTGCATGACAAATTCCACATTGCAAACAAAAGTTGATGTCAGGTTCATGCAGAAGATTAGAAAGACCATCTCGACAGTGTCTGTGATGGGATAGTACAGTGTTACAAGTATCTTGTAACGCATATGTGTGCGTTTCCATTACACCTAGAATTGTGCAAAAACTAAATATCAGAATAAAAAACGCAAATGGAAACACCTACATTTAAAAAAAAGTCTGAAATATCACTAAAACGTTTTTACGCCCTCATCAGGTGGTTTTTCAGATGTTTTATATCGAAATGTTTCGCAAAAGTGTAATGGAAACACTTTTTTTTCGCATTTACGTGTCCCTGGACGTGACGCAGGGGTTTGTGGCCAGCTCATTTCCAGTAAGGATGGTGCGGTGTGGAACAAACAACAGTGAATTTCAGAGCTTTAGAAAATAAAAGGAGGGATAAAAGCTTTGAAAAGCCGTAACAAATTCTACACAGCGAGTAGAAAGCCTCAAAATAAAACTACTTGCTACCTTGCATAATCCGTAATTCTCCTAAAATCTCACGGGCCGGACGAGATTTTATGAGAACTGAGGCTTGTGCACTGAACAGAGCTCAGTGGAAACACCTGCAAATTGCAATTGTTGTTTGTCCAAACTTACAAATATCGCTTTTATTTTGCAAAAAAATCAAAGCGATGTTAACAGAAATGCAGCTACTGATGTAGAGACCAATGCTTAAGTTGTTGTTATTTCAGTAGGACAAAACCAGTCTTCGTTCTGCTCAATTTACAACAGCATGACTTTACAGACAGAAATGGAAGTTGCTTGACTTACCTGCCAGTCTAGAAATATGTCTTATTGATAATAATAATAATAATAATAATAATAATATATAATAAAATAATAGCAATAATAATATGTAATAATAATAATCTAACTAATAATTGTAATGCTGAGAAAATTAGGATTTTTACCAACATCTGGTTCTGAAATGTTTTAATTGAGACATTTTTCTGACTCAATACTGCAGCAAACGTATCAGTCACAATCATTTGTGCCCATTTACAAGTGTCAGCTCTCCTCTTATTAACATCCTCACAGGATGTTGCTTGTTACTCACAGCCGAAGGCTTCACGTCCTGAAAGCGTCTCTTTAACATCAGAAACAGCAGCTGCTGATGAAAAGCTCCCTCTGCCTGGGAAATATTTACAAGAAAGCGATAAGGAAGCTGGGGCAAAGAGGAAAAAATGAGCAATTTCATGTGGTTTGGTGATGGAAACACAGTGTGGCACAGAGGAAAAGCCATAACCTGAAAATTACAGTGGGAGTCATGAACTAGATGGATGCTGGCAGAGAAGAGTTTCTCTTCTTACTTAGTCTGCAGCTCTTCTCAGATTAATTCTCTGTCTCAGCTCTGGGTTGTGGTGATTTTGTGCAAGCCACAGCTTGTTGCAGAGGAGCAGCCAGTGGCCTTTCGGTCAGTAGGCAGGCACACGGGGGGAATGAGGCCGCTGTCTGAGCTGGCAGCCTCTCAGATGCCCCAGGGGCCCGATCGGCTGTCAAACCTCAGCTCATGAAAAGCCAACCAGATGGGGGAAGAGACCAGCCTGCCAGTGGAAACTTAACCACTTGTCTTCCATCGCTGCTCTCACCCTCCCCTCCCTCGCAGCGCTGGTCCCCTTCTCACTAAAGTGCAGCAAATTATATAGGGCAAAGGATATGCTACCGTCCTGAGCTGTGGAACAGGGGCGACTAACTCTCCAGCTTTAGTCTGAGAGCTGCTGTCGCTCTCCGCACTCAAAGAAAAGAGTACGCCGTTGAAATATAGTCTGCCATTTCTGACCCTTTTTTTTTTTTTTTTTTTTTTTTAAAAAAAAAGTCATCCTTCGGTCATACGAGGTGAAATAAAAAAAAAAAGTTGTTTCTACAAAAGAGAATATTACGTTTCATCAAAGTAACCTGACAGAAAATATCTCTCATCCTGCTTCCTCCACACTGATATTCCTGCTCGTACATCCTTTCAACACCTCCACATTTTTTTTTTTTTCTTCATCATCCTCAGCACACTGGCTCATTCATAACCTCCGAGGGCAGTTCATGAACGTTTCAGCAGGAATGTGTCTCAACACGTAGCGCCAGCTTGTCCACTGCAAACACACTATTACGATGCATTTCTTATTCTCAAAGCTTTGTGCGTAAATAACCCCCCCCCCCCCCCCCCCCCCCACCCACCCACCCACCATCATCTGTTTCCAGTGGGTTTGGAAAGAGTTGCACTCAGCTGCAGTGTTTGTGTGGTTATTTTCAGATGAGAGACGTCCAGTTCAACCATCTGACCCGGTTCATCGGCGCCTGCATCGACCCTCCCAACATCTGTATCATAACGGAGTATTGTCCCAGAGGAAGCCTGCAGGTAACGCTCCTCCACTTAGTAGCTTTGGATGTTTTTGGCTTCGTTGTACAGCCTGTGTTTAAAGTTTCAGTCCAGATGGTTGTTTTTACTGATGGAGGAACATTTTTGTAGGCTCACCTTGAAGCTGTGTGTACAGGAGGCTTTTGTGACGGCGCAAGAGGTCTGGCAGCCAGCTACGATCCAACATAGGACTCACACAAGCATAGAAATGTGAAGCTTTTCAGATTATACACCGAGAACGAAGCAGATAAAAAAATAAAAAAAAATCAAGGGAAAATATAAATAAATTCTGTGTTCTGGCAAGAAAATCATTCAGAATTAAATTAGGATAATTTAATAAAAGTCCACTTTAAGCAAACCTGCAACCTCAGAAGGTGTGAAAAAGGGTCCCTTTACGACAGGGGTCCTGCACGTGTTCAGAGTTTCCCTGCTGCAACACATCCTCATACCTATCAGCTTTAAACAGCAGACTTGTGCAGAGCTCAAAGTCAAAGTTTTCTATTTACTTTGACTTCGACTTGATGAGAGTCAAGTGTGTTGCAGCAGGGAAACTACAAACACTCGCAGGACTGCGAACCTTGAGGGCTGGAGTTGTCCACCCCTGCTTTAGGGGTTCTGGGAGCATCGAGCTGCGCAACATAAATGACTTCCTTCTTAAGCGCTCATATTGACAAACAAATTTTCAGTTATTATCAGCTTGGCTCATTTTTCAGGAGCATAAACAATTTTTTCTTTTTGATATTTTTTCCTCACTTATTTGTACTTATTATGATGATGATTGTTGTGGTAATGTAACTTAAACATAATAGAACCTGTTCTGGCCACTCTTGCAGGACGGGAGGTTTCTGACTCGAGACAAAAACGAAGCAAACAGATACAAAAAATGATCTCCGTTTATTAAACAAGCAACAAAAAACAAAAAAAACAACAAAAAAAAAAACGTACGTGTTGCGTCCATAAAACTACAGCAACTACTTTTACGGTCAGAAAAACTGTAGCTCCTCGTCCCGCTCCATCTATAAAACCACAGAACATGCGCACTCCGTCCGCAGTGCACTCTCTCTTCATGGTCCTAATGCAGGACGTTAAAAGGAGCTTAAAATAGTCAATTTAACTATAACATATAAAGACAAAAATATTATTAAAACCTAGCAAAATTTTCTATAGCAGGATTAATAATACATTACTTATAACAGTAAAAAATGGTTTCATTATAATGTTATGTACAAAAACATACTAAATAAACATAACTTTTACATGGCTCTAACAATGATGATGATGATGAGGTATTTCCCGTAGACGTCTGGATGTAGCATATTTACCTCACAGCAGGTATTCCATTGTATGTTTCCTCTCCAGCTCATTCTACTTCCATTTGATTTCTTTTATTATTTTTAGTTTGTTTAAATTTTCATTTTTATGTTACTTTTGCACCTGTGAAGCTTTCATGTCCATGAAATGTGCGAAATAATAACCCCAAACGCATCCGACCACATGTTTGAGACTCCCTCTTATTTGACGACAATAACGTAAATTAAAATCCGATAAAAATATGGAAGCTGTGGAAATGATTTACTTTGAACTAAGTGACACTGTAGGCCAGGAGTGTCCAGCTCCAGTCCTCGAGGGCTACAGTCCTGCAGGTTTTTAATGTATCCTTGCTCAAACACACACTCAAATGAATCATTGTTCTGAAGTTCATAGGCCGTTGGATCAAGCTGCAAAGTGAAGCCTATGCGGAAGTGCATAAAACTGCAGTTCCCTCTTCATCCACTAGGGGCTCCAAAACAGAGCGAATCCCCATAGACTCCCATGTTAAAAAGACCAACTTCACTGCAGAAATAAAAATGTTTACAGCCTGGTTCAAAAATCTATTTTCGGTTTCATAGGTCAGGTTTACCTTCATGACAACTGTGGGGGGAGTCCATTTTTTTCTAACTCGCCCGTTTAAAAGTAATTTAATCTAAAAATTCGGCATATTTAGGGGCGTGTCCTTTTGATTGACAGGTACCCGATCTCCCGCTTCAAGCGAGACGAATGTAGAACCGTTTTTAGCCGGTTAACAACGTGACTTAGCTTTAGCCTCCATAACATCCGTTAGCTGGTTGGCTCCTGTTATCTCCGGGTTAGCTCGGTTAGCTCTTAGCTACAGAAAGCTCGGAGTTCGCTAGATGTAAATCATCCACTCTGATGCTCACAGCCCCCCTCTCAGCTCTACCTATTTACCCAAATTTGTATTTTCTGGGAAAGATAAATATGTGTGATGTTTTGATAGATGGCAATGGTAGGAACCGCCCAATGAGCTAGAAAGCTACAGGTGACGTACCGGAGGCTCTGTCCATTCAGTCTATCCACTTATTTTTGAGTCAGGTGTGTTGAAGCAGGAACGCATTGAAAACCTGCAGGGCAGCGACCCTCGAGGACGACCGCTGCTGTAGGCTAACATTAGCCTAATATTCACTAATGTTAGCTGACGAGCAGCTAAAGCTTTCCAGTATTCTTTACAACTTTTAACATCAGCAAGGACATTTTAAATCGCGTTCATAAATCACTGATTGAATTAATCTTCATCTATAACATTTTATTCATGTTCAGCTTCCTTAGTAAAAGCTGTCACTGCTAAGATAATGTCTCAATATGATTTTCGTGAATACCACATTTAGTTTTAAAACTGGCTATTTTCACCAAAAAGCAACATGTTAGCAGTTGTGTTTAAAGACCGCTGTTACATACGTAAGCGGGAACGTCGGATTCAAACGATGTCAGACATTTATTTGTAGCTTTTCTGCATCTCTTCTGCTTATCTGGTTCGTTCCTTTTGCTGGTTGTGTGTCAGATTTACGGTGGTACTGCTTCATTTTCTGTATCAAGAGGCAGGTAGCAACGCCCCGTGAAAACAGACCAGATGAAAAAAAGCTTTTCTTTTTCCGTACCAGGCACTACAGCGCCGCTCACAGGCCCGGCATACATACTGCAGAGTTTTCAGTCTTTACAGAAGACTCTTTAAAAATGCATTTGGTTCTGATTCAGTGTGAATGTAGCTTAGTTTTCTTTATCCGACGCGGGAAAAGCGCATTTTAAAACCAAGCACTTAGAAAAATTGATCCCCACCAGAAAATGGTAGAATACGTTTATTCTCATAAATGGGATAGTTTTGCCATTTTATCCTGAATGTTATGAAATCAGAATTCTGAAAATGGTTCTGGGCCAAAGTTGGGCTTTTCCAGCTTTCAGCTAACTTTCATTTTCTCAGCTTTTCAATCTGCAGGACGACTGCAGATCTATCTATTCAGTATGAGAAAAGCCCTAATAGATATAATATACAGGCGGCCCTCAGTTTACGAACGGGTTCCATTCCTACCACCGCGATGTAACCCGAAATTCTGATTAAGTCAGATTTTTATCCATAGATACCCCATATTGCCCCCTTGATCACTAAATAACTATCTAAATACACATATTGTACATCTTATTATTAGAGAAAGAGTATGGGTAATTAAAATATGCACTGAGGTGTTGTCTCAGCCTTCGTGTCACACGTCATGAGTGCTTATATGGACCCTCGTAACTTCAAAGCTTACTCTGTTTTTTTTTTAAATTTACATTTATTAAATGAGTGTTGTAAAGTCAAAACGTGTAACCCGAGGACCACCTGTAAGTAGTTATATTTCAGTTGTACAGTGAGTAAAAGTCTAAAATGTGCCTGATCTTTCAGTGATTAAAATAAATCATTAATAGTCTGCTTTTTAACAACAAAAAGAAAAAAACTTTTAAAAAACAGAGAAACAAACATCAAATCAAACATAAACCAACTGATTAACCTTGCAGTTTCAGTATTAAAACAAATAGTTTTATTAAAGTAGACAAGTAAACAAGCCTTTTAGGTTTGGTAAACTTCTTGCCTTAAACGTACTTTTTGTCTTGCATCTGGTATTTATTTTATATTTATTTTAAATTTAAATTTATATTTTAAAATTTTATATTTTATATTTTTAAATTTTATATATTTTTTTTTTAAAAATTAAATTTTATATTTTTAAATTTAAAATATTAAATTTAAATTTATTTAAATATATTTGGTATTCATGATAACATGAATACCAAATAAATCAGAAGAAACACATCACTTGTGTCCCATAATTCACACATAAACACATATTAAAAAAAGGTATTTTGATCACATTAATTAGCTTGTTTTTTCATCCACAACGCAGTCTGATCCCAGGATTACATTTTATCTAGTTTTATCTACTGTGTGAAGCTTTAAGCAGACTTGATCTTGATCAGGCCTCCTGTCATGCCTAGACAGTCTGAAAATGGATGATCTGGGAAATGATGATGTTGGACTTTATCCCTTTTAATGGCAGACAAAGACTTGTGTGTTAAAGACAGATAGCTTTAGCTGATGCAATATAACTGGACGTCAATGCTCAGCCCAGATTCTCATACTGGGGCCAGTGGTGCAGCTATCTGAATAGTCATGTACAATGAAAAGTGCAGCTTTTCCTGAGTCAAAACAGACATAAAGTTTGTTTTAGGATTAAAATACACAACCAACTTTAAGTTATTTGTATGTTTTTCTCATCTTCATGGTCATGTTCACAGCCCGGCAGGATATAAATGAATCAGTTCCTGATCTGTTCATGCTGTTCTTGGTTTTCCAGGACATTTTGGAGAACGAGAGCATTAATCTGGACTGGATGTTCCGCTACTCACTGATCAATGACATAGTGAAGGTACGTGACCATCAGGCGGAAAGCACAGTAAACATAAAAACAGAAGTCGAAGGCAGGTGATTGATTTTCCTCTGTTTACACATGAATGCTGGTAAAAAGGTTACTTTGCAGTGCTAAACATGAAAGCTTTGCGTGCCTTATAAGCACAAAAATGCCCTGGTTGCCATGGTTTCAGATGAAGTTATTCCGAGATGAGTGAAGCTTAAAAGTGTATTTTTGACACAATGTGCTGCATCGAACTCCAGCTAAAACTACCACTCATTCCCCAAACGCAGAATCAAAACATCATAATTAACTTCGCCGAAGTGTAATCAAAACTAATCATGAGCATAATTTAGGAGATTCTTTTTAATCTGTCCATACAACGGTGCCTTTCTGTCTATGAAGTGAGTTTTGGGTTAAACTTCATGTTTGACAAAGTGTTTTGGCCAAAACGCTCCACTCAGGTAGCAGAGAAAAGATGTCCGTCTCAACCTTTCCAGAAAATCCCACACATAAGCATCCCTTTCCCAAAAGAATTAACATTAATATCCCTGAAACTCCCCCATGACAGGGCTGTCCTTGAAACACAGACTCTTTTAACAACCTGCTGCAAACATTGCTCATGTCAAGGTGTATTAATTCCATATGTCTGGATTTGTGTTTGCATGTAAAGGAAAAAACTAAAAGAGAGAAATGAAGGAGAGAATTGTCCTTAAATCCTTGATTTACTGCTTCTCTGCACCACCAGGGGATGAACTATCTTCACAACAGCTACTTTGGCTGCCATGGGAATCTGAAGTCATCTAATTGTGTGGTGGACAGTCGATTTGTTTTAAAAATCACAGATTATGGCTTGGCCAGCTTCCGATCCTCCTGCGAGAACGACGACTCACACGCTCTCTATGCAAGTAAGTCACTTTAATGCTGCCTTGAGGTTTTTCAGCCACTCTTTATTTGTCTGTTATATTTATTTATTTATGTTTTAGAGAAGCTTTGGACGGCTCCCGAGCTACTCATATATGACCGCCATCCTCCACAAGGGACTCAGAAGGGTGATGTGTACAGCTTTGGCATCATTCTGCAGGAAATCGCTCTGAGAAATGGACCTTTCTACGTGGAAGGCATGGACCTCAGCCCTAAAGGTAAACACATCGGTCTTTTACAAGCCTGGAGGAGGCCGACTGACCTCAGTGGCATCAAGTGACCGGGATCCTTACATTGATGAAAAATACTTTATTAATCCCCAAAGGGAAATTCAATATTGTAGTATATAATAATAATTAATTTGAGGAGGTCTTGTTCCGGAGGCTGATGACTGCTGGCATGATCTTCTGTATCTTTCAGTCTTGCATCTGGTATTTATTTTACATTTATTTTAAATTTAAATTTATATTTTAAAATTTTATATTTTATATTTTATATTTTTAAATTTTTTATATATATATTTTTTTAAATAAATTTTATATTTTTAAATTTAAAATATTAAATTTAAATTTATTTAAATTTATTTGGTATTCATGATAACATGAATACCAAATAAATCAGAAGAAACACATCACTTGTGTCCCATAATTCACACATAAACACATATTTAAAAAAAAAAAAAGGTATTTTGATCACATTAATTAGCTTGTTTTTTCATCCACAACGCAGTCTGATCCCAGGATTACATCCAAACCCAGGGCCGCTTTTTAATTAGACACCATATCGTGTCAGAAACATTAAATATTAGTTAAAGAGGCTGTAGATCAGTGTTTTTCAACCTTTTTTGAGTCAAGGCACTTTCTCACTGAAAAATCACAAGGCACACCACAAACCAAAATGTTGTTTTTTAAGTCCATATTATTAATATAAAGTCCATCTTGTCAGAGCCTCTTGCATAGAAATCAGATAAACACAATTCAATTCAATTCAACTTTATTTATATAGCGCCACTTCACAACAATGTTGTCACAGGGCACTTTACATGCACATCATTTCGAGCCAGTTCATACATATCCTATAATAGAAAACAACTGATTGCATCGAGTCATGACTTCAATCCAATCCCCCATCCTGAGCTGCATGCGGCGACAGTGGGAAGGAAAAAACTCCACTTTAACAGGAAGAAAACCTCCGGCAGAACCCGGCTCAGGGAGGGCAGCCATCTGCCTCGACTGAAAATGGAATTTTATCATCTTTCACTGGGGCCTGTTAGGATGAACACAGAGCTGCTTTATAGACCAATAAGGTGAAATTGGGTCATTCCTCAGGGCACACCTGATAATCTTTCACTGCACACTAGTGTGCCACGGCACAGTGGTTGAAAAACACTGCTGTAGTCACACAATGGTTGTTAACAGACACATTTCTATTAAATTTTACTTTATTTACTTCAAAAGAAAAGAAAGAAAACTGTGTCCAGTATTAAATACTCATAAAGAAGAGTTTTACTTCAGAAATGTTATCTGAAAAAAACATTGGTTTTGGAGTCCAGGGTGATGTAATGCTTTGCAGGAGCTTTCTCTTCTCTGAAAACTCCTCCACATCATCATCTTAGCTTAAGTAATCTCTGCTGGCACTTTGGCTCATCAGCCTCCTGGACACATGTGGAGCTTTGAGTTGTCTCTTCACTCGCATCCATTTTTTTTTTTTTTTTTTTTACTACTAAATTGCTTTTTTGCTTGACAGCAGGAAAAGCTTAAACTTCTAAATCAATTCAAGATCAGCTTCAACACATCCAACATGGATGTGTAATACCCTCCTGGGGTATGTTCTCCATCTGATGACTTTTATTGACCTTTTATTCAGAGTCACGCTCTGCTGATTGCACAAGAGGTTGGTATTTTAACGGGATACGAGGAATAAAGGTTGCCACCTGTTCTCTGCTGCTTAGATGTCTTTAAACCAGTGGTAAACCTATTATTTAAATAAAACTCCCAGAGTTAGGCTCCTTTTGCGCTGTTATAATCATTGAAAGGTGAAATTATGTCTTGATAATCTCAAAGTTACACTTTTAAAAAAGTTATTTCGGCCAAATCAAACACTTTTTAAAATAAAATAAATTTTTACTGTTACTACATAAACGCAAGTGTGAATGCAATAATGTGTAATTACTGATGTATAATGCAAATAAGCTGAAGATGCCACTGAAATTAGTAGCAGCACATTCCAGCAGATGTGCAGCATTTTTTTCAGTCAGAAAAATATAAAAGAAATCCAAAGAAAACATTTTTAAAGTGATGAAAATTGCAGAGAGAAGAATAGTTTCTTGAAGAATAAAACTTTAAAGGAGATGATTAGTTGTAATTTGGTGAAAAGTTACTTTGTGGATTCAAATCTACAACATATCTTACTTTTAATGGGAATTATTGTGTTATTTTGAGATCTTAGAGCCTGTTTCTTCTTAACAAGTTGTGTTATCTTAAATCAGCCTTTTGTTTTCATGAAATAACCACAAGCTGTAAACGGTTGTCACCAAGCTTTGTTTTTAAAATTAAGCTTATTGCAAATATTTAAGAGGCAATTGTTACAGTTATTTAACGTTTATATCAGTAGTTTTAGTTGTGCATGTTGTTTTCTGTTTGCTTCCTGGCTCTCCTGAAAACTTACAAAAAAGCTTTTTTTTTTTTTTTGAAGAAAACAAGGTTTCTCATGATAATATCAGTAATTTTGATAAGTTAAGAAAATAGTTATTATAAGTAATGCTTTTGTTGTTTCTTTGATGTAAACAAAACCAGAACTTTTTATACTTAAATTACCCCTGTTGTTTTTGTTTTTTTTATTATGAAGCAGAATATAAAGTGTTGGAGCCATTTAGTTAATATTGTTGGTAAAATATTCAGTTGTTTAATTATGAGAAAGTTTTGGGCTTTAACAAGCTTAATGAAAGATAATTAAGGCTGCTCTGAGCTTTTGATTGGTTCTGGTTTAACAAGGCATCCATGAAGCACACCAGTCTTTGACCATGTTTAGGTGTATTTACTCAAAAGGAGTACCTTTATTTTTTTGTATATTCTTTTTATCCTTTCCTTTAACGCTAAAAAGATTTAGTAAAGAAACGAGCCACGGACTTTCAGTGGTTTTTGGAAGCATGCATTAACTATATGCTCGGTCTCTACAGCTAGAAGAAGGCCTTTATAGTCAGCGCCACTCTTACACAAAGTAATCAAGTCATGCTCCACTTCGTCAAAAGTAAAAAAAAACCTCTGAAATACAAACTCTAGACCTTCCTTTTCTATGTTGTCCCCCCCCCAGAGATCGTACAGAAGGTGAGGAATGGTCAGAAGCCGTACTTCCGGCCGACCACAGACAACAGATACCACTCGGAGGAGCTGACCATCCTGATGGAGGGCTGCTGGGCCGAAGACCCGGCAGAGAGGCCCGACTTCGGCCACATCAAGATCTACATGGCCAAACTCAACAAGTGAGTTCCTTACAAGCCCGTTAGTTAAAAGAAATTGCTTACTAATACATAATTAATCATTTAACTTTGACTTCCAGTCTTTCCTTCGTCAACTAACTGAGAGAAACTGAGTTCAGCAGGATCATTTTTCTCTCAGTGTTTCCTGCAAACCCACATCCATGTTACTGTTGAGTGAGTTTATATGTTTAAAAGATTTTTTTATATGTTTTGTGCTGAAAATCACCCTGTTTTAGATAAAAGCCTGTATTTTATTAGTGTTATTGATAGGAAAGGCTATTTGCTCCCCCCTCTATCCATGTCAGCTTGTGTTAGAAAACAGTTTATGACTCGTTTGCATATATTTTGGTTCTGAGCTGGATGTCGATGCGGTGAGGAAGGCGTGCGTGTTGTCCCTGGTGTAAGGCAGCTCTGTCAGAAGGAGTTATTGTTTGCATCTCTGCTGAAGTTTCACAAAATATGCAACGCCAGCACACACACGTACTGATCTATAATTCCTGACTCTAAAATAACATGATCCATTCCAGATGCTTTATCAAAATATGCCATTAAAATATGTTGTCTGCTAATTTGATCTGCTAATGCGCCTCCTTTGGACTTTATGGGAGAGGTTTGGTCACATTTTGAGGTGTTTTTTTTTTCAAAATCATTTAACTGTGGGTGTGTGTATTTATTCATAACACGGAGAAAATTCCTCAATATAATAATAATAAAAGAAAAATCTGAGGAAGTTACCTCTTCGCAAATAATTTTGGCAGAAAACTGTGTTGCACACAGAGTATTCACAATTTCCAGGACTGTTCCCAAAAACACCGACGAGGGTGTGGTGTGTGATGTGCAGAGATAAAGATAAAGTTATCTGGTGGGCTCTGAAGTGTGTTTAAGGAGAAACTAAATGGTAAAATCAAGGTTTGGGACGTTAAGCAGAGCGCCTGAGTGCACGTAGCTCTGAGAGGTTGTGACGCTCCGCCTGCCAGCTGCAATCAATCTTTCTGTTCTGTGAGTTGTGACATGAGCATCAAAACACAGGTCACGGTTCATTACACGAGATGGCGACTTGGCGCTTATTGAGTCACGGTGTGTAGCAGGCGCTTTGTTCAACAGACAGAGTTTTAGCTGCTTGTTGTATCATCAGGCAGAATGAGGCTGTGCTTTAAATGTAAATATCATCATTGATACCTCCTAATTCCCAAGATGTTAGGAGCCTGCTTTAAATGTAAATGAAGGATTTGCAACCAGTAGAACATGGAAGAAGAACAGGCTGCTGTGCAGCATCTTCCTATAACATCTGTCTGTAAACATCTGGGAAGAGAGGAGAGCAGCTGCTGGAGTTTTAGGAGAGGAATGTTGTCCCGTTCTGGTCTGATGCAGGATTCTAGCTGCTCTAGTCTACAGTCGGCCTTCATTATTACCTTTTTTCTGTTGGTGAAAGGTCTGGACTGCAGGCAGACCAGTTCTCCTGTTCCACCATGTTGTTGCGACAGATGCAAGGTGTGGTTTAGCATTGTCTTGCTGAAATCCGCCTGTCGATCTCACGCTCCCCCGAGATATTTAAACTCCTCCACTTGAGGCAGGACCTGACTCCCGACCCGGAGAGGGCAATCCACCCTATTCCAGCTGAGGACCAGAATCAGAACTCTGTTTTAATCTACGTTTTATGCAGTAATTTCATGGAATTGGGGTTGTATTAAGAGGCATTTTCTTCTCTTCCTACTGAATATCATATAAATTCACTTAACAGTAATTTTTATGTTATTTTATTCATTGCAGTCAGGAGCAACAGTCCCATAAGTTCATGTGCAAATGGCCGTCAACAGTTCTGTTCTTTTCAGGTGTCGACACAGTTTTGTCGCAGTCATCTCTGAATCAACCATCTAAACTGCGTTAACATATTCAGCTTCTTTAACTGGATTTTGTTTTATCTGCTCTGGTTGCTTCCAAGCTTTCATTTTACTTTTAGACGCATGAGAAGAGGTTCCTTAGATGTAGTGACGTGGACCATCTTGGTGTTTGTTAACCTGACAGGTAACCGTGGATGACAGTTCAGTGTCGTTTAGGAGGTTTAATTATGTTTAACAGAAGTACGCTGCACTGATGTTTCCTTTGTGTCTATTTCCTTCTGATCCGTGTACAAATGAAGTCAGATACAGTCACTGATGATAAATTAGGTTTAACTCAACGATGAATTGATCATCTGAATCGTCTCTACTCGAGTGTAGACCCTCTTCAACTATTCAAAAGTATAAAAAAGTTACATTTTTTAAATATATATAAAGTGTAGAATAGGAGGTTTATATATTGGGCTTTTTTTTAAAAAGCATACCATCTTCCAAAGAAAGACAAATCCACCATAAAATAACCTTTGTAGACTTTTTAAAAATGTCCTCTAATCAATAGAGTCGGCCTCTCCTTTCTATCGCTGCCCTAAACCTGCCGCTTGTCAGTGTTTCGAGGCACTTCCGATCAATTTTCAGCGAAGCCACAAGCGCTGTCCTCCAGCTGCCGTTTAAAGAACTGTTGAGTCTTCTTTCTTTGGAAATGTCACATTTCAGAAGGTCGATAAGTTCTCTAAAGGGCTGAAGTCATATGAGGAAGCGAGCCATTATCCCGCCGTCTGACGGGCTAGCAAAGCGGTGTAGCTCTTCTTGAATGTTGCAGATTTTATTCTGGATTCTGGTTTAAAGAAAATATGTCCTAAAAGCTGGAAACGGGTGTAGGAGGTGATTTTAAATCCATCTTTGAACCGAAAGTAGTAAATTTCACATGCAACAATGAGGCTGTCTAATAAGTATGCACACTCACAGTTGTGCTCATAAGTATTCATCCCATTTTCATTAAAGAAAAGGCTGAATTTACAACAGTCACTCAAATAACTGGAGACTTAAAAAAGGAACAATAACTAAAGATTTGCAAAAATATAATTTAGTAAAATAAGACACTGTTTTTTCATTTAATTGAGTTGAAAAAAGAAAAAAACAAACTTTTCTGTTGAACAGTGGGACAAAATACCTGTCAACAGGTGCAGAAGTCTGACTGAGAGGAACAGAAAACACCTGACTGGAGCGGAAACATTAAAGGATTGTTCAACTAAATGTTAGTTTATGAGTGATGGAATATGTAATAAATTATCTTATTTGTTTGTTTTTTTTTAAAATATTTCCATTGAACCAGAATTAGAAAATAATGTAATGATTTTCATAAAATTCTTATTTATTATGACTTTAGTTCATTTCAGCTTATTTTACAGGTAGCTGTTTTTTTTTCTTCTTTAATGAAAGGGGATGAATAAATATGAGCACAGCTGTAGAAGTCGTGTTTTATCACTTTACAAATACATGTCAGCTCATAGGGATCATATCCAGAAGGAGTGAACGATACAGTAGTCTAAGTAACATCTCACTGAGTTCACTTAAACCAAATGGAGGCAACATTAAGGTTGCACAAAGGCTGAAACAAGCTAACATTCATGCTTCTGTGACTCTAATCTCATTGCTAACATCGATCCATAAATAACCTTTCCATGTGAGTTCTAAGGTTGTGTATAAAGTTGGACGTAGTGGAATCAGTTTCATGTATTTTTAGGTCACTGATGTTTCAGTTTTTCCTCTTTTATTTGTCTCTTGTGTGATGCTTTCATACCAAAAGTCTTTAAAGACGCATTCCCTTAAAACTCCGCATCCCGGATGATGACACAGTGACATCTATCGTGCATTTCTAGAGCCGCTGCTATCCAGCAGCGTCCCGAGGCCGACAAACCTCACTATACAACTTTAACCTGGGATGCGATGTGACGTTTTGCGTAAGATCGTCTTCTGCTGGCTGAGAGAGCTAACAGGTCAGGTAAGATGAAAGATGGATGCTGAATTAGCAGTCGATAAGGGACGCGGTAATGTGTTTACCTGCGACGCCTTGTCCTGAACCCACAATGCTCTTTGTTTCGTAGTCCACTTCCTGTATTTGGTCCACTTGAAACAGACCGAGACCTGTTTTTGTAGAGGTGGCTGTAAATGTGCCCTAAGTGTGTCCGAGTCCCAGACTTCCCAGAGTTCCCATCTCTGAATGCAGCCCTCATTCATACACCTGTACAAGTCTTTCTTTGCATCCTGCTCGTCATATTGTCATAATATTCAACAATAATAAACATAACAGGTTTTATAAATATCATACAGCCCTGATGCCCGGTAAAGGCCTTTACACACCGGGACTAATGCCAGGAAACAACAAAGATTTGCGAATTATCAAAGTTTCTGTCTATGCACATTAACCCTTTTTAGGACACTCAGTGAAATACCTTGAAATTAGAAATTTGAACCTAAAATTGTCCTTCTGGTGTGAACCAAGACCTCTATTCTGTTGTTACATTTAAAAAAAATTGTTTAATGTTGAAAATGAGAGAAAACAGAGTGATAAAACAATAGTCACTTGCCGGATAAAGGGTTAAATGTGATGCAAAACTATGAATAAATGATGAACAAGGTGCAAGGTGGATTCCACATAAAGCCACAACAACAGTGTGCTGATGCTGCAGAAGAAAAGCGCTGGGTTCATCCTGTACTAGAGGAGAGGGGAGAACTTGGAGAGTTTCATTGTTTAACACAGGATCTGAAGCTGGACCAGAACCACTTCAGGATGGACTTTAGGACGTCTGTGGGAAAGATGGAGGATCTGCTTTAGCAGCAGCTGCTTGCTTTAAAGGGGTGCTATGATGGTATTTGGAGTTTTCTGAGCTTTCTACAGTGTTGCAGTGTTGAATCCTCATCAGACATGTGAACGGCGCTGTTTTTATCACCTAAACGCATGTTTGAGTTTGAGTTTGAGTTCCAGCACGCTCTCCGTTCGGGTTCCATAGTGACGAAAAATGCGTCGTTTTAGAGAGTTTTTTCTACTTGGAAATCCTTGTGACGTCCCGGGGGATAAGGTTGGGTGATTGGTTACCTTCTACTGGTTAACAAGGGCATGTACAAATACATCAGGCGGGTGGAAAACGTGGGATAAAGTTATTTCCAACGATGGCTGGTGAGTTTACCAAAGAGAGACATCCTGCTGCATTCGTTGCTGTGGGTTGCTGTTTTCCACTTCGTTTTCAGGCTCTGATTCAGGTTCCAACATGTAGGGCTGTATGCTATGTGTTGACATTGTAGTTTGTTTTTTTTTTTATTGAGTTCATATTAGGCTGATCTGACAGCCTACGGAGAGGGTCTGTCTGAAGTAAATAAAGCGATATGTGACAATAACTCGATCAATCCCAGCCCTTCTGGGCTCAGAAATAAAAATAAATTAGCCTGAAATGCCCATAATAGTTCCACTTTAAGAAGCAGATTAGAAATAATACACACGTTTGGCCACGATGATACAAAGTTTGAATGAAGTGACGCCTGCACCGCTGCAACCGGTGATCTATCAGTCAACTTCTCTGATTGGTTGATTATTTATCTGTCTGGTGCAAAGATTACAAAAAATCCACCTCAGTTTAAAAAAAATAAAACTCTCTGGATGGAATTTCATCACTGGTGTGAACGTCCACATTGATTTGACGGCGTATCGATAAAAAATATTACCATGCGAATTTTTTAGGCCAGGAGTGTAAAAAGTGGGGCCTGCGGGACAAAATCGGCCCGCCAGCACTTTGCTTTTGGCCCTTAAGTCATTGTTTATATTGATGTCTTACAAAGCTTGATGAGTGTCATGAACCCCAATCAGACCAGACTCAGAGGGATCCTGACTGACTCTCACCTCAGTGACCTGGTCAGTGAGCCAGGTGCAACCCAACATGGAGACTGGTACTGTCCAAAGATTAACTTCATGTTTTCCACAACATCTTGCCTTGTTCCACATGCACTGTTTCTGGTTGTTGACACGTTGCACTTGGTTGCAGTTTAGTGGCAGTAATTATTGTTTCTTACCCCTCTAACTACAGCTTTATTGTTCTATTGCTATATTGATTTTTTAATGTAACATTTTATTTGCCCAGATAGGAAAAAAAAAAATACACTGTGTTTGCTATTGAACAATAATTAAAATAACTTTGTGCATTTTTCATCCTTAAAGCTGCAGCGTTCGCTCCGTGGCTCACTGGATCGTTGTCAGTTTGGCCCTTAGATGCAAAAAGTTTGGGCACCCCTGATTTAGACGAAATATTGGGAGTATGTGTGTAAAGACCTTGAGCCTTAACGTTTATAGGTTGGAAGTGGGAAATAAGCAGGAATGTTTATAAAGCCACATAACACGTAATTATCTAATATATGTGGGGTTACAGTGACGGTGCAGATGGTTGAAACACGTCGAGCAGTTGGGAATAAAAGAAACACAATTACTGCATAGCAGGATATGAACAGCAGTCCAACACTCTGTCAGCCTCTGACATCCTCCCTACCAGACTTAATTAGACTGCATGACCATTACAGAGTAGAAACAGTGAAATATAATAACTAGAACTGGAATAATCAGCTCATACGAGCTGGTTGACGGGACAACCTCCAAAGATCAGCTTGATATGCAGCAAATTAATCAGCATGGCAGTGGTAAACACATACCTGCTGATAAGATGCAGATGTGACCTGAAAACAGTCGTTTTGATGCGAATGTGTGAAGAATTTTAGTTGTCTGTACGCGTTTCTCCCAGTTTGACCCCCTGTTAGCGCTGTAATTCTACACAGGATGAGTCTGGTGATGCATCGCTTTCCATTTGGAGTGGCTTGAAGTAGAGAGCTCCATATGATTGATAACCTCACAAGCACTCAAGGATGCTCTTGACAGCTGTGTGCAAAGTCCCTCTCCGTGCGTACGAAGCCCTTCAGCTGAGAAGCCTGCGCCTTAATGCACTGTCTGCTGGTTATTTTCATTAGGTAAATGCACGCTGTTGACACGGCGTGATGGATGGACTGTTATTTTTGGTGTGTGAGTGTGAGCTTGGCCTTGAAGGGCGCACTAACAAGAGGGGTGTTCAGGAGTAAACGGTTTGGTTTAACCCACACAGGGAGCTGGCACTGTGCTCGCCATGAATAGCTGACCTTTCACCGCGTGCATCAAGTCTCTCATTGTTTATCATCAGTTGTATAAATAATTCTTTTTTTTTTTTCTTTTTTTTTTACAAATTACTTTTGTGTGAAGCACTAAAATGTCAAAATTTAATATATATTTTTCTCAATCCTCAACTTTTTCTTATAAATAACTAAATCAAGGACAAAAAAGGGTTACAATTAATCAAAATGATTGAAAATGTCACTTTTTTTTGTATGTTTAGTCTTTCCCAATTTTTTCTTATAAATAACTAAATCAAAAAAGGACAAAAAATGATTATAATTAATCAAAATGATTGAAAATGTCACTTTTTTTTTTGTATGTTTAGTCTTTCCCAATTTTTTCTTATAAATAACTAAATCAAAAAAGGACAAAAAATGATTATAATTAATCAAAATGATTGAAAACGTCACTTTTTTTAGTATGTTTAGTCTTTCCCAATTTTTTCTTATAAATAACTAAATCAAAAAAGGACAAAAAATGATTATAATTAATCAAAATGATTGAAAATGTCACTTTTTTTTTGTATGTTTAGTCTTTCCCAATTTTTTCTTATAAATAACTAAATCAAAAAAGGACAAAAAATGATTATAATTAATCAAAATGATTGAAAATGTCACTTTTTTTTTTGTATGTTTAGTCTTTCCCAATTTTTTCTTATAAATAACTAAATCAAAAAAGGACAAAAAATGATTATAATTAATCAAAATGATTGAAAACGTCACTTTTTTTAGTATGTTTAGTCTTTCCCAATTTTTTCTTATAAATAACTAGATAAAAAAAGGACAAAAAATGATTATAATTAATCAAAATATTGAAAATGTCACTTTTATTTAGTATGTTTAGTCTTTCCCAGAGAACTGTGTGGTCTTCTGCATAGATGCTCCAGCTGACTCGACTTTATAGTAAATATATGTGTATTCCAGTAAATAAAAGTAAACTTTTCTTAAAGATTGAAATGAATGAAGTGTAACTGAGTTCATGAAGCCTCTTCAGGATCACATTATGGTCAAACACCAAAAGAGTTCACATGCACCATGGTAACTAAAATTTAGTTGCAGAAGCTAAATTTAGTTAAAGGTTAAAAATGTCTTTTTAAAATTTTTTTTAAAATTTCACTGTTTGTTAAATATTAGGATTATGTTCTCAGCGTATTGTCTGACTTTTTCTGTCTGGGTTATTCTTCGGTTTTGTGAAGCTTCAAGCTTTTGATGAACTAATTCAAAGTTCAGTCCATTAAATATCTTCAGATCAGAAAGGAAAATGAAAGAAAAGAAATGATAGTTTAGTCAAAGTCTGAGGTTGCCGTGGCTCAGGTGGTCGAGCCGCTTGTCTCTTGACCTGATGGTCCGTGGAGTCCTGCTTTCCTACGCTGCTGCAGGGAGACGTGATCGTTCTCCAGTCCCAAGCCCAAACAAATGTAGAGCATAAAACCAGAGTTTTTGAGTCCATTTTATTCCTTGGGCTCCTCTGCAGCTGCCGGCTGACTCCAGAGCTGACCATCACCTGTGCCATTCTCCTCACTTGCAACGCATTCCCCCGTTAACCCTTCGCTCTTCAGCCTCCTACCTGCTTTCTGCTGGTGCAAGTTCTTCCAGTCAGCTCTGGACTCTCCCCACAGCTGCAGATCCCTGACATCCTCCGGCCGAATTTACCGACTGAACGGTTATCTGCAGCCTTTTGTCCTGCGTTTGGTCCATGCCTGGAAGCAGCAGCCTGTTATGATTCGCTGTGGTGATCCTTTCCCTTCAGAGGACATATGCTGAGGACAGAGGCAGCAACAGCCCACTCCACAAGATCTGGTATCCTGCAACTTTTAGATACATCCCTTCTCCTGAATCAAATGCTGAAGGCCTTCATGCACACATCATTCAGCTCTGCAGAGGCCTGGTCACAATGGCAGGATGGTAGATTTAGACCGGACTTGGGTGCCCCTGTAATAGACCTTAAATTCTATCATACTAAATAGATATGCATGTGAAATGCTGCAAAATGTAGAAATGTTACAACTAGAACTCTTCTCTGACCGGACAGATATGTTTAGTTTAACATGCCAGGAGGTTGTTTGACAGTTTGCAGCGTTGCTGTTAGTTTGGATGAGTGGCGGGAACACGTAGATGTCTGTAATATGTGGGTAGGTGCGCCAGCAGAGTTTAGATTCAGTGTCTCCTCAGTCTTTCATGTCTCATATTTGTTTCTTTAAAGTTAAACAACACGTGGGAGTGTGTAGGACATGTGACCCAGTAGAAACCGGCAGGATGCCAGACATTGATGCTTTTAGCTGCCACAGCGTCGTGGATGACTCACCCGCTTGCTCCGCTGGAGTAAATGTATTTGTGTACGCATAAGCAAATGAACGTAGAAATGCCATGAGACACAAACATTATGCAATAAAGCAATTATATAATCATAAAAACCTGCGGGAGAAGCGACGGCAGTAAAGTCTAGAAATAAGGCCTGGCATCAGACACTGGGGATCTGTGTCAAGCTTGTTTTTCCACGTCTGAAGACCTGAGGTTTTCTTGGCTTGGTATGGAAGGGCTGCAGGTGAGAAGGATTTATTCTGCTGTAAAATACATGAGGAAGTCCGCAACCCGTTCTTTGGATGCACATTGTCCAGAGATTCATAGACATGCAAAGCCACAGTTATTTCCTGAACAGTATACATCCCGATGGCCATGTTGGCGGAAAAATCCCAAGTCAGAAGGCTTAAAAAAGATCATTTCTTCCTCCATCACTTGCAGTACTGAGTAACCTCTGACATGATGTCTGCTGCAGTTATGTAAATATTTAAGAAGCTGCAAAAACAAGGCGCCGCTCTAGAAATGAAGTAGGGATGATGTTCCCATGTGCCATTTATCATGCTTTTCATGAATCCTCTTTTAAAACTGTGATGACAATCGGATGGTAACTTTTAAATGTAAATGATGTAAATGTGAATTAGCCTTTGTTAAGCGACTGTGCGAAGTCGTGCCACTTTAATGACTCTTTAGTCTGAATGGGATCTGTTGAAGTAAGAAAATATCTAAAACCTACAGGACAGTCTGGAAGTCCCTGATTTTATATAAATGTAATCCTAAAACACTTCTGGAGTTTTATTTTCCATTAGAGACTTAAATTCAGGATATCTCAGTTTTTTTCCAGTTTTATTTGTGTGTTTTGGCAGCATGTTATACATCGATGTTAATTCGGGATGTTCGATATTGGCTTTTAACGATATCTGATAAACCGATTTTGTCCAACTCGTAATTTCTGATACCGATATCTGAGGCTGGGTGATATGACCAAAATCTCATATCATGATATAGTTCAGTTTATATCCCCATAACAATATCAAATTGTTTGTATAATGTTGTGTCAGTCATCAGTTATGTGTCAGATGTTGCTTGGCAACAGCAGCAGTGATCTCCTTCCATCTGGGGGAACTACGGCCTTATGGTGTTTCACGCGTAAATACCTGTTGCAGCGTTTGTGTCTGGAGTTTATTATGAACGCTTTCACCATCACTTGACGCTGCTTTTGCGGCTTTTGCTCGTTGACTCTATTCTTTATTCTGTTTTCTTCATCCTGATTCTTGGGCAGGTCATAAAATGAGTTAGTTTTGTCGGAGTCTGTTGGTGGGACTGTGAGCTAGTCTGTTGTCGGTTCCACGTCGGCCTTTTTATATCCAAACTGATTCCATGCGGCAGAAATTTCTCCTCTTTTATGAACAAGCTCATCGGTTTGGGTTGGCTGGTCATCTTTTAGTGAATTATCCTGCACGTCTGCTACTGTTTTTCTTCATGTTTGTTTATATATTGCAGCGTGCATGCCGTACAGCACATCTTGATGTAAAATACTGCAGTAAAGCACCTTATCGTGCCTCAAACAATAGAGCCTCAAATGAAACGACATTTTCCATATTGTTACTCCCTCGAAGTTTAATCAAGCTCGAAATCGTTCTTGGATTTTCACAGACATTTATTGATGGACAGTGTCTTCAGCTTGCCTTGAAAGATCCTTAATTGTCCCAAATATGCCGTCAGAACTAAGAAAAGAAATACCAAACTCAAATGAACTTAAAGCAAAACAGAGGAGTTACATAAATAAAATAGGAATTCACAAGACATAGCAAAAGGTAAACGTTTCAGAAATACATAAAGTTAAAAGCTTAATTGGCATTACAGTTACATTTTATTAACTACTACTTGGATGTGAATATATATCGAATGTGAAAACTAAATTATGACAGGTGCTTCTGACAGCAACTACATATGTACACACAAACACACGCACACACACACACACACACATATATATATATATATATATATATATATATATATATATATATATATATATATATATATATATATATATATATATATATATATATAAATAAAATAACATGTATCTCGTCATATCATTCAGCCCTACTGATATCAACCAATACTGTATTTTTGGAGCAAGTTGTGCGAAACAAACAGAAATATTTGAAAAACTATACATGACATCTCTTATATAGTGAGTTAGAGGAGATTTAGCTGAAGAGTTTGATATATATTATGTGCATTATGTCATAAGAAAAGTAAAAACTGGAACTGATAAATTCCGATACTGCATTTTAGTGCCAATATTGGCCTAATAATGCCTAATAATGTTGGTATTATCAGACGTCTCTATTCATAATTTATCCATTGACAAAAGCTTTTCACCTCCCACTTGGTTGTTTCCTTGTTTTTCCCCTGACATTCGGGTCATTTTTATCTTTCCAGGACTTCTCTTCTCATCAGCAGGAGACCAGCTGCCTCAGCACTAAGAAATATGTGAAAACAAATGAGGAAGTTAGTCCATTTGAAACCATCGTCAAATAAAAAGTGTTTTTCACTGAAGTTTCATTTCCGCCAATGGGTGCATGTTAGGATGAGACAGTTAGCTCTAATGTCATTTAATCGCGATAGATGCTTCAGCTAAAGAATAGTGTTACGCCCTCGCAGCACACAACCAAAACACACCAAAACACACCTCAAAAACAAAGAATGGCGTTCATCCAACGGACCACCAACCGGTGCTTCATAACGACATTTTCAACAGAGATTTGTTAAAAAAGAATATCAGCTGCTCTAAACAAGAAGCCATTTCTGCATGGTTTTTATGCCAGGTTGCACAGAAAGTGACTTCTTTTCAACCGATCAAAGGATTGCAGTGTGTTAAGCTCCACCATTTGGGGGTCAGATGGTTAGATTGGTACTCCAGTGAACCATCCTAGAAAAGTAGGACCACCAGGTTGGACATTAGGATACTCTTCCCAGTTTTCACAGGTGGCAACACCAGTGTCTCCGCCTGCCCCGACTTGCTTTGGTGGAAACAAGGCTTTAGTTGCTGCATTTATGTGTACTAAACTGACTCTGAATAGAGATTATAAATACCTCAGAACCAAAATGGTGAATTCAGATCAATAAAAACGTGTTTTCAAATAAAAATAAAGACTTTTATGAATAAAAACAGCTTTAATTAAAAAGGTAACTGACTTTTCTCTGGTCTAATTCTTTATGGCAGGACCCATGAAAAATCATTACAATAGTCAAATTATTTGAACAAGAGATCTTTATTTGGTCCTTTTACAAAATGGAACCAAATGGAACTATTATGGGGGGATGTTTACCAATTAGTACCATGTGATATGTCATAATTATTAATGTAATTATCTCCTTGCTGCTTTTGGAGGCAGAAAACCCATCAGATTGTGCAAAACAGGATTTGGAGTAATGATGCAAAATGTGTCAAACTCTATGTGTCAAATATGTCATGTCTGGCTTTATTGGGTTAAATTGAGGGTTTGGTTATTAAAAGTACCACTGATATCTGGAAACAAGGTCAGCAGTTTAGTCCAATCTCATAAAGCACCTACCTTTAGTTTGTGTTGATTTATTTGGTTTTATTTTCTCAGAAAGAAACGGCTGAACCACGTCTAAAAGCAGAACTGTGTGTTTGCATGTGTGTTGCACAGGGAGGGCAGCACCAGTATCCTTAACAACCTGCTGTCCAGGATGGAGCAGTACGCCAACAACCTGGAGAACCTGGTGGAGGAACGAACCCAGGCATACCTGGAGGAGAAACGCAAAGCCGAAAACCTCCTCTACCAAATCCTACCACAGTAAGAAAAAACTGCTTTTTTATTTTTTACACTTTACAGTAGTCCTGCCAACTAAAAGCCTAAAAGCTCCAATTATGTTGAACCCGGCAAGCGGAGTGAATTACCAACGTGTCCAAATGATCCTCTGTCAGCTGCTGAGTTTCTGTATTAATTAAAGACCCAGAATCGCTCTCAACACTGTGCATTTTATGACTAGAATTGTCTCCCTGTGGTGTGATCCCAGGCAGACAAAAGGAGATAAAAGAGAGCAGAGAGCTGTCAGGCAAACTGCTCATTAAGAAGAGACAGCAGAACAGACGCGAGAGTGAGTTTAGGCTTTTGGATAATACCACGGCAGCAAATCCAGCCGTTCTCCATCGTTTATCCTCTTTTCCTCCTTCCCTGTCTTTTAAAAAGAAAAGCGGCCTGAGAGAAAGGACAGATTTAATTTCTCACCACACATGTGAATTAAACAAACTAACCTCTGCCATTCGGCGTTTTGCCTCCCGGATCATTTGATTAAAAGAAAATGAACATGAGTGGGGATAAAACCTGACATCTGGGGATGATCGGAGCGGCCGGGCGCTCGGCCAAATGTCTGAGAACCTTAAACATCTTGTCTTTGTTTTCGTCTTGAGGTTCATGATCCTTCCTTTCCTCGTTCCAAACTTTTCTTTGATAAATGTTGTATTTGCAGCGTGAACACCTTGACCTCTCTGTCTGTACGCAGTTCAGTTGCAGAGCAGCTAAAACGGGGCGAGACGGTGCAGGCGGAGGCATTCGACAGCGTCACGATCTACTTCAGCGACATCGTCGGCTTCACATCCATGTCTGCAGAGAGCACGCCGCTACAGGTACGCCGCTATCAAAGCATCTCTGCAATTGATTGATTATCACTCTGCAACTCACTCCTTCTGCTTATGAAACTTTCCTCCACGTCTCCCGAGGAAAGCTTGTAAAAAAAAAAAAAATCCCTCGTCGTGATCTCAGTTATGGTGAATTTTGCTTCTGTGCTTGAGTATCGGGTCTCTACCTACGGTGTGGCTCATAGTTCCCACAGCGTGTGTTTTCCCACACATAGACTGTGACTCAAAATAATACAGTTGTTAGATGGAATAGTATGTTGACGCAGAGTTGAGTCACATCATCTTCCTCTCACTCAAATACCAAAGCGAGGTCTTTAGATGGGTCTCAAGTGCAGATGGGTAATCTCACGCCATCAGATGAAGAGGAATCAGCCTGAATACAACAGGTTATTCCTCTTATCTCTGTCACACGTTCTTTCTCAGGCGGTGTGGAAGGTCCAGGTATGTTAGGCCAGAAAAATGCTTGGAAACTAAAGGAAACATGGCAAATACAACAAAAGTACAACCGCTTACAACCCCATTATAACGTACATCCAATATAAACCATTCAATTCATCAAGCGGTCAAAAGAAGCAGAAGTCAGAAATAAAGTGTTTACACATAAAGCATAATTATTTGTATACCCTGTAGTCATTACAAAGTACCCTGACCTGTAGTTGTAGTCACCTGTCTGCACAACAAAAAACACCATTTTTAAAATGCTGCAGTTTCAGGAATTTTATTGTCCTTGGTAGGAAACTTGATTTACAGACAGGTTCTTAAAAACATCCCACAATAAAAACCTCACTCACAACAAAAACAACAACAACAACTGTGATTTAAACTATTTAAAAACAACAACCAAAAAAAGCATCTGGAGAGCGCAAACCTCCTCCAAGAGTTCTAGAAAGTTCCTGGATCAAAATGATGATCTGGATCACCACCAGAATTAAATCAGTTCTTCCTTTTCACATTTCCAACAACTCCTAGAAATTTCATGAAAATCCGTTTCAAACTTTTTTAGTTATCTTGAACACAAACAGATAAACGCCGGTAAAAACATAACCTCCATGGCGGAGGTAGGAAGAAAGCCTTGGATCACGCATGGAGCAAAATCTGAAGGGGAGGAGCCAAGACAGGGCGCCACTTTCACATCTTGCTAGCTCCCTAATATTCCCTACCCCAGCTTTTAGCTTTATTTGCAAACATACGGTGTGAAAGATGTCGTCCTAAGGAGATTTCTGTTGTGCAGTTAAATATGAAGGTGTCTAGATGGGAGCCATTAGTATAAAACAAAAAAGGAATACTTTAGGACACATTCACAGCAGCGTTTTCAGTCTGTTTGCTCGGAAAGTCCGCTTTGTTTGGGGTAATGTGAACAAATGCAGGCATTGGTCCATTTCTAGTGGACCAAAAAAAGGATGTAGACTAAAAAACAAAGTGCATTGTGGGTAAAGACAATCAAAAGCTACATACATGTGGGGGGACATGCAGCTCTGGACAGGAGAAATATTTCGCAGTCAGACGAGAAAGAATTAGATGGAAATCTGATCAACCAGACCATCAGGATCTGATGCAGGATCTGTTTTCTTGCCTCTGGTTGGGAGTGAAACACAAGTTTTAAAGTGTCCGATTTGTTTGAGAAGTGCAGCGTGAACGTTTTTCCACAAAACTTGTAACCCTAAAATTTTTTCTTCAGTTACTTTGATAAAATTAACTCAAATTAAAAATAACTCGTAAAGTTAGAAGATCTACAAAGCAACATTATGAGATGCATCATAAACAGGTATTGGAGCTAATTTAACAACAAAGATATTGTTGTTAATGCTTTAACTCCATCTTATATATATATTTGAGTCCAGGTAAGGAATACATATTATCCCATCATCTTAATAAAGTCTTTGTTACATGATGCGATTAAAGAACTACAGGAATATAGTATAACAGCTCCCTTCGCCAACCCTTCTTTTCGGCATTGTTCGTAGCAAGCGGTTTTAAGGCGTTGTGTTCACGTCTTAGTCCGTTACTGTTTTTAAATCAGACAACTTTGTCTCACATAAATAATAAATTTATAAACAACAAATAACACTCAACAACCCTACAGCGATTTTATTATCTTATCGCAAAGCATACACTCGCCAGTACGAGAGCTCCCGCTAGCACACAGAAAACACCAAGATCAAGCTGCGTTTCCTTTACATTTTTTCGTAAAATAAAAGCGATCTTTGTAAGTTTCGACAAACAACAATTGCGATTTACATGTGCTTCCACTGAACAGTGTTTAGCCCATAAGCCATGCCTCAGCTCTCGTAAAATCTTGTCAACCGGACGAGATCTTTTAAGAATTGCATCTTATGCCAAGTAGCCATGTAGCATTATTTTGGGGTTTTCTACTTTTTCTACTTTTCTATTTGTTGCACAGAATTTGCTAAATCTTTTCAAAGCTTTTTTTCCCTCATTTCTTTTTCCAAAACTCTGAACTGCGCTGTTGCGTTGTTCCACATCGCGCCAGATTTTTGGGGCGGGATCATGAACTGGTCCCAACTCTCCACATCAAGTCCTGGGACGTAAATGCACAAAAACGTTTCCATTACACTTTTTTTTTTATGGGTTTCTAGATCAAAACATCTGAAAAACCATCTAATGAGAGCATAAAAACCTTTTAGTGACATCTGAGACTTTTTTTAAATGTAGGAGTTTCCATTAGCGTTGTTTTTATTGCGATGTTTAGTTTTTGTGCGATTCAAGGCGTAATGGAAACGCAGCTTCAGTCTATCAAACATCAAACTGAGGAATAAATACTTGCTTAAAACATCTTTTACTACTTGATTCAGGTTGCTTTCCATCACCGCTGAGTACATCATCAATGTGCATGATAAAAAATTAAACTGTTGCTGAATCTGCAGATATATTTATGACTTATAAACGTATATGTCAGCAAGTCTCAGTGGCAGTTGTCCAGTGAAAGACATAATCAAAGACTGAGGCCTTTCATCGGTTAACAGAGTGGGGGTTTTTTTTACGTTTATGTTATTATCTCAAGATTTGACATTTACAAGGAACACAATTCTTGACAGAGGGTATTACTTTTCAATTTGAAGATGTAATGTCACTGGAGTGCATCTTTGTTGAAACAAGTCTGTTTTCATTTGGAGTTTTGCAGTCAAGTGTTCCATAATGTAGACTTGTTTAAGTCTCTGTGTCCATTCTGTCTCTGTTGGAGGAGAGGGTTTCCTCCAATTAACAGTGATCATTATTCTTGCAATCAGCAATAGAATACGGAGTACATATCTATGGTCTTTGTCCTTAATATTTTCTGGGGGGGTTCCGAAAAGGAAGAAGTTAGGATCCATAGGGATTTTAACGGCGAGCATAGTCTCGATCTCACGTTTTATGTCCTGCCAATACTGAAACAGTACTGGGCAGTTCCAGAAGACATGTGAGTGATCTGCCACCTTGCCACAGTTTCTCCAACATACTGGAGATATATTTTTATAAAATGTAGAAATCACAAGAGGGGTTCTGAAGTGTCTCATCTTAGTTTTCTCATCGAATTCTTTCCATAAGTTACTTATTGATACCTTTGCGGCTGATCTCACACATATCCTTCCATGTTGCATCCTCAATAATAACATTCAATTCCAATTCCCATTTATCTCTAACATCAAATGAGTTGTCTCCCAGATTTTCCATCAACATCTTGTACATAATAGACACATGTTTCTCATTAAGTAATTTTTCTTCTTTTAATGTGATATATATCACATATATTGCTCTATGCCGGTTGGGATTTCTTTCATTTTATGCCGCTCAGCATGACTTTGAATATAGTGCATTATTTGCAAATATCGATAATGATCTTTTGAAGGTAACAGAAATTGTTTTTGTAATTGTGCAAAAGATTTGAAAACATTTTCTTGAAATAATTGATGGATTGTGCGTAAACCACTGCTCTCCCACCTTTTAAACCCATTATCCCACACTGATGGTTGGAATTCAACATTTCCAGAGATGGGAATAGCCCTTGATAAACTAATTGCACCTCCTAACTTTTTTCTCACTAGATCCCACATTTGCAATGTATGTCTTACCCAAACATTATTTAGTTTGAGTCTCTTCCAAAATTTTTCACTGAGAAATGGTAACAGAGTGGTATAACTGGCATACAGGACACAAATAAGCTCTAATATTTGAGTCTCTTTTCTTTCTACAGGTTGTGACATTGCTCAATGACCTGTACACATGCTTCGATGCCATAATTGATAACTTTGATGTGTACAAGGTGAGTTAGACACGCAGAATGGCTCATTACAGAAACGTGCAACAGCAAAATGTCAAGATCTTTGATTGGTCCCTCAGGTGGAGACAATCGGCGACGCCTACATGGTGGTGTCCGGGCTGCCAGTGAGGAACGGCAAACTTCACGCCAGAGAGATCGCCGGGATGTCGTTGGCTTTGTTAGAACAGGTCAAAACATTCAAGATCCGACACAGACCGAATGACCAGCTGAGACTCAGGATAGGCATACACACAGGTTCGTCTGATGAACACATAATGTGATGTTTGTCTCCTTCTGTCACGTTTTATCGACAGAGCTGATGCCATTCAGGTGCTGAGAGAGGCAGAGTTCAGCAAAGTGGAAAAAATCTTTTATTTTTCTCTCAGAAGCAATTTTAAAAGCTGAGTGTTTTTCACTGAAAGATAAAATGTTTCACAGCAACCATGAGTGCACCTTGTGTACAAAAGCTGCTCTCATCTGCATCAGTCCCCCATTTCTGTGTCAGTTTTCTTTATTTACCATGGATGCTGGCTTTTTTTCTGTTCTGGCGCAGGAAGATAGCCATCCCATTACTAATTCCACTTTCAGTCCATCAACAGTTACAGTAATTGGTCGTCAATGAAAAGCTGAAAACCAGAGAACACTGAAAAGCCTGAATTAGGCTTCACGGATGCAGCAGTTTCACAACACATGTTTATTTTCCAGACCGACTGCCAGAAAATTCAGTCAATGTTCAAGTAGGGAAAGGAATTAACTGCACTGCATTGGTTTCCTTTGCACATCTATTGTCTCTATTAGACCACAACATATTCTGTAATGCACTACCTTTTGTAAAATAAAAATAAAATATCAGCAACTAACTAACAAAAAAATCAAATTACACACACAAATAAAGATACACACACACACACATATATATATATATATATATATATATATGTATATATGTACAGTAATGTAGACTAAATATGTAGACTATATTACTGTATATAGACTAAATTAAAACGAAAAACAAATATACGAGCATAAAATTAAACAAAAAAATTACACATAAATTAAGTAAAATATAAAAAGAAGATAAAAATTAAAATTAAATAAAATTATTACAATAAAATATCTGCAATTAACTTATACAAATGTATGTGTTTTCGTGTTCTTTAATAAAACAGATAAAAAGAAGAATATAAAATCCCACACATGAATAAAAATGAATAAAACAATCATAAAACAATCAATAGATATCAATAAGTATAAAGTAAGATGAAAAGATATGAATAAAAATAAAAGGCAAAAATTACATTTATTCTGCTGCTTCTAATCTAAAAAGTGATTCTGTGATCTACATAAATGCTTTCATTAAATGATTATTGATTAAATAACTGTTATCTGTAATAATAGTTCAGACTAATGAAAATCATTGTCTCATTTACATATAAATACAGAAAAGAGAATAAAATACCCACCAGCCTCCATAATAATCACAGCCCTGAGTAAACACCAGCACACATTATAAGCTAAACTGAGGCAGTTTTATTGCAAGACGCTTGTATAAAACCATGTTAGTGTTAACTAAAAGCAGCCGCGTGAACATCATAAACTAGCTCAAACTTGCAGATACAGAGAGAACATAAACACTCGTAACCTCGTCTGTCTGCAGACTGGAGTCTGGCGTGAGTTGAAGGTTTGTTACTGAGTGTTTCGCCTGTATCAGCTCATGCTCAAACTGTTCATGATTCAGGTCCGCGACATGCAGACGTAGTTCAGCAGAAGTGGGTGAGACGGCGTTTGCAACTGTAAAAATGACCAAAGTCAGCCTGTGTCTTCTAGGTCCAGTGTGTGCCGGAGTGGTTGGGCTGAAGATGCCCCGATACTGTTTGTTTGGAGATACTGTCAACACAGCATCGCGCATGGAATCCAATGGAGAGGGTGAGTGTACCTGGCAGTGATACTGCTGTTTCTTCTTCACTGGCGTGCTCGCTGGACGCTGCGTGTCTCCACAGAGATCCCAATGTTCAGCAGCGAGGATCCGGTTTTACACAGATCCCTGTAACTAATGACAACGTCTGCATTTTTTACTGGTTTTTCGGGGCTGAAAAGGGTTTCTATCGTATTTTTGTTGTCTCAAAGTTTGTCATCGGTATTCTGCATAGAGTTCAGTATCACCACATGATTATTCTGCTCTTCTATCTTAATGTAATCCCTGCTACAACACGTCATAACACTGGTCTGCAGAGACGGCAACATTACAACCATAGCGAGTCAGTTTCATCTCTATTTTACTGAAACGGAGAAGTTTCCGAAGTTACAGCAACAAATACGAACGAACATATCACAACAAATGCTAATCACTGTGGTGGAGAGATGCTGATTTGAGCTTGTATTTTTATATTATTTTAATGAATGAATCATTAAATTTGCTTGAATTGTAAGAAAACATGAGCTGAAATTTCTCCACAATCACAGAAGTGACCTATAATGTCATATAAAATCTAAGTTATTGCTGGTTTTTACATGTTTTCCACACTCTTTCTACATCTGGGTTCAGTTTTTTATCAAAACTAAACATTAAATAACAAGTTGCCTCACAGTCAGACCTGCAGAGGATGAGATTTTTCTTTCCAGAGCTGAAAAAAATGCTCTTTCTCCTGACTTTACGTTGACATTTCTACCCGTAAGTTGCATTGACAGTATTCAGGCTTATGGAAGCGTGGCTGGGCATTTTGTGAGTGTATCATCACATGTATTGATTACTGAGCCCCTTCCTGTATTGTGCATCCTCTGGTAAATAATTGATAGCGCTTACAGCAAAGGGCCCTCAGCCAGTGATAAACAGCACAGCTTTCAGCTTCACAGCCAGGCGTCCAGTCTCAAATCTCTGCACTGTTTGCATTAATTGAAAAGAACAAGGCAGAATTTTATCACCGTTAGCATTCGGCCTCCTGGTCTCTGATGTAACTAAATGCATCGGATCATCTTACTCCGCTGCTGCCTCCCAACTTTTATGTTATGAGGACGGATCTGCAAAGTGATACTTCAGATGTTGGAGTCATGTAGATTTAACTCTAAAGTGTTTACGGTTGTGCTCTTTGTGTTCCTTGCAGCCTTAAAGATCCACGTGTCCTCAGCCACCAAAGAAGTGCTGGATGAGTTTGGCTACTTTGACCTTCAGCTACGAGGAGACGTAGAAATGAAGGTGAGATTGCTGCCCTTGCTTTGAAAAAAAAACACTGCAAGTCATTTCGCTTCAGAGTCAGACTTCAACACAAACTTTAAACAGAAAAGAAGCATCGGTTTGAGTCCTGAGCTTATCTTCTAGATCTCTGCTCCAAAACTGCATTTTCATGGTAAAACAGGGTTAAGTTTGCAAACACAAGGCTTATTTTAGCATCTGTGGAGTCTTTGCAAAGGTTTGTTAGGGTGTGTAAATCTGTGTGTGTGTGTGTGTTACGATCAAAGAATAAAGGAAGATGGCAGAAATGCAAAAAGCTTCGGACTTGCCTTAAGAAATAAAACGTGTTTGTTTAAAAATGATTGTAAACCTCTATCAGATCGTAGGACAGTTGCAGGCATGATCAAAGACCAACTCTGATAATGAAGCAGATAAAAGGTTTTAATGACGTCTCAAAAAAGGCAATCTTGCAATAGTTTTGTTTAGAGATGTCCTTTAATCCTGCAGCTTTATAAATGTGTAAACTAACATGAACGCTCCTGATGGCGTTTTATGGCTGCAGTACGGATCGGGGCCAACCCTGAGTCGTGGCTGTTCCAGTGGTGGCGCACCACTAGAGGCTGGTCCCTGGTCTGAGGGATCCCCAGGATATCGTTTCCTAACAGTCTGCCAAGCCAGATGTTTATTCTTTTACTATTATTATTATTGTCGGTTAAAGAGACAGAAGACTATCTTAGAAGCTTTATCAGGCAACATGAGATTGGGGGTGTGTCAGTGTGTGTGTGTGTGTGTGTGTGTGTGTGTGTGTGTGTGTGTGTGTGTGTGTGTGTGTGTGTGTGTGTGTGTGTGTGTGAATAATGATGTGTCTATTCGGTTTGATATATGTAAAGCACTTTGAGCTGCTTCTTGTGTGAAAGGTGCTGTACAAATAAACTTTGATTTAATTTGATTTATTTCTGTCTTTTGGTGCCAACATAACAAAATAATAAAAGTAAGTAAAGTAAACAAAAAGTTGAATTCTTCTGCCTAAAGAATAAATGAATCCTACATATTTACTCTGGATTTCTTAAAAAAACCAACAGATAGAAACGGCTACAGGAGCTCTTTCTGGAAACTACATTATAAACATTTATTTTTAACCTGCATGAAGTAGTTAGAAATGAAAAAAACATGATAACATAATAGGAAATCACACTATAAATGTATTCAGTGTTATGTTACATTACATTACATTTAACCAAACTGCTAAATGTTTACCTTCAGCATAAACGGCTGATGTTTATCTTACAGGTGGTGAAATTTATTCTGTGCATTTAGTTTCTCTGCAATGATTTTATTCGTACGTTACAAGCCGATGAGCAGCAACACAACTCCAAACAGCGTCTTCTGCAGCTCACAGGGAACCAGAACAAAGCAACACATGCAGCAACGCTGTTTCCTTTCCAGACGATTCGCTTATCTTATAGTTGTAGTTCAGCCATAGAAAGAGACAATACTCCGGGATCTTTATGTATAATTTACCATGCTGTTTAATACCCAATTAGTTGCAGAAGGAAGTCATCGCTACATCCCTAGTTTGGTTATTTGTTCTCAACATCCTCATGTTTGCGAACCTCAGATTTGAAACGGTTAAAAGACTTTCTCTTTTAGAAGACAATAAAGCGACAACATGCTGCTTCTTATAATTTAGGTTCATTATACTGATTGATAGCTGCTTTTTTAAAGCAGGGTTAAAGTATTGACAGACCATTTCAAGGTTGGTTTTAACCCCTTGACGCCTGGTTAAAAAGTTTTTTATTTCTTTTTTTTCTTCTTTGTTTCTTTTTATAAAATAAATTTATTTGTTTTCATTCAATCATATATACATATTTGTTTTTACAATATTTATTCATCTTTATATATCATTTTATTTATTTCTTTAATATTAAATTGTGCTACATTTTATTCCAGTTTTTTTTTTTTAATTATTATTTTTTCCTGATTTGGTTTTTATTGCAAATAAATCCAGGCATGAAAAGAAAGAACAGAAGAAGGAATCACCATATTCATAGATTAAAGTGCCTTTACACGACCAGTCATCAGTTTGGTGGAGGTAAATAATTATTTTTGGTGGTTTTGCGTATCATGTTCCACCTGTAATGAATGGAGGTGAATGTGTAAGCATATCAACCTAAAATAAGCCTCAGGGTCATGCATAATAAAGGGCAGTCTGATGGGGGTGGGGGTGGGTATTATTTACCCCAACCCCTGCCTCTCTACCCTCACTGATAAACTCATTGATTTCTGTGTTTTTCCAGGGCAAAGGCAAAATGAGAACGTATTGGCTTCTTGGGGAGAAGACTGATGTGTATGTTATCTGAGAGGCCTGCCGATGCCGACCGCGTGGCAGCAGCAGAAGCTCCGAGCCGCTACTTTATTTGTTCTAGAATAAGTCCTTAACCATGATTTCCCTGCAGGGGAAAGGTGGAAAAACACACCCCCTACGACAGAAACGGAGGGAGTTTCAGGTATATTTATTACCTGCATTCTGTAACTGAATATAAGACAAAGAGAAGAAGCTGTTTTTGTATGTAGTGGGTGCTTTTCACCGATAAATTCTTATTTTTTGTGCTTTCTATATTAAGATTTGTATAATGTGTTTGGAAGTCGATGATGTATTAGTATTTTCTTGAAACATCTTTTAAAGTTTGATGGCACAGATTTGCAATTATTGTCACTGCAGGGGTTCATCCATCACGTAACACAGTACAAGACCACATGTATATATGTATATCCAAGATACTGTAAAATATTTTGTTCAATAAACTGAGTTAAAAACTTTTTTTATGTATGTCTTCTAATATTTTGGGGAATTTCTTGTGTGTAACTTAAAGATGTAACATAAGAAAGGTAACAAAAAGCCGTAAAGACTCATTCATTGGCTTTATTTTATCAGCATGTGAGCTCTCTGAATAAATCTGGGCCACATCCTCCTGACAACACTCAAAACCCAAATGTTTTGATCCACTTTTAGCCCAGAAAGAATTTATAAATGACCCCTAAAATATGAGATGTCCCTCTAGAATTACACATTTAAATGTCTCAGGCACAAATGCAGCCTTTGGGGAACGTTCGCCAAAGTTACGATGCACTATGAACATAGCATTTTCCTGTTTTTGTCTTGTGTTAAACAAAAGTTTGTTGCCATTAATTCCGGCTCATCCAACATGTACTTTTAATTTTATAAGTGACAATACCAGCATGACTATTTTGCTGTTATTTAAGAAAACAAGAAGAACGGCTTCGTGTATCTGCAGCCTCATTAGGTGCAAGTAAATGTGGATAAATGTGGGAAAGAGAAGAGGAAAGCTGGTCGGTAGCAGGCAGCTGTGCTTTTAGCGTAATGACATCACTGCTCATTAGATGCTCATTATCAGTTTTGAAACAGGAGCACAGACACTGTGTGTGGCCATGTGTTTGTGAGTGTGTGCTTGTGCATTTTCATCTCTGCAGGAGACCATCTTCGCCTCCTGCACGGCTGTTATTACCACCCTCTCTCCCTCTGTGACACACTGCCAGCGCCTGTTAGAGCCACGGCAAAGCGAAGTGAAGGTCTCTGGTGAAGCCCGTGCTGACCTGCCATCTCTCATCACCTGACCAGGCTGCATGTCGGCCGTTGTGTTTTGCTCTTTCGAACGTCACCTGGCCTTTACTCCAAAGTATGCGGCAGCTTCGGAGCAGCTTGCCGCAAAGTTCTCATTTCTCAGATATCGCCTCTGATAAAAAAAAGTACAACTTCAAAACTGGCTTGTTCTTACAGATCCTGTTGTTAAAAGCAGGAAAACATAGAAAAGATGTAAACTAATATACTTTTGGATACAGTGTTTATATATATATATATATATATATATATATATATATATATATATATATATATATATATATATATATATATATATATATATAAATGAAACCAAAACAAAATACAGTGTGTAAATGTATACTAATAGATCTCATTCACCAATGTCTTTATTTGAATCCTTTTAAATTTGTTTCTAAATTGCTAAACCTTTTTTTGTTTGTAAAAAAAAAAAAAAATCCTGCCATCTGTTTCACGAACTTGCTAGAAGACGGCAGTTCGTGAGCAGAAACTGATGGGGTGGGACAGAGACGAGGAAAACTAGCAAACATAAAGCCACAAGAACGAATAAAAATAAATGTGAAAAATAATAACGCAAACTGAAACCTTTTTGGCATCATTTCTAAAGCGATACACCTGGTTATTAAGGATCATATAGTGAGATTCAAACCATATAAAAGGAGCTTTTTGTAATAACGGATTATTAGATACACCTGAAATTAGATAGGAGCCTCCAGTCGGGTCCCACGAGCACATTAGGACCATTATCATCGAGTTGTGGTGGTTAGATGGGAAACTGGTACACCATGTTAAGCATTTTCATCTCTTTACTCCCTAACATTTTTTCAGTTTGTGAAATAATGATGGGAAGTCCGGCTCTTTTGAACCCAACACACCATCCCCAAGATAACGTGTTGGTGCTCGTGACCCCCACTCCCGAGTAACTGAGTGATTAATTGAGGATATATAAATGGGGTCGTCTTGCTGCGATCCTCTACATGTACAGGTGGAAAACTGTCAGAACCTTCATAACAAGTGGGAGAAAGTGGTTCTGGAGGGTTTGATTCACTGCTGTGACAAGTTGCCTTCAACCCCAAAATCAGTGTCTCTCAGTATCTGATGCCAAATTCAGATTTTTAGGGTCGCATGAGCCACCACTATGTTGTTTACACATTAATGTTTTAAAAAGGTAAAGTGCTGATTTTACAGATTACAGACTTATCTTTGCATTAACGATTTAATTTTGATGGCCCGGGTAAAAATCCTAAATTTATTTGGTAAATGTAGGCTATGTTTTCTTTACTATCATCTGGAAACCTCCTGAAATGATCTCATGACCCCTATGGGGGTCCCAACCCCCAGTTTGAGAACCACTGGCCTTGATGAGTTGGCTGTTATGGTTCCTAAACGCCTCTTCATTAGTGCCTCTCAGAGCTTTTGTGTTAGCATTGAGGTTATGAATGGTTTGTATGTTGGTAAGCAGTTTTTATATGGTGTTTACATGAAAGCCTTGTTTTTGTACGTTTAGTTTGAAATATATATACTGATATATATGGTTACCACTTAATATTTCAGTCCAACTATTAACTGAACAACAATCATAACATATGAAAGGCCAAATTCTTATGGGTTCGACACACAGGGAGAGACAAACAACAGCGACAGGCAAAAGTCATTGCAACCCATGGTGGAACCCAACACACGGGACGCGACAATTGTGTGATTGGTTCTGATATTGGAGGAAATTTTGCACCTTTCACTGCTGTGATGGCCTGCCATCTTAGTTTGTTGTGTTGTTTGTGTGATTTTAGGTGTGATTAGGAGAGAATGTAATGCACCTGCAGAGGTGGGAGTGGCTTAACTTATAAAGCCTGCTTTTGCCAGACTCACTCCCTGGGTTTTTTCCTCTGGCTGGGCAGCATTTCTCTCCCCATCACGGTAATTATGATTTGTTAAGCTTTGGGTTGCATTTTTATACAATATTGCACACATGGCCACACAACCATTCACAGCATTTCGCTACTGATATTTTACACACTCGGACCCCATCATGAGTTTGTTTTTGATTAAGTTCTGTAAATAAAGAGAATGGGAGTATTTCATCCTATATTTGACTCCCTCTTTTGTTACCACTGTGAGCCAAGTTGGTAACACTGCAGTACGTGCCACATAAAGCATGACAAATGACAAGTCAGGAGATTTTCTTAAACTGACAGAAATCTTGCTGTTAATTCTTGGTCCGATTGGGGACTCGGCTCAGTTGTAGGGGGGGTCCATTTAGACCGAGATTGCAATCACAATGCACTTTGGTCAAACTTGCCAAACCTTTACATTAATATATCCCCATTCTCACCAAAAGTGGCGCTGTAATAGTATTTAGCAAATGAGAGGACAAGACCCACGTGAAGAAGAAAACTTTCGAGCAAAACATGTAGATGAAACTGTTTTTTATTTTTTATTTTGTCTTATGCAAGTATACTGCAGAAATACACTGCAACAATGGACCCAGTATGAACAACAGAGACGGAAGAGTCTTAACACTATTGCTATGTATTTACCATAGACTGTGAGATAGCCGTAGCCTCCGTGACGTCACCTGTAGGTTTCTAAAGAGCTGAATTGAAGCTCGGTGGGCGGTTCCTACAATCGGCATCTTGGCAGAGGCATGCGTGTCGTTTCACCCGTAAAATACAAATATGAGCAAAGAGGTGGAGCTGAGAGGGGGACTGTGAGCATCGATGAAGAAACCTTCAGAAACCTACGGGGGACATCATGGATGCTCCGTCCATCTCTTTATATACAGTCTATGGGGCAAAGACTAAGTCACGTTGTTAACCGGCTAAAAATCGCGGTTGTTCTGCGTTCTCCTTACTTGAAGCATGAGGTCGGGTACCTGTCAATCAAAAGGACACGCCCCTAAATATGGCAAACTTTGAGATTAAATTATATGATAATTATATGTTGTAGTAGGTTTCTTTTTAAATCTTATATCACTCTGGATTTATTAATTTGTCGCTGTTACCTGGCCGGTAGGACCACACTCCATGTCCTCTGAGTGCCATAAATAACTAAACTTTCATTTACTCTGGGAGACATTATAATGTTAGGGCATAATCTGCAATATCTTTCCATTTATTTTAAAATGACAAAAAGCTTTGTAAATTACCAGAGGCTATTTAAAAACCATTTATTTCACAGTTGCATCTTAATGACGTGAACAACAGAAAAGGAAACACTTGCTTGGCTAAATCATGCCGACACTCAAACGAAGTGTCCACGAAGCCATCTGGAAGTAAGAGTATCACAAGGTGTTTGGAATTTCTTCTCCCATAGCAATTATTATGAAATTATTTGGAAGGAGCATAATTGATATGTTTCAAGCCTGATCTGGGAATGTTGGTGCGAAAGGACCCTCCTTATCTGGGTTAGCATCATGTGTTTCACTGGAACATGCTGAGGTACTGCATGCCGTTATCCCTGGATGTTCATGAGCTGCAATGTTTTTATTCATGTATGCGCTTCTTAAATGTTATGATGATGGTACAGAAACACATAATAGATGCAGCTGTGGATAATTAGCCTTGGTAATGTGCAGCTGTGTTTATATGCCAATTAGCCGTCTGCCAGTGAGTTTACATTTCATTTTAAGCTGAGCTAATGTGCAGACCAATTTAACATGAATGCAATATTACCAGTTTGAAACTGGTCTTCTGTGTAAAAATGATGGGAATAGCTGGTTCGGAGACAGCTGCAAATGTTGAGAGTTCTGGAAATGTCAGAAAAACAGGAAGTGCTGGATGCTAATGTTAGCTGTAAAGACCTGGAACAAACTGAAGTCTGAGGAACCTGAAGTACTTCACCTCTTTTATTATGTATTTTATTTATTTAAGACTTTATTTATACAGTTCCATTAAGCACACAGTCTCGCAGCCAGCATGTCCATGCGGGGCCCATAAGGGGAAAATTTGAGCTATGTGGGTACTGACTGGGCATGGGCTTGAACTGGGGAATTTTACAGGTCCCATGTGGTTTCAGTTACGTGGGCTCCAAATGTGAAGCCCATGTGGGCTGAGCCCCATAAGGCTGGTAGGTGGGCTAAGTGGGCATGGGAAGTCCATGTGGATTGGCTAAAGAGGCCCCAACTTGAGCCCTAGTTGAAACCCAGTCAGAACCAACTTGAAACCAATGTGGGCAAACACAGGAAACTGCTCCACGTGACACCCTTGTCTGCAGCCCAATCTTAACCCTTCTGGACCCCACATGAACATGATGTCTTGGATCACATACAAGAGAGACCCGTTTGAAGATCACACTTCAATGTGAAGCAGCATAAGACTTTTAAAAGATGAGTAATGATCTGAGAACAACTTGATGAGTTCCCTTGAGGGTTCAGATTAACGAAATGCCACATGCGTGTATGGCACAGTAGTATGAGTATTAGCAACACAGGGCCAAGCCTGAAATTAAAGACATGAAACAAAACTGAAAATTGCTGTATCTCATTTCATTTGAAATGTTAAAGCACAAATTTGCTCCAGGACCCTGTATTTCACAAGCAAATTGGTTTTCCTGTATCATCCTGTGAGATAATGAAATGTTTGGAGAGAAAAGCTGCATAAATAGAAGCTAAAATTACTTGTCACCATAGCTACCGTCTGCTAATCCCTGCTGAAGGCTCAGAAAGGATCAGCAAAGCCTGAAATCGTCCTCTGATTGACAGAACACATATGAATCTGCGATGTGCTTCCTGGCAATGTATCAGTTCATATCGGCATGCTTTGGGTCTGTCAGCGCATGTCTTCATAGACAAAGAAGCACTTCTATTTGCTACTTTTCCTCTTAGTCTGCTCAAGGACAATGGCAAGTAATTTATCCTGTGTAGGAGGAAAGTGCAGCTTTTTGCTTCTCAGCGTTTGATTGCACTAATTAGAAGTTGCAAAAGGCAACAGAATATGTGTAGAACAAGATGAACGAGGCCTGTAAACAAACTGCTGGCTGGCAGCAGAAAGAAATGGTACAAAAAGCCAAGTACAGGAACAGGAAGTTCTGAGGCGGCTGCCACTTTGAAAGAAAAAAGAAGCTTTCAGTAGCATGACCTGGACTGAGAGTCATCACTAATCCATCAGCAAAGCCTGCTTCATTCTTCTCAGTCACTGGAGAAGCAACATCCCAGTTGACAGATGGATGGGCACCTTAAGGTTTGGGTTACAAAATCTGGTTTCAAACATGGGATTTTTATTAATAACGTTGCACAACATAAACTTTCCCGACTACTTACAGATAATTATTTTACACAACCTCCTGCAAGAACTAAATTACCTGCAGAAAAATCCTTTGCTGCTGTTTGGGTTCACTGGTAGCTGAGCTGAGGTTTGCTTGCAAAGAGGCTGGATGGAGGTAATGTCTTCAATCGAAGGGCGGAAATTCAATTACGACTCAGAGCTGTGATTAGAGCTGAGCACTTAATGAAAATGGATCAAAATCAACATTCAGAACCAATAATTGATGTAATCTTTCCCATGTGAATTAGTTCAAATGTTTGGAAATGTAAAATTTCCATAAATAAATAGAAAAATATCAAATGACAATATATATTTGAACTATGTGTTTATTTCACAATTCTATTTTGAAAATATTTTCCAGCAAAAATGTCCAGTTAGCTACGAGAGCTAAAGACAAAGTGCTTCTGAAATAATTGCAATCAAAGCGACCTGTTTAGTCATATTGATTATACGTCATATCGTCCAGCCTGAGCCTCGATGTGATTATTGATGCAACTTTTTACACCTGAAAACTACTATAAACAAAGAAGAAAACTTGTTCCTCTGTTGGTAAATGCGAGACAACTTCCGCGATATTGAGTTGACCATATTTACTCAGAACTTTTTGTCGAGGAGAGGTGAAGATGTGAACCCAAATGGAGCTAAGAGGAAACACAAGGCAGGCAGGATGAAAGTAAGGACGTTTAACATACACAGGGCCAACAGGAACGACAAAGGAAGACCAAAGGAATGACTACATGGAAGATAAGAACACAGAGAACACCTAAAAAACTACAAACTGGCTGGGAAGAACTGAAACCAAGCTATATATGTACAGGGAACACAACAGGACACAGGTAGATTAACTGAATGAAACCAGGTGAACTAATGAACAGGAAAGCCAAATGAAGGGAGGAAATTACAAAATGACCAGAAAAACACATGAATAGGTTACATGTCCCCACAACAGAACCACAAAAGCGTCTCACTTTTACAGTGTCCTTCCACATCTGACCACAAGCGCTTTCTCCTGGCCATGTCTGGTTTGTTTAGTTTGGTTTTTACCCACAATGCCTTCTGTGTTGTAGCACGCTTTCTGTATTTAGTTCACTTGAGACAAAACAAGACCCAAGTTTGCAGGCAGACCAGTTGGCACATACACACCGCCCCAAATATCCCGACTTTAGTGGATTTACAAACGTAATAAAATAAAAGGAAAAGGAAAAACTGCAATGAATAAAATAGTAGTCTGTAATGAAAAGCAAGTTGTAGTTGGAAGAAAGGAGTAGGCAGAAGATAGTTCACTAATCACAAACTTTCAAGTCAGAAGTAAATCATTTTTAGAGTCTTTTACATTGAAATTCCCTCCTGAAGCTTTGAGTTTGATTTTATCTGTTTAGTTTTGTTGTGGCTGGTCACAAGATTGTGTATGGAACTAAACATAACAGTATAAGGTGAATAGTGGAGCCTAACTGAGGCATGTTTTGGCATTTAGTAACACTGCAATGATTTAATAGCTTTTATATAATTTATCTGTGATTTCAAGTTTAATGTGTTGTCCGTTACCATCCCATTAAATATTACAAAACTGAGACAGGTGCCAAGATATCTTAATTGTCTTACTTTTTTGCAGCCTTTCAATTGGAATCATAAATAGAGTTTGATCCGGTGCAATCCATTAATTTGCTGAAAAATCATCACTTCCATGTGTAAAACAGCAACAAGAACACAACAGGAAGAGCGCCATGTTTATATATTCTGTGGATTTTTGGTTGTAAGCCACAAACCCAGAAGGAAGAACACAAACTGCTGGACTTTCACCATTTTCCTCCTTTGTTTCTGTTCTAAATTCTTCTTTGTAATAATTCAAGGAAAGCATTGTGCTTTTCTGTAGTTGGAGAACCAGGTGTGGGTCTGTGAAAATGCAACAGATCAAAGTCTACTGAGGCAAACCCACCCATCCTGAGCTGGACCCTCTCTTATAAACGGGGCTTTAGTCTGAGAGTTCATCGAAACAGATAACGCTTATGTTGAATTTTCACATTATTGAGTCCAACTGCAGAGCTTTGTCTCATGGAGCATAATGTAAATATTCCCAGAGTGGAAATGCAGCTATGGTGACAAGTTCTTAACAAGAGCAGCTCGGCAACGTTCACTCAATGAACCCACACTTCTGTCATGTCATATAACCTGTGTTGTTATAGTTTAAACTTAGTGGAAACTGTGTGATTGATAAAGGACTAAAGAAATTCAGCAATAAGAAATAAGGAGACTGAAAGCAGACAGCTAAAGAAAACCTAAAGCAGAGTGAAAATCAGGGTAATGTGAGAATAAATAATGATATGATGAGAAGAACTCGGGAGGAGGAAAAGCAGCTGCATGTCTACAGATTGCTGCATGCTTTTTACCGGCTGTGCTCGGCAAGGCGATGCTGAACGCTTCGGGTCAGGACTTATGAGAGTCACACAGAGTGCTGACATACATTTTCAGGAAGTCAAGCTTAGAGGCAAATGGTTCTTATCGAATGGCTAAAACATAAACCTGTTAGTGTGTTAAGTTGTTTATTTCAGTCTCCTCATGTTGGGTGGGAGTTTTTGGTTTTGTTTTTCAGGGAGTAATACTGTAACTAAATTAAACACTAATTAAGAATACTTTTTTACAAGGACAATTTAGCATAAATTTCCTGCATCTTGTTAAAATGTTTTCTTTTAAAAAGAGGTACTCTCGGATGGTGCACAGATATCCCATATCTTTTTAAAAAAAAAACAACAAAACAATAAAAGCCAATTAATCTAGAAGATTACCTGTTTTAATAAAAACTAGTGGTGAAAAGCAGTAATACTCAGTCATCATCTGGGAGCTCGATTTCATCCAGTCGTTCGCTGATGGGTGTGCTGAACTGGGCTGATTTCTTGAAGGGTGTCTTTGGGTTTGGGGCCGCTGTCACACCCTGTTACGCAAAACAGCCCCAAAAAAAGCAGATGAATTGATTTCTTGTCTTTTTAACAATGCAACAGGAAGGAATTAGAAGGAAACATCAGAGAGAAAAAACACTGACAGGTATGCAAATCCAGGTTAAACAGAGACAATGAGCGCTGAGTGCAGACTATAATCATCTTCCTCTTGACCTTGATGGATCAGAAACTCTTCACAGAGCTGCTGTATTCTCTTTACATACATTATATGTAACTGTTTGTTACCAAACAAGAAGACAAAGCAGACTGCCGAGCCATTTATAGTTTAGATAATATTTATACACAGGATCATATGTGCTCTTTGGCCAAAAAGTCAGGATAAAAATGTTTAGGGATTAAAAAAAGGTTTATTATTAATGCAAAAACAGATTTCTGTGAAAGCTATTTAAAAAAAAAAAAAAAAAAAAAAAGACACTGGCTAAATACTCTGACATACCTGAACCCGCTGATAATTCTCACTCCAGAATGTAATCGCCTGGTCAGTTTTATAATCACGAGCCTGGAAAGGAGACAAAAACAAAAATAAATGAGATTTAACAATTTGTGGTAAGTAAACATGATGAATACATACACATAGGCTACATATATATGTGCACACGCATACATATGTAATGGACATGGGCATTTTAGGAGACTTTTTATGTTGACTTATCAGTTATTTCCTAATTAATTAGTCCAAAGTGTTATTTTCTAAATATATTCTTAATTTTCTGAACCTGAACCTGATGTGGATGTGCTGTTGGATAGGCTGCTATGCTAGGTGAACAGAACTCTGCGTCCAAAACGGCATTTAGATAAAACATAACCTGTGTTTTTACGTGTCCTGCCGTCTTCTCGCCCGAGCTGGACCATATTCTAAATGTTGGTATTGATCTAATGCAAAGTAAATGCAGGGCAAGTAGCGCCGATACTTTTTGCTGGAAATTTAAGTCATTGAATTATTTTTCTTTAATTATTCATTATGATAGTGATCATACCAACAAAATTAAAATTTTTAAAGTGAAATAAAACAGTTTTACTAGTAATTTGAATGAGAGACTTGAACATTTTAAATTAAAATGTTTTTGGTTTGTAAACATTGCAATCAAATAATTTTTTTCTCTTTAATCACAAACAATTGTTTGAGAACAATAAAGGCAACAGTGAAAATTAGCTTAACTAAAGCTAAACCTACTTTTAGGTGGCTCTCATTCACATTCATTCACATTTAACCCAAAGCAATCAGCAAGAAAAATATCAGCATCACCTTACAGGTATCGACTGATACCGATGCTAATCTTGGTAGTTTGTGCGTTTACATGGGAGTTTTAATTCCTGTTTAATTCCAAATAAAAGTTATTCTGCTTTAAACTGATAAAAAAAACGACCATGTAAACACTTCTTTCACAATTTCTATTTGGAATTAAGCTTAATTCTGATGTAAGTGGTTGGTTTATTCACATTTTAATTCCAAACTATTTAATTCCTCGGTAATGTAAACCTTCATTCAGCTCTAAGTTAATTCCGGTCGTTCTGAGCATGCTTGTTACCTTGTCATGACGCACATTGTTTTGCCTCCCGTGTTCGGTGGTCTAACTTTCTTCTCCTTCTCAGTTGCTGCTAAAAGTGAAGTAGTATGCTCGTGTTGAGCTGCTACCTCACATTTATAATAAAAGTAGCGGAGAAACTGGAACTTATTATGTAATTTTTACAAGTTGCGACTGAAAAGACAAGAAGCAGGGAGCTAACTTTGTTTATTTCCGGTATACGTCATACGTCACGTTCACCCTCTGTCCAATCAGAACCCTTCCCAACCCGCCGCTCTGAAAAGGGATTCAGTGAGGACGTGTTTCATAAACGTTCATTCGGAATTTTTATTTTCATGTAAACTTGTAGGAGAATACGTTAATTCAGAATTATTTAATTCGGAATTATTAATTCCGAATTAAAAAACACCATGTAACCGTACCCATTGATAGTACCAATATTTGGATTGATCTTTCCAGCTTTACTTTTTGCTCCTGAACAAACATGTCTTTGTGTGTTTAGTAACTGTGCTGTTATCTGTGAAAACTTTGCCTTCCAGGCATGTTTGGGATGCGGATACAAGGTGATTACTCCAGGATGAAGCAGCAGAAGCTCACTTCAGGTTCAGCTAGCTTCACTTTACCCACCATTGGTGAAGCAGACACAGGACTCTGCTGTAACTAGAAGAGCTGAGTGGTTTTATTGCCAAAGCTTCACCACCAAACAGGAAGTTTCTTACAGTTAGCTGTGTGACTTTAGTTGCAAATGTGCTCCCATAGTTCCCAAAATCTTTAAAAATTACTCTTCAGTTTGTAGATGTATTATTGAAAAGGAAATAACCTCTTGTTTTCTTTCTTTCTAAGAAACATAAACCATTAGTGACAACTTATACCGACACATACTTGTGTTGTTTGTGGCCAGCAGGGTATAAATCCTTCAGCGCAGAAATCCCTCTGGCTCGTGGTGGAGAAGTCCGCTTCGGGTGCTGGTTGGTTCTGCTCGGCATGAACTTTCTCTCTGTGAAAACAAGAGGACAGTCGCTCAGAGTTCACCAGCTGCACTGGTCCCTTCTGATCCAGCATCTCTCTTCTGTGGGGTTACATAAAGTAGGTCTGTGAGGTGGTTATTTAAATAAGTTAATGTAGCATGAGATTAATGAAAAGAAGGCAAGTGAAGAACATGATGACGCATTTATATAAACCCCTCCATTCAGGAAATTGTAAATATGTAAGCTCTTTATCCCTTTTGAGGTACAAGAACGTTACGACGGTGAGGTCCAGTGTGTCAAACACAGCAAAACAACTGGTGCAATGGACAGATAATGTATAAGGTGTACAGTTCTAGTGTGTAGTTTATATCATATTATATAATTTCATGTCACTCTTTGCCACATTACATTAAGAGGTTTTTTCAGATAGAAAAAAATGAAACATCTTTTTTTACTTCTCTGATTTTAAATATCAGGGCTTTACTTTTGTCGATGTAATCTGATCGTTATCTGACCCTCATATGTACAACAACATGGCATATCACACCATTATTTCATTTAAAGAAATGCATGATGAATTAGTGGTTAGCATTGTGGTCGCAAGAAGGTTGCTGGGGAGGTTTGAAGAGTGGCATTTCTGTGTGGTGTTTGCATGTTCTTCCCATGCATACATGCGCTTTCTCCAGGTACTCCCAGTGAAAACGTGAGAAGCAGTACTGTTATCAACTCTGTCAGTCAACCCAGGGTAAAGTGAGAAAGTGCAGGTTCATGTAAAACAGGTGCAGTTTACCTGCAGCAGTTGTTTTTAAGCTTGATCTATTATAATCAAGCTTAAAAACAACTGCTGCAGCCAGAGCAGGGTGGAAAGGTGAAGATGGCAAAAAGTGCAACAGGTGAGCCACAAAAGTCGTCCCTTCTAACTGCATAACTCACACAGATGAAGATCAACATTTAATAGCAATGTCAATTTATGATGCTTGCAACGATATTTTCTTCGATATTTATTATTTATAAGAGAACCGTCTGGTCAGGACTGAGTGCCTTTACACGTGTCGAGTGATTATCTTCACCAACCAGCTCCAGAGCAGATAAGTTTCCAACATGAGGTTGTCAGGGTTCCAAAGCCTGCTGTGTAGTGCAGGCCTCTGCACTACACAAACATTTTTAAACTACATTTTTGTCTTTGTTGCACAGGTGCAGCTGACATTTCTGTCCGAGATATCAGACTGGTTTCTGTCTGCGTGGTCTGTGTTCATTTCTCCATTTACCTGGGCTCAGGTACGAATGAAACTGAATAGAAAAAAACATTTAAAAGTCCCGCGGGGGGGGGGGGGGGGGGGGGGTCTTCTCGAAATGACACTGCCTACGGATACATGAAGTTCTTTCATTTGGAATTAATAATTCAGAATTATAATATTCTCCTTCAGTTTTACATGGAAATAGCAATTCCGAATTGAGGTTTACATAGGAAACAAATTTATTCATTTATTGTGCATTATTTTCTAAGTCTGGTTCAATAGAAATATTTTTCTTAAAAAGCAAACAAAGAAATTAATTTGTTGCATATTACATCCCTCATAAACTAATATTTTGTTGAACAATCCTTTAATGTTTCCACTCCAGTCAGGTGTTTTCTGTTTGTTTTTTTTTCTTTCTTCAACTCAATTAAATGAAAAACCAGTGTCTTATATTACTAAATTATAATTTTGCAAATTTTCAGTTATTGTTCCTTTTTTAAGTCTCCAGTTATTTGAGTGACTGTTGTAAATTCAGCCTTTTCTTTAATGAAAGGGGATGAATACATATGAGCACAACTGTATCCTTGCATCAGCAGGACATGATGATTTCTGAGACTTCAAAACAAAAAGGATCAAAGATGCTCTACTTTTTCTAATAACTGTACCTAACCATATGCATCACACCAATAAGGATATCGTTTGTAATCTGCAGCAAAATCAAAGAGGCTAATAAAATGTTCAGCTCGCTGCTAAAAAGTTCATTCATTCATTTTTGTATCCGTTAGTTCCAACTAAGGGTCGTGGAAAGCTGGAGTCCATCCCACCAATCACTGGGCGAGAGGCAGGTACACCCTGGACAGGTTGCCAGTCCATCACAAGGCCTGCTAAAAAGATCCCACTAGGAAAAATTTACCGCTTGTGTGCACTTATAACATCATTTAAGTTTAGTACATGGCATGCTAAAGACAGACAACAGAAATATCTGCTGTCTAAGAACTGATGCTTTGTGTTCTTTATAAACGTTCAGCTAATGTAGGATGTTCGTTTACACGTGTATGGGGTAAGACTTTATAAATGCCATTAAGATGACTGGTCTCCATATAAAACGCCACCGTAACAAAGACCGCGGCTGTGAGGCGTGAAAATATTACATGATTTTCCTTCAACATGTTGATGTGAAGACACAGTCAGGTGGTGGTCTTTTCCATAACCAAATCCCTTGTAGAAATAAATCCTTCAGTGTCAGAAACAGTGTTCATTGTTTTACCTTATCATCTGGTAAATCTGTTTTTCCAAGCGTTCTCTTCTGATGCCTGAAACATGGAAATATAAAAGGTTATCATCAGTCTTCAGCATCTATATGAACATAGCAATCAGGTATTTAATAAATACTAGAACCATTTCCACTATTAAAAACACTTGTTCAGCTAATAAACAGCTAATAATGATATAAGACTTCGAAGTTTCTCACTGGGGCTCATAAAATACAAAGACACCTACCATGTAGCCTCACTCCACAACTCTTTGGAGCAACATGAGTTGCTTTTGTCACTGTGAGAGTCTCCATTTTAGACTCTTGGTCTGTTGTGAGAATCCCTTTATGGCCATTTTTCTGGATCCATCTCCAGTCATCTGGGTCAAGAGCAGCATCTGCTCTCTGAAGGATGAAAAGAGTAAACTATCAGAATATATTACAAGAACACAAATAACACCGCTGCTCACAACTGGGCTTCATGGTACCAATCTGAGGGTCTGAAAGGTATATTTATGTTTTCAAGTATATAGTACATGTTTGTACTGTTACTTCTAAATGTTTGAGTACAATGACAGTCTGTGTTGTGGAAAAACAAAACCATACCATAGCGTTGTTATTAAATAGCACTTTACCAAAAAAACTAAAGTTTTTCAAACAGCATTAAAAAAAATCAATTGAGGGAGCTTGTATTATGCATAAAGGATGTTTCTTCCAGAGATTTGGGGCTATAACAGAAGAAGTTTGATCACCTCTCATTTACCTTGATGAAATAGCCGGCAACATCTGGTCTTGTGACCAGAGGGACCGAGAAGGGACGTACATGTGCAGCAAACTGGACAAGATCCTTAAAAGACTTCCTTAAAAATTTCTCTTTGATTAGCGACTTCTCAGCAGACATGAATATTAAAATTCTCACCAATAAAACAAAGAAAGAAATGAATGAACAAACTTTAGATGAAGGCTTGAACCCACACTTAACTAATTATACTGCTTTGTACTGTCATCCTGGATGTGGTTGTTTGCCAGTCACAAGGTTGGTGGTTTGAGCCCAGGTTACCCCAGTTCCCCCATATGTGGAAGTTTCTTTGGGCAAAACAATGAATCCCAAGTATTTTTCTTTGTATTTTTCTTTGTGTACTTCTATTTGTACATATTGTGTGTCATCTTTTCCATTTTTCATGTATATATGTACATTCACATGTTGGTGATTGCCTTTATCTGATTGGTTGGGCGATTGGTTGGGCGATCAGACAGAGGTTACTTGAGCAGGTGCATCACCTGGTGTTTTCAGTCTGAGGAAGGGCTGGAGCCCGAAACGACACTCATCTTTTGTTAATAAATATATCAGGAGCTAAGTCTAGTGTGCGGACCTATTTTTCTCTTTTTGTCATAACTTGTTTTTGGATCCAGCACCTAGTCTTGTCTTAATGGGGATGTGTGTGATTAAAGCTTTTTTCGAATGAACCTCTCAATGCCAATGATGGGTTCACTGGCAATTTTAATGTGTGTGTGTGTGTGTGTGTGTGTGTGTGTGTGTGTGTGTGTGTGTGTGTGTGTGTGTGTGTGTGTGTGTGTGTGTGTGTGTGTGTGTGTGTGTGTGTGTGTGTGTGTGTGTGTGTGTGGCAGAGAAAAGACATTATCTTCTTTTTGGGTTGTGATGGGGAACATAATCCTCTTTTAATACTTTCTAAGGTACAAACTGCAAATACATTGAGTACCTTCTGTTGAAGGAACAACAACAGTACCTTTTAAGGTACCATCCCAGTGACAGGCCTTTGCACCCTTGAAGGTACAATGAGATACTTGTTTTTGTTTCCTGAGAGCAGTTACATAGGGTGAGTGAAAACAAGCAGAATATTGCATTTTAGTGGCACTACCCATGTTTCGCTGTAACGTTCAATCCACAGAGGCATGATCTTCACCAGCGATACCTTGTTGGAAGAGTGACTAATTAGCCTTTCCAGCCATATAAAACAACACAAGTTAGTATTATTAAAAGAGGGAAAATACTCAACCAAACCCAAAAGTTTGTACTTTCTGTGCCAAGTTTATGAATGGTTAACTGATTTAAAAAAAAAAAAAAAAAAAAGATGTATGAGGATAAAAAGAAATACTTGCAAGGTTTCACTACTACAAGTCCAACAATAATAAAATAAATAAAAAATACCTACTCCTAACTGTTCAATGAAACCGGTTTAACTTTGTGCATCATTAAATGAAAAACAAAAATAAATTTAAAAAATCCAACCAAGACTGCAATTATATGAGAAAACATATTTTCATTTATGACGGTGGTCTCTCATGGGGGCCAAAGTGCTGTCAGTTTGTCATGCAAATATGGGACAAAAACATGGGTGATACTTACATGCAGATCTATAACCTGATCTATAGATTAATAGTTTTATTGCACATAAATGACAAAAAAAAAAAAAAAAACATTTTGGAGTATTCATAAAATGTACACTCCATGTATGTTCAAATTCATTATTCTTTGGATATATTCTGTAGGGAATAAAATTAAATTATATATAATCCTATGAGCCTAAGCAGAAAATTGGATTGGTTTGGGATTTTTGTCTCAAAACTTCATGTGAAGAAGGCTTACTGTTTCAGATTGAAAACTTTTGCTCTTAAATGAAAGAAAATTATTTTTTTAACAAGTGTAAGGACAAACATGTCTCATAAACAAGGGATATAATGTGTAAAATGCTCTAATATGCAGAAAGTCAGACATACTAACATACTGTTAAGTTAAGAGTTTTCTGTAATGACATGAAAGTATGTAGAAACGAACTTCTAAATTTGGCCACCGCAAATGTGCACACAAACAAAGACAAGGATTTTGGTTAAAGTTATTAATTCCACATGTTTTCAGCGCAGAGAAAGTGGCTAAACTCTTGTTTGTATTGTTTCTATTAATCCTGAAACGCTAGGTAGCATGTTGACTGACTCGTCTGAAAGGAAGCTACGCTCACCTTCTTACTGCTGCGCCGCTCAGGTTTTTCATCTTCACTTTTGTTGAAATCAGTCGACTGCTCGTTCATCATAGTAAGACGAAGACAGCAAATGTTGGTAAACAAATAACAGAGCCTGGACGAAAATACCTGTAAACACCGTCTCATAGCAACCGGTTACCATGGACAGAAGCGTCGCCTTGGCAACGACACCCAACTCCCTCCGCCCCTTTGGTGAATTATACTTTGAACAGTGGAAGCTAAGTAAGCTAAACAAGTAGATAAATAAATAAATAAATAAATGAATAAATAAATAAACGTTTGAGTGAAAATGAATTTTTTAAAAATTATATATTTAAAAGAAAGAGGAAAAAATATCAATATAAAAAAAAACCCTTTCCTTCACCCTCACCACAAAGATTCAGCATCAGAAGTTTTTAAATCATCTAAACTTGTTACAGTTACCATGCCCAGTTTACCTCAGTTATCACTTGTTCTCCCCTAACCCTGTAAGCAAGCAAACTTTTGGGACCTTTTGAACAGCCAATGGTACTGTGTAAGACAAATAAGAAAGCAATACTGGAGCTGTTGTGTGTGTGTGTGTGTGTGTGTGTGTGTGTGTGTGTGTGTGTGTGTGTGTGTGTGTCTGTTGTTTTGTTTTTTTTTGTTTGTTTGTTTTGTTTTTTTTTCCTCTCTCTGTTTTTTTTTTCAAGACAGAAGCCAGACACACAGTAACTGTTTGTAAGCACAAAATAATAAACCATTACTTCTTTCTTTCTTTTTTTTTTTTTTTTTTTTTTAGATTTTTGTCTAAATGTCACAAAGTGTTTTTGCAATGTGTTGTAGTAAACTAATATCCACTATGGTGTCTGGGCTTTAATCCTCACCACAGATGTTTTCTAACCCAAACTAAGTCACAATAATGCTAAAATCTAACCAGAAAGTGTAAAAAAAAGTTTGCAAAGCGTTGTTTTCAAATGGTAGTACACTTACCTCTTGGCTGCGTGGATAACATTTAAAGGAACATATGGGTTACACATAAAATGTAATAATTGTGACATAAATATATCAGTAAAATATAAATCTAACTTATGAACTAACATGTAAATTTAGTTGAATTCAGTAAGAAAGCCAAGTCAGCTAGGGGAGAGTGGGGGGGGGGTAATTTGTGCCAAGGGGCAAGTAGTGTCCGTCCTGTTCTCTAGAGAGTCAGAGAAAAAATAAATAGAATATTTAAATACATTATGTCGCAAAAATATTGTTGAATTATTACTAATTTTTCTCCAGAAATGTCAGTGTTGTTCATGATATTGTCTGAAAGGAAAGCTCATTGCACCGCTTCCTCACACTTTCAGCTGTACAGGCACATCTCCAACAGAAGGCCTCATGACGTGTTTGTGTTTCTTCTTCTTTTGGCTGGACAGACTGAACATAGATTAGGACGTATCTACTGTTATCTCCTTTAGATTCCATCAGCAAACAGGTGCTTTCACACGGTTGCATCAGCTTTTATACGTTGATCTGATACAAATAATCCATGACCTTCTTGACTTTAGCCCAGTTAACCAGTTGTTTGCACACTCAAGACTCTAAACACTCCTCCTGCACTCTGTAAGAACGTGTTTTACTGTTCCTGCACACTCACATTCACCTTTTCCACTTCGATGCTTTCCTATCAGAGCCAGCCCACTTCTGAGTCCACAGCTTCCAAGTCATGACTGCTGAGTGTGTGCTTGTGTTTAATGCAAGAATGGAAAAAGACAAAGTCAAACTGTCTGAACCTCATGTGTGAAAACATCTTTAGTTGGCTATTGTCATGTTATTGCTCTGACATGGCTGAAAGGGTCGTCTGTGGGGGCAGAAAATACCCTTTGAGATGTATTTAAGAATGGACAAATAGCTGGTTTGTGTTACTTTTCATAAACAGCAGCAGAAGTAACCAAGAAAAAACTCAAAAATTCTGCAACATAATCGAAATTTCAACCATCATTCCACTACTTTACTGCCTTTTCTCTAAAGCATGCAAAATCCTAAACAGATTTCCTTAGATGTGAATGTGGGGAATACATCTTTCCTGGCAGAGTTTCAGGTGAGCGTGGATCTTCTGATCTACAAGAGACAGCTGTGGGTGAAGTAATGTCCCAGGAGGCGCAATTAAAGTGAAGAAAGGCGACACACTTGTCATTTGATCATCTGGAAAAATTCATTTGTATCCATCTGTCGAGTGACCCATCCAATCATCACCCTCTCAGGCATCAGTCATGCTTAAAACAGGCTTGAGGTGGCATCATTTTCCCTTTGGCATATATTCACGTTCAGAATTAATGTCACTATGAACAGCTGAATAGAAAAGAAACAATAGAAAAACATTTTTTAAAAAAAACAAGGTTTAAGTTCTTTATACAGGTTAAAATGATCACCAAAGGACTATATTGAAGATTTTGGCTAAATTTATGCAGAAAATTTAATATTTGAAGCTTTTTTTTTAAATATGAAAATCATTTTCAATATTTACATGAACATCTGCTAAATGTAAAAATTGTTAAAAGTCCATTTTGTAGCATCCTTTGCTTGCTATTTGTACTTTACAGTACATTGTGATTCAAAAGCAAGCTCTCTTGTAGTACTACACGAATGAATGTAATTTAATACCAAAAATCAAAGGAGTACCATCATCGCTGGAGAAAAATTTCCATTTATGAGCTCAGTAACCTTGTTGAATCATTTGTTCTTTAAGGATTCATACATAGTTTATTCATATCTCTGCAGAACCTGCTAAATATAACATCCAGTGCTTGTTGCCGTGGATATGAAGCACAAAAACAAACCACAGTCAGTCTGTTGCTGAGAAACAGCAAAGAGAGTTTTCACTGTTAGACAAGAAGATTGTCTCCAGCACTTTTCACCTCCTGCACACAAAGCAGCACCAGAAACAGAAGGTTTTATGGATGAAGTTCAATCCAATCCACTTTATTTATCACATTTTATTAATGTAAACAGTTTCCAAAGTGGTGCACAGAATGAAACAAAAACAATGTTACAATGCTAAAATATCAACAAATACAAAATAAACTTAAATTTAATCCCAATAAGCAGGTAAAAAAAACAATAAATAATTTAATAAAATGAAATAAAATAAAAAAGACACGGAGAACCACACATCCCACGCGGTGTTAAAAGCCAAAGAATAAAAGTGAGTCTTAAGAAAAGACTTAAAACACTCCAGGGTGGGGGCTGTTCTGACATGGGGGGGCAGGGCACTCCACAGTTTAGGTCCAGCCACAGAAAAGGCCTTGTCCCCACAAGTTTTAAGCCTAAGCATCATTCACACTGATGTGGTGCACAAACTGTCAGGTGTCTGTGGGTCTGATTGTTTATTGGTTAGACTTAGAGCAAAGTTTGGGATTAAAAGAGCTCCAGTTTGGCAGCTAACTGTGACTGGAAGGGCTGGTGGGTTTGGAAGATGCAGATATCAGTTAACCCTCTGAAGCCCGACCCATGAAAAAGTGGTAAGAAAAGTCAGACTTTTTATATATGAGGTCTTCACTTTAACAAAATGTAGTAAAACTATGTATATATTTACTATTTATCAATATGTGGTGTGTCAAAGTTATCATAGTGCAATCTTCTGCTTCCTGATATCTATTAGAGGCAGAGGACCAGTGTCACACTGTGTTCAACAAGATTTTGAGCAAAGATTTTACCATAAAGTGATGCAAAATGTCTCAGAAACTTCATTAAACAAGAAACATTTGGCTTTATAGGGTTAGACATGCTGTAATGCTAAATGCAGAATAAGCAGATTTGTCAGTCTCTTGTGTCATTTATGCCGACATGTATACAGAGTTGCCAACTCCTCAGTAAGAAAAGTAGCTGCTGGTTGTCCAAAAAGTTGCTAAACGTTACTAAATGACATCATTGCCGAATCAAACTGGTATAGTTATATGGTACAGTACAGTATAGTAGTAGTGGTATGTGGTGTAGTTGTAATGGACGATGCCATGGAGAGGAATTATGTCATTCTTCTTATGCCACTTGATTCCTTGTGGAACATGGAGCCGCAACAACACCCCTCCATCGCACTCGGTTCTGGCTGGTCCTCCTTAGCTCAGTCCACGTTTTTCTGGCAGCCTTCATCTCAGCTTCGATGCTTCTCCGCCAAGTCTGCGTCGGGCGACCCACTTTGCGCTTGCCTTGAGGATTCCAGTCAAGGACCTGCCTGGTGATGTTGTGTGCAGGCTTCCGCAGAGTGTGGCCAATAATGTTGTTGGAGAGGCTAAATTGATGATTTCAGAAAAACTTCATATTAGCGCTGTTCAACTCGGTCCCACGAAGGCCACAACCCTGCAGGTTTTCAGCATATCCCTGCAACAACACACCTGACTCAAATCAATGAGTCGTTGTGCAGTCATTGGTTGTTGGATCCATTGAATTTGAGTCAGATGTGTTGAAGCAGGGATACAATGAAAACCTGTAGGGCCCTCAACAGGGCCGGATTAAAAGTGCACAGGCCCCTGGGCCCAGAGTGTTTAATGGACCCCGCTTCCCCACCGTAACATTGTGAAAATTGTGAATGATACACTTTGAAACGACATCTCTAAAATCTCTCTGCAAGTTGTACCAATATCCATACACTAGACCCTGTGGTGTAACAATCTGGCTTTTATGTACATTTTGTTTCGTGTCCAAACTGCTGGTGTTTGCCCTATGTGGGCCCTATGTGGGCCCCAAGTGGGCGTGGGCCCATAATGTGTGCCCATAATGCCCATTGGATAACTCGGCCTTGGCTCTCGAGCTGAATAGCACCTCCCGATGACAAGATTTTCTATGTATTTTATATTACTTTTTAGTGTAGTTTGGTTTTTAATTAGGAGACTACAACCTGTTACAGTACTTCTAACTTCACATTTTTTTTGTTCACATTTGTAGGAATGAACATCTGGCGGTAAACCAGGATGGGATCAGCCAGTAGCTTTACGTGTTTCATTTACAGTCTGGTCAGGAAGCAGAGGTGACCTCTCATTTGTTCTGAATGCAGCTGGGAGGTGCGACTGCCGCTCTAAGAGGGTTGAGCATCTTCTGAGCTGTGGAGAGGAATGTGCAGCAATGCTGTTTACTAAATATAAATAAAAGATTCCTGCTTTCATGTCAGTCTCCAAAGTCTCCAGTAAAATAAAAATAAAAAATAAAAAGTTTCTAGAAGTGTCTGAAAACTAAAAAGTCATTAAGTTGGCTACACTGCATGTAATTTGGTCCTTTTTAATGGAGTAGAACCGCTGTGGAACTGTGGGGACAGTATTGAGTTGTATCGCGCACACACAGCTGGCGAAAGGAGCAAATCAGAGAAGAAGAATAGGAAGTGGAAAAGAAAAACTGCAGAAACTGCCAAATAAAAAGCAAAAGACGAAGTTTTGTAAGGTGTTAAAAGTAAAACTGATTCTAAAATTTTGTTTGCAGCTCCGTGAAGAAGCAAATTAAACTATTCTTAGTCCAAAATGAGCCAAATATTTCTCAACATATCAGAAGCTTTAATTAAAAGCATGTGCAAACCCAAACATTGGGCAAATTCCTCCGTCTACCATGAACATTGTGACTTCATGTGTGCTCATTCAGGCATCCCATCCGTGTAGTTCATTGCTCCATCCATCTATTGAAGAACAGAATGCAGTTGTTTCGCTCACAGATGCACAAACGTTGCTAATTTTGCACCACTTTGTTATTATATACTGACAGACCATCGCTATAACAACCAATATCTATCCAGATATATCGATGAGGTTTTAACATGTTGGTCTGTTGCTCTGAGGCACGAGGCGTGTTGCCGCCGTGGCAACGTCACTTTCTGTGGGAAGTTTCCACTTTGTGAGTTAGCCAAATCACCATGAGACGCGGCTCAACTTCCGCTTTCATCTCTTCACTTTAATCTTCTCCTGCAGTCACGTCCCCGACCTCACCACCTCTACCACAGACTGCACAAGCCTCAGCAACTAATGGCATCGTTTAGCTTTCATCTTCAGCCTCCCCGAGGAGCATTTGGAGTCATGTTGTGTGACACCATTATTACACTCGGGATACAACTCGCCCTGATCCGGTGTTAAAACCTGCTCGCATCGTGTGGAATTTTACAGGGTACTCTGTCACGGCTCAGAAAATTGTGCACATGCAAGAACGTTTAGCAAATCAGCCTCTGAAGGAAGGAGATACTTTGCTTCTAAACTAAACCAATCAACAGTAGCTGAGTGGAGAAATAGCTGCTGCTTGTTTCAATCTTGTTATTTGATTCAATAAAACACGTATATATATATATATATATAATATATATATATATATATATATATATATATATATATATATATATATGTATATATATATATATATGTATATATATATACATATATACATATATATATATATATATATGTATATATATATGTATATATATATATATATATGTATATATATATGTATATATATATGTATACATATATACATATATATATATATGTATATATATATATATATGTATATATATGTATATATGTATATATATGTATATATATATATATATATATATATATATGTATATATATATAAATATATACGTGTTTTATTGAATCAAATAACAAGATTGAAACAAGCAGCAGCTATTTCTCCACTCAGCTACTGTTGTTGATATATGTATATATATATGTATATATATATGTATATATATATGTATATATATATATATATATATATATATATATATATATATATATATATATATATATATAAATAAACATCAGGGTCGGAGCTAAGTGTGAATTTGTATCAGCACTAAGATGTGGATCGGTATCGCTTGATACCAGTGTGAGGACATGTCAAAAGCCAAATAGAATGAATGTGGGCTAACCAACAGCAGCTTTAGCTTTTGTTTAATTAATTTTCCCTGTTTATATTTCCCAAACAATTTTGCAATACAAGAAAAATTAGTTATTTCACTGTTTTGTTCATTTGTGGATGCTGTTATTTCGTATTGTTTACAACAAAACCAGCTTAAATGTATCATTTCTGCCTTTCAGATGAAAATAAAGTTTTATTTGAAAAAAATCTTTGCACTGTGTTTTTTAATGATAATCATTAAGCAGATTATTATCATTAAAAGCAAAATGAATAAATGAATGTGAAATGTTTAAGGGAAAAGTATCATATTGGTATTAATATTCATATCAACATCAGCTAAACTTGCCCTGGATTACTTGGTGTCGCATTGACACCTAAATTTACAGTAAATTACGGATTTCTGAATGCACAAGTAAGAAGTAAAATATTTCTTCTTGAAATTGTGCAAAAACTTACTAAAATGGAAATATTTAAGTAATTAAATGCCTGTCTATTCTATTCTATTCTGTCCTATTCTATTCTATTCTACAGTCATTTAGCAGATGCTTTTATCCAAAGCGACTTACAAATGAGTGAGAACAACACAAGCAGGAAATCAAACAGAGGACATCGTAGGAAGGTGCTAGCGGACTGTCCAGTTGGACGCACGTCCTTCCATGAAGTGCTACAGGCTTTTTTGTTGTTGTTGTTTACTCTCTTCCCACCCTGTAATATCACCAATGTTATAATACAAAGAATTAATACCATAATGTTTGTTGCATAGACTGTATATGAAAGATGGACAGAGCCTTTGGCAGTTAAAAGTGAAGTGCATAAACCTGCAGTTCCTCCTTCATCCACTAGGGGCTGCAAAACAGAGCAAATCCCCATAAACTCCCATGTTAAAAAGACCAACTTCACAGCAGAAATAAACATGTTTACAGCCTGGTACAAAAATCCATTTTCAGTTTATAAGTCAAGTTTACCTTCATGACAACTGTGGAGGGAGTGAATTTTTTTCTAACTCGCCTGTTTAAAAGTAATTTGATCTCAAAATTCTGCAAATTTTGATTGACAGGTACCCGATCTCCCGCTTCAAGTCAGAAGAACGTAGAACAGCCGCGGTTTTTAGCCGGTTAGCAACGTGGCTTAGCTTTAGCCCGCTTACCTCCGTTAGCTGCTTATCTCCTGTTATCTCCGGGTTAGCTCGATTAGCTCTTAGCTACAGAAAGCTCGGAGTTCGCTCGATGTCAATCATCCACCATGACGCTCACAGCCCCCCTCTCAGCTCCACCTCTTTGCCCATATTTGTATTTTCCGGGCGAGACGACACACGTGACCCTGCCAAGATGGCGATGGTAGGAACCGCCCACCAAGCTTCAATTCAGCTCTTCAGAAACCTACCGGTGAAGTGCTACGGGCTACGTCCATCTCTTTATATACAGTCTATGGTTTGTTGCAAAGAACTGGGCAAAGAACGTCTACATAAACACAGAAAGTCTACATAATTAATCACTGAGTTCTGCTTTTGATTTCTGCCTGGGTGTAAAAGCTGCCAAAACTTATTTAGTTACCAGAACTTCCCTCCCACTGAGACATTCCTCTGTGGATGTAATGGGACAAAACTCCAGTATGTCTATGAGCCGACAAGAGTGTAGATTTTAATCTTTTAGAACCGAGAACAAGCTGGCAGAACGCTCTGCTTTCGGATTTCAAGATGATTTCATTTAAGCTGAGATTTATGTCTGTATTTATTTAGCTGGAGCAACACTTGAGTTGTATCTGTGCGGCACACCGCTTGACCTCGCTGTTGCCTGCCGAAAGGTCGAGTATGACCACCGTCTGACTCCGGCACGCTGCTGATTAATATTACGGTCCCTTCGACGTCCCAGGCCAAGGCCTGGTGTTTGGGCTGGCGTCCATCGTTGTAGTCAGCTGATCAGCACATCTTAACCTCTGGCTTTTAGAAATACCTTTTATTTTCCTGCTTTCTGACAAGTTTTAGTGCCGCCTGTGAAATAAAACACCCCCCCTCCTTTAGCAGACAGCTGCTGCTTCACACCCAAAGGCAAACATGGAAAATGTTCCCGGCCTCAGCTTTGACAGGAATATTGGCTTATTTTATTAACTCACATGGAACAAAGAGTCAAAGAAAACACTGTGGTTTGGATGCATTTCTCCTCTCTTTATTTCAACAGGTACAGACTCCAAAAAGATTTGCAAATGAATGTGGAACTTGTCACATAAACCCACAGACTGACGGTGTTACTGGTGAATTTACATTACTGTTACATTTTCAACATGTAAGGTAGTCCCACAGTACCCAACAAAAGTCCTTCAGTGTCTGAAATGCATGTCATGAAACCAGTAAATGCAACACAAAGCGGACGTCCATTTACACAGATTAGATTATACTTCTTCCATCGCAGTTTCACAATTCACCAGAAGACCAGGCTGGAATAATATACCTGCAAGTTAAAACAATTACAGTTCCACAACGGGTTTTTATTTCCAGTCAAATCTCCTGCTTAAAGTAATGTTTTTTGTTCCGAATACATTAAATGATCTTTATCATGAGTTCTGTTATTGATCGGTCAACCAAACGAATTGAAATGTTGATAGTAAATTGTTTTAAGGATAAAAAAGGGGGGAAAAATCAACCATAGTTATGACTTTTTGTATATTAAACATGTATAGAGGAGAAACTTCACTCATCCCTTCTATGAAATACAAAAATATCTGAAATCTGTGATAAAGAGATTAGATTTAAAGAAAATATAAAAGCTTTTAAGAACCCTTTTATGCTTGTTTTAGTAAGAAATGGTTCATATAATATGTATGTGAGTCGCTGCACCCTGCCAATACTAAAATAATATGGGTTTAATAACTACAAAGTTTAGACCAGGTCATCCAGTTTCACCAGTTTGCAGCAATTTACACACATTTCTACAGTTTGGTCTGAGAATCAGAAAGAAAGGAGATGTAAGCGATACCAATGACTCTCCATTTCAACTCCACATTCAGACGACAGGCTGGGAATCTGATGGATATAATTTAGTAATATAAGACACTGTTTGTTTTTTTTTTTTTTCCATTTAATTGAGTTGAATAAAAAGAGAAAAAAAAACAAACAAACAAATTGGTCCTGGACAAATTAGAGCACTTTTCTGTTGAACAGTGGGACAAAATACCTGTCAGCAGGTGCAGAAGTCTGACTGAGAGGAACAGAAAACACCTGACTGGAGTGGAAACATTAAAGGATTGTTCAACTAAATATTAGTTTATGACTGATGTAATATGTAATAAATTATCTTATTTGTTTGGTTTAAAAAAAAAAAAAAAAATTCTATTGAACCATAATTAGAAAATAATGTAATGATTTTCATAAAATTTGTATTTATTATTACTTTAGTCAATTTCAGCTTATTATACAGGCAGCTGTTTTTTTTCCTTCTTTAATGAAAGGGTATGAATAAATATAAGATCAACTGTATCTACAGCTCTAAACCCCCTGAAAAGCAGGCTGTGTAAAATATAAATAAAAACAGGATTAAAAAACTCATAAACCCATATTTAATTAATTTAAAAACATATCAATGTTGAAAGTGAGACATTTTACCATGGTGAAAGATATTAAGTGGAAGTTAAGTTTAACAGTAACACAGAGGAAAGTAGTTGGGACGGGTCATATATTATTTAAAAGATCTTATCTGAACATAATTGAGCAGGAATCTCCAGTATCCAGTATCCTGCAGGTGTTGGAAGTGTCCCTGCAGCAACACATCTGATCAGTTGATTTGATCATTAATACACTTTTGCACAACTTGACAGCAAGCTGTGGAGACCAGTTTTATGTGACTCCAGTGTCTTGCAGCAGGGAAACATAGAAAACCTGCAGGACAACAGATCTCCAGATCCCTGTGGCAGAGGAACAACGTTGTCTTCTACAAGTCAAATCTCTGTTTTAAGTGTTAAAAAAAGCTCCTTCAGACAGAAGCGGCTTGTATATCTGATGGTTTTGGGGGTTTATTGGTATCAAAACTGGAAAATCATCATTAATGTTTTCTGGTTTTTACAGGTTTTAAAGCAGAACATGCAGCCATTAAGATGAAGTATTTCTCAAGGCAAGACAGTGCTAAACTTCTTCCTCCCTTCATTCCAACGGCGTACTGTGTGTACAAGAGTCCCGGTGCAGGACTGGCCTGCCTGCAGCCTGGGGGACATCATTTCCAGAAACTACAAGAGATCCCAGTTCCCAGATGTTTGTTGTTAAAAGAAGAGGAGTTGATCCGGTATTTTAATGTTTCAGCAGTTTCTCCATTTCCTGTTGTGAATGAAACACTGAAATAACTCACATAAAATACAAATTTTTATTTACAGCTGTGCTTATATTTATTCATACATTTTTATTAAAGGGAAAAAAACAGCTGCCTGTAAAATAAGCTGGAATTGACTAAAGTAATAATAAATACAAATTTTATGAAAATCATTACATTATTTTCTAATTGTGGTTCAATAGAAATATTTTTTTAAAAATAAACAAACAAACAAATAAGATAATTTATTACATATTACATCAGTCATAAACTAATATTTAGCTGAACAATCCTTTAATGTTTCTGCTCCAGTCACGTGTTTTCTGTTCCTCTCAGTCAGACTTCTGCACCTGCTGACAGGTATTTTGTCCCACTGTTCAACAGAAAAGTGCTCTAATTTGTCCAGGACCCATTTGTATGTTTGTTTTTTTTCTTTTTATTCCACTCAATTAAATGAAAAAAAAAAAAAACAACAGTGTCTTATATTACTAAATTATATTTTTGCACATTTCTAGTTATTGTTCCTTTTTTAAGTCTCCAGTTATTTGAGTGACTGTTGTAAATTCAGTCTTTTCTTTAATGAAAGGGGATGAATACATATGAGCACAACTGTACATACATTAACTACACAAATAAATACATTTTGTTTCCATCAGATTCCCAGCCTGTCGTCTGAATGTGGAGTTGAAATGGAGAGTCATTGGTAACACTTACATCTCCTTTCTTTCTGATTCTCAGACCAAACTGTAGAAATGTGTGTAAATTGCCGCAAACTGGTGAAACTGGATGGCCTGGTCCAAACTTTGTAGTTATTAAACCGATATTATTTTAGTATTGGTAGTGTGCAGCGCCTCACACACATATATGAACCATTCATCATGAACCGCTTAATCCAATTCAGGGTCGCGGGGAAGCTGGAGCCTATCCCAGCTGGCTTTGGGCGACAGGCAGGGCACACCCTGGACAGCTCGCCAGTCCATCGCAGGGCCACACAGAGACAAACAACCATTCACGCTCACACTCACTCCGATGGGCAACTTAGAGTAACCAATTAACCTAGCATGCATGTCTTTGGATGGTGGGAGGAAGCCAGAGAGAACCCACGCATACACGGTGCTAACCACAGTGCCACCGTTCATATATGAACCATTTCTTAATAAAACGAGCATAAAAGAGTTCTTAAAAGCGTTTATATTTTCTTTAAATCTAATCTTTTTTATCACATATTTCTGATATTTTTGTATTTCATAGAAGGGGTGAGTGGTGTTTCTCCTCTATACATGTCCACTATACAAAAAAAAAAAATCATAATTACGGTTGATTTTTTTCCCCTCTTTTGTCCTTAAAACAATTTCCTACCAACATTTCAATCCATTTGGTTGACAGATCAATAACAGAACTCATGATAAAGATCATTTAATGTATTCAGAACAAAAAACATTACTTTAAACATCACTTTACTTATTGTTCCTTTTTTAAGTCTCCTGTTATTTGAGTTATGTTGTTTTATTTACATTTTGTCTCATGCGGATGGTTATATCAGCAGATTGACTGATCTGATAAAGGTGTTTCAGGACCCCTGCTGCTCCTCCGGTAGCTGTAATTAGATGAGGATGTGATTACTGTGTGTTGTGAAAAGCTTAAGATCCAACGAGGTTCCATCTTCAAGTCCTCTGCAGCGGATATCCTGGCTAGTTTCCAAAAAGTCTCCATTTTCTTCTTTCATGTTCAACACGTCTACAGAGCTTTAACCACAAACACACAAACACTTCAAAAACCATTTGTTTGCTTTTTCTTTTTTTTCCTCTAATCCAACGTTAAATCCCCTTTTGAACATCGCTGCAACAATGTCCCGGGAAAACAGATTTCATGATGAAGTGTCGGACACCGTGAGAGCTTCCCAGGTGGGTCATCCGTCCTTGTTGTTTTAAAGGCCAGCCAGTTTGGATTAATGCTTTTCTTGGGTGTAATCTGTTGGAAGACTTCCTTCTCTTTTACTGACAAGTGTCTAAATTGAGCCACAACAACAAAGGTTTTAATTAACTCTGCCAAAACAACGTACTTGAACGCAGCGAGAGCTCTACTCCGAACACAAAGCAGCAACCGCGATGATAAAACTATCCGACGTGGTCAGTTTGGCGACTTCAAAATGGTATAAAAGCCCACGATGGGAGTTTAAAGTCAGAACAGCGAAGCAAGACTTCTGGAAAGCTCCAAGCCAACCTGCTGGAAGATCTTCACCATGAGACAGTCCCTCCTGTCGGTCGTCTTCGCCGCGGCGCTCCTGTCCGAGTGTTACGCGCTGTCTGCGGCGTTGCCCATGGGGAGTACCGAAGATGGACTCATGGAGAACGAAGCTTTCACGTCGCTTCTGAGTGATCAGGCGACGGAAAGCAGCCTTGGCGACGCAGATCTGGCCACTGTGACCAAAACCAGAGTGCCGAGACTAATCGTCATCGCCGCCGATCCGAGTCTTTGGAGGGACCTTCGAGTGCTGCACAACGGCCTCTCCGTCTACAAGCGCACAGCCGACAGCAGCAACCAGGTCTCCGACCACAGAGACGTGGAACAGCAGCTGAGCATCCCCATCCTGAGGAGGGACACCATGAGATGCATGGTGGGAAGGGTGTACCGGCCTTGCTGGGAGGTCTAGATCGCTCTGCTCCTCAATGCGACCGAATAAAGGACAACAACCAAATCTTTTCCCGTCTCACCATGACTTGTAACATAATGAAAAAAAATCTGTGTATGACCATTGAAATTTCTGCAGATCAGAGAATAAATATCTGAATTCTGCTTTATGTGTTTGGTTTCTGTCAAAGCTTTTTTTCCTTATATTCACTGTCAGGCTGTGACATACAACATGCATGACGTAGAGACGTGTTGGCAGGTTTATTATTGGACATAGTCGGGTTTTTTGTTTCCTTCTGCCTCCAGTTTTCGCACTGAAAGTTGGTTCAGTAGAGTCTAATCACAGAAGACAATGGTAAATTATGTGCTAACCACAAACAGCTGATCAGAAAATGTTTCATGATGTGTCAGGATATCCTGAGGCATCGCATTAGAAATTACCGTAAGGTGATTATTCATCGATCTGATTCAACAAACCATCTGACGAAGGAGAGAAGCATCCGTTGCTTCCTCTTCTTCTGCTGCAGCTGCTTCAGACTTTTCTAATATCACATGCAGACTTTCACAAGAGACTTTCTTAGATCAGTTCCTGCGTGATGGTAAATGACCAACGTCTGACGTCCGTTTGCAGCTGGCTGCCTGCAACACGAAGGAATTTAGCAGATGTACATGAATGCAGAAGTTTCCACTATGATAATGCCAGAATATTAACTTTAACGGCACGGTGCAGAAGTTTAGCCGCTTTGCAGTGACGAGCTGCTTATCGACGGCTAATTCGCCATTCGTCTTGCATCATACCTGCGCTGTGAGAGCTGCCCAGCCGCCAAAAGACAAGTAGCTGCATTTCCATTACAGTTTTTCACCAATTAAAAGTGATTTTTGTAAGTTTTGACAAACAGTTGCAATTTGCAGGTGTTTCTATTAAATGATGTTTAGCGCACAAACCTCAGTTCTCATAAAATCTCTTCTGGCTGACGAGATTTGACGAGAATTAACGGGAATTGGCGAGAATTGCGGCTTATGAAAGGTGGCCATGAAACGTTGTTTTGAGTTTTTTCTACTTGCTGCTTTGAATTTTTCACGGCTTTTCGAAGCTTTTCCCCTTCATTCCCTTTTCTAATTCATTGTAAATCTCTGAAGTTTGCTTTAGTTTGTTCCAGACCGTGCCATCTTTCCTGGAAATTAACTGGTCACATGACACCCCACATGTCACATCCGGGTACACGTGAATGCGAAGTGTTTCCATTACACTGTTGCGATATACTTCTATATAGAAAGGTGTGAGAAACCACCGCATGAGAGCGTAAAACTTTATTTTAGCAATACTTGAGAGTTTTGGCCAAATGTAGGTGCTTCCATTATAATCTTTTACTGCGATATTTAGGTTTTTCACAATTCTAGGTGCAATGGAAACACAGCTAGTGACTTGTTTTGTCCCTCTCTTTTAATCTCTTGCTTCTCTGCTGAATCCACGATGTTGCATGTTCAAAACAGTCGGTGGATTTCATCCATTTTCTTGCGTGTGAAGAGAAGCTGCTGCAGCATCACGCAGAGTTCTGGTTAAAAAAGTTGTATAGTTTGTTTTCTCAGCTCCAGAAATGCACATGATAGATGTCCCTGTGCCAAACATGTCCAGTTTTAAGGTCAGAAAGTTACTTAATGCATCTTTGAGACATTTCTCAACAGATGTCAGTCAAGATTCTTCTAAGGATTCCTGGCTACGGCTTCTGTTGTAAGTGTTCAAGTTAAAGTGATCTTTATTCAAATAATTCCTTCATTTTCTATAAAGTTTAATCCATTTCAAGCTAAAGTTGTCCCAATTAGCAGGCCAGAGGCAGGTTACACCCTGAACAAGTCACCTGTCCACAGCAGGGCCAAGACAGATTTATTAAAATTATTCATGATTAGTTATTTTGATAATTATTTTAATAATTATTTTTTAGTCATACAAGCAATCATTAATTGGTAACACTTTACAATAAGAGCCACAAATCACAGGAATCACGGACTAATGATTTAGTGATTACCTGAGGTTTACATTCCTGTGAAATCAGGTAAACTAGTGAATGATTAGTGAACGATTATGTAACAGTTATTCAGAAAATTACTTTAAACATAATGATTCATTAGTGCTCAGTATAAGTTTTCACTTCAGAGCCACATAGAGTTTAACTAATGGTGATTTAATGACTAAATTTATCAAAATGAGCCTTTAAGTAATTATTAAGATTCATAGTACTGTTGTCAATCTGGTTATTGGGAACCACTCAGGGAAAGAGGCAAAATACTGATCATTAAGGAATCATTATTAGTTTAGGCTCGTCATATTAGGAGAAATGAACTTCACCATGAGCTGATATAATCAATATCATGTGACTCAAAGCTTAGGTAATCATTAATGAATCGATGCTCATTCGTCCCTCAGTAGTTGCTGAGGAACTAAGCAAGTTTGGGCGGCCCTTAGTGTAAAGTGTTACTGATTTATCAGTGATTAAAGCGACCAAAGTGTTCTTGGCTGGTCGCTGGTTACAGGATCCAAACTCAGGACTCACGTTTAACTGATTTTATTCCTTGAAAAGTGGGGAAACCAAAAAGGCTGTGGCAGAAGAACAATTCAGTAGACAGTAAATAAAAAAAAAAAAAAGAAAAAGGAAACAAGCTGAGCACCTCAGAGGATCTGCAGCCGCGGGAAGAGTCCAGAGCTGAGTGGGGAGAGGAGAAGCTGAAGAGCTTGCACCAGCAGAGAGCAGGTCAGAGGCCTAAAAGCAGGTGGTAAACGAGAGAATAGGCTGCAGGTGAGGAAAATGACACAGGTGATGATCAGTTCTGGAGTCATTTATTTCCGGCACAGGACTTATGAGGGATGTTCACATTGAATGAATCTAAGAAAAAGTCAGCTCTTATTTAGTTTAAATTTAGTTTTTATCAGTATACAATATAGAGGTTTGAACAAGGTCTACTTCTTCACTTCAGTCTAAATACAGCCCTGCTTGTTGGAAATTTGTTCTTGATTGTCAGTGAATGAGCTCATCCTATTACTTTCCCTTTAATAATATATAAAAGTACAAAGACTTTACGTATATGTTTGATTTGTATAATTAAAAAATAATGGAAAAGAGTGATGCTGATCCTTAAGGAAACCTTTCTGCTTCCTGCAGCCAAACTGAGAGTTTACTCACACAGAGAGCCGTCTGTTCTGCTTCCTATTCTACCTTTAGAACCTCTAAGAACCTCTAGGAAGAAAAAACCTGCAGTCTGAGAGTGAAGGAGTATGAGAGAATAATATCCAATATCCAAACTTCAGATGAGATCATTATTGATGAAGAAAGTCTTAATTAAAGAAATATTATCTCTGCTTCTGATTCTCATTGCAACCCTCTCTGCAGCATTGGTGGGACAGCTGGAGGCTTTTTAGATCATTTAGGAGGTTACAAAATGACACATGAGATTTCATCAGTAATTCTTGGACTACCTAAAATAATCACCACACAGAAACGATCCCAGCTTCATCCTGCAACGTAGAAAGTGGCTTATCAACAGACTGATGCACTGTAGGCTGTTTCATTACAAGCATAATGCTGGTACAGGTTCCACATCTGCATGCTTTCATATTTTCTCTTATTCCCCTTTCCTTCCTTTGTTTTCTCATTTTTGCACTCTCTCGTCTTCCATGAAGACCTTTTATGTAATATCGCTAGCATGTCTTGCATATTATCATGATTAAAGAAGTCATTTAAAAGCTGTGCTTTGTGGTCCTTGCGTGGTGTTTGTACTTGAGGAACTGGTTAAACTTAGTTTCTGTTGGCATCATGAATAAAACCAGCATATTTATATGAGTAAGTGCAGTTGTACATGTTGTTCTGTCTTTCCTGTCCTCTCCACCCCAACCAGTCGAGGCAGATGGCTGCCCTCCCTGAGCCGGGTTCTGCTGGAGGTTTTCTTCCTGTTAAAGTGGAGTTTTTTCCTTCCCACTGTCGCCTCGTGCAGCTCAGGATGGGAGACTGGATTGAAGTCATGACTCGATGCAATCAGTTGTTTTCTATTGTAGGCTATGTATGAATTGGCTCGAAATGATGTGTATGTTGATTCGTGTATGTAAAGTGTCCTGTGACAACATTGTTGTGAAGTGGCGCTATACATATAAAGTTGAATTGAATATATACAAGACTTTATAATGGTTTGGTAAGTATAAGCAGTTTTATTGCGTCTGAAGATACCGATCATACTGCAGAAAGTCATAGCAGTTATTTAATATATAAAATAATTATTTACTTTACACTGTCTTTATTTTTCAGGTAAATTTACTATCAAACTATGTTTTGAAGACGTATTGTCACCCTGGTTTGTAGGACAATGACCAAAGTTACATGTCTAATCACTTTCAGTTGACGACTAAATGAAGAGGATGAGATGAAAGTTCAAAACATTGAATCAAATTTCTCTAATAGGAAATGAGAAGTCTTTAGGTAAAATAAATGGCAAGTTTAAACTACTAACAAGGACGCAGAAGGAATGCGGAGAATGCAGTGTTATGTGTTTAAGCAAGACATGGCCATTTTTAATGTACACTGAGGCTGACAAAAACAAACATAAAAGACATTTTTCAGAGGAAGAAAGGAAAAAAAGGGGAGAGGAGGGCAGATTTTTTTAATAAGAGTCAATGTAGGACTTTTACTGGTCAAAATACAAGTACAAATACAAATACTAAAAAATACCCAACGTAAGACAGTCTCCGGTCAGTCTGCCTTAGTTTATTTTTATTATTGGTTTTTACTTACTATTTATTTAGTTTGTTTTATTCTTTTAATTGTGTATTCCTTGTGTGGCCTGTTGTTTTATTGTGTTATTTATTTGTATTTGACCTGTTTTATTCTGTTTTTATTTTGGTAGCACTACTAACAGTCATTTTCTACAGTAGTACTAAACAGTCATTTACTACAGTAGTACTACTTAACAGTCATTTACTACAGTAGTACTACTTAACAGTCATTTACTACAGTAGTACTACTAACAGTCATTTACTACAGTAGTACAACTCACAGTCATTTACTACAGTAGTACTACTAACAGTCATTCACTACATTAGTACTACTTAACAGTCATTCACTACAGTGATACTACTTAACAGTCATTTACTACAGTAGCACTACTAACAGTCATTTACTACAGTAGTACTACTTAACAGTCATTTAGTACAGTAGTACTACTTAACAGTCATTTACTACAGTACTACTACTAACAGTCATCTACTACAGTAGTACTACTTAACAGTCATTCACTACAGTCATACTACTTAACAGTCATTTACTACAGTAGTACTACTTAACAGTCATTTACTACAGTAGTGCTACTTAACAGTCATTTACTACAGTAGTACTACTTAACAGTCATTTAGTACAGTAGTACTACTAACAGTCATTTAGTACAGTAGTACTACTAACAGTCACTTACTACAGTAGTACTACTTAACAGTCATTCACTACAGTAGTACTAAACAGTCATTTACTACAGTAGTACTACTTAACAGTCTTTTAGTACAGTAGTACTACTTAACAGTCATTTACTACAGTAGTACTACTAACCGTCAATTACTACAGTAGTACTACTCACAGTCATTTACTACAGTAGTACTACTAACAGTCATTTACTACATTAGTACTACTTAACAGTCATTCACTACAGTAGTACTACTTAACAGTCATTTAGTACAGTAGTACTACTTAACAGTCATTTACTACAGTACTACTACTAACAGTCATTTACTACAGTAGTACTACTTAACAGTCATTTTCTACAGTAGTACTGCTAACAGTCATTTACTACAGTAGTACTACTTAACAGTCATTTACTACAGTAGTACTACTAACAGTCATTTACTACATTAGTACTACTTAACAGTCATTCACTACAGTGATACTACTTAACAGTCACTTACTACAGTAGTACTACATAACAGTCATTTTCTACAGTAGTACTGCTTAACAGTCATTTTCTACAGTAGTACTACTTAACAGTCATTTAGTACAGTAGTACTACTAACAGTCATTTACTACAGTAGTACTACTTAACAGTCACTTACTGCAGTAGTACTACTAACAGTCATTTACTACAGTAGTACTACTAACAGTCATTTACTACAGTAGTACTACTAACAGTCATTTACTACAGTAGTACTACTAACAGTCATTTACTACAGTAGTACTACTTAACAGTCATTTACTACAGTAGTACTACTAACAGTCATTTACTACAGTAGTACTACTTAACAGTCATTTACTACAGTAGTACTACTAACAGTCATTTACTACATTAGTAGTGCTTAACAGTCATTCACTACAGTGATACTACTTAACAGTCACTTACTACAGTAGTACTACTAACAGTCATTTACTACATTAGTACTACTTAACAGTCATTCACTACAGTGATACTACTTAACAGTCACTTACTACAGTAGTACTACTTAACAGTCATTTACTACAGTAGTACTACTAACAGTCATCTACTGCAGTAGTACTACTTAACAGTCATTTACTACAGTAGTACTACTAACAGTCATTTACTACAGTAGTACTACTTAACAGTCACTTACTACAGTAGTACTACTAACAGTCATTTACTACAGTAGTACTACTTAACAGTTATTTACTACAGTAGTACTACTTAACAGTCATTTACTACAGTAGTACTACTTAACAGTCATTTACTACAGTAGTACTACTAACAGTCATTTACTACAGTAGTACTACTTAACAGTCATTTACTACAGTAGTACTACTTAACAGTCACTTACTACAGTAGTACTACTAACAGTCATTTACTACAGTAGTACTACTAACAGTCATTTACTACAGTAGTACTACTAACAGTCATTTACTACAGTAGTACTACTTAACAGTCACTTACTACAGTAGTACTACTAACAGTCATTTACTACAGTAGTACTACTAACAGTCATCTACTGCAGTAGTACTACTTAACAGTCATTTACTACAGTAGTACTACTAACAGTCATTTACTGCAGTAGTACTACTTAACAGTCATTTACTACAGTAGTACTACTAACAGTCATTTACTACAGTAGTACTACTTAACAGTCATTTACTACAGTAGTACTACTAACAGTCATTTACTACATTAGTACTACTTAACAGTCATTCACTACAGTGATACTACTTAACAGTCACTTACTACAGTAGTACTACTAACAGTCATTTACTACATTAGTACTACTTAACAGTCATTCACTACAGTGATACTACTTAACAGTCACTTACTACAGTAGTACTACTTAACAGTCATTTACTACAGTAGTACTACTAACAGTCATCTACTGCAGTAGTACTACTTAACAGTCATTTACTACAGTAGTACTACTAACAGTCATTTACTACAGTAGTACTACTTAACAGTCACTTACTACAGTAGTACTACTAACAGTCATTTACTACAGTAATACTACTTAACAGTTATTTACTACAGTAGTACTACTTAACAGTCATTTACTACAGTAGTACTACTTAACAGTCATTTACTACAGTAGTACTACTAACAGTCATTTACTACAGTAGTACTACTTAACAGTCATTTACTACAGTAGTACTACTTAACAGTCATTTAGTACAGTAGTACTACTAACAGTCATTTACTACATTAGTACTACTTAACAGTCATTCACTACAGTGATACTATTTAACAGTCACTTACTACAGTAGTACTACTTAACAGTCATTTACTACAGTAGTACTAAAGAGTCATTTACTACAGTAGTACTACTTAACAGTCATTTAGTACAGTAGTACTACTCACAGTCATTTACTACAGTAGTACTACTAACAGTCATTTACTACATTAGTACTACTTAACAGTCATTCACTACAGTAGTACTACTTAACAGTCATTTACTACAGTAGTACTACTTAACAGTCATTTACTACAGTACTACTACTAACAGTCATTTACTACAGTAGTACTACTTAACAGTCATTTTCTACAGTAGTACTACTAACAGTCATTTACTACAGTAGTACTACTTAACAGTCATTTACTACAGTAGTACTACTAACAGTCATTTACTACATTAGTACTACTTAACAGTCATTCACTACAGTGATACTACTTAACAGTCACTTACTACAGTAGTACTACTTAACAGTCATTTTCTACAGCAGTACTGCTTAACAGTCATTTTCTACAGTAGTACTACTTAACAGTCATTTACTACAGTAGTACTACTAACAGTCATCTACTGCAGTAGTACTACTTAACAGTCATTTACTACAGTAGTACTACTAACAGTCATTTACTACAGTAGTACTACTTAACAGTCACTTACTACAGTAGTACTACTAACAGTCATTTACTACAGTAGTACTACTTAACAGTTATTTACTACAGTAGTACTACTTAACAGTCATTTACTACAGTAGTACTACTTAACAGTCATTTACTACAGTAGTACTACTTAACAGTCATTTAGTACAGTAGTACTACTAACAGTCATTTACTACATTAGTACTACTTAACAGTCATTCACTACAGTGATACTGTTTAACAGTCACTTACTACAGTAGTACTACTAAACAGTCATTTACTACAGTAGTACTAAACAGTCATTTACTACAGTAGTACTACTTAACAGTCATTTAGTACAGTAGTACTACTCACAGTCATTTACTACAGTAGTACTACTAACAGTCATTTACTACAGTAGTACTACTTAACAGTCATTTACTACAGTAGTACTACTAACAGTCATTTACTACATTAGTACTACTTAACAGTCATTCACTACAGTGATACTACTTAACAGTCACTTACTACAGTAGTACTACTTAACAGTCATTTTCTACAGCAGTACTGCTTAACAGTCATTTTCTACAGTAGGACTACTTAACAGTCATTTAGTACAGTAGTACTACTAACAGTCATTTACTACAGTAGTACTACTTAACAGTCACTTACTACAGTAGTACTACTTAACAGTCATTTTCTACAGCAGTACTGCTTAACAGTCATTTTCTACAGTAGGACTACTTAACAGTCATTTAGTACAGTAGTACTACTAACAGTCATTTACTACAGTAGTACTACTTAACAGTCACTTACTACAGTAGTACTACTAACAGTCATTTACTACAGTAGTACTACTTAACAGTCATTTACTACAGTAGTACTACTTAACAGTCATTTACTACAGTAGCACTACTAACAGTCATTTACTACAGTAGTACTACTTAACAGTCATTTACTACAGTAGTACTACTAACAGTCATTTACTACAGTAGTACTACTAACAGTCATTTACTATAGTAGTACTACTAACAGTCATTTACTACAGTAGTACTACTAACAGTCATTTACTACATTAGTACTACTTAACAGTCATTCACTACAGTGATACTACTTAACAGTCACTTACTACAGTAGTACTACTAACAGTCATTTACTACATTAGTACTACTTAACAGTCATTCACTACAGTGATACTACTTAACAGTCACTTACTACAGTAGTACTACTTAACAGTCACTTACTACAGTAGTACTACTAACAGTCATTTACTACATTAGTACTACTTAACAGTCATTCACTACAGTGATACTACTTAACAGTCACTTACTACAGTAGTACTACTTAACAGTCACTTACTACAGTAGTACTACTTAACAGTCACTTACTACAGTAGTACTACTAACAGTCATTTACTACAGTAGTACTACTTAACGGTCATTTGCTACAGTAGTACTACTAAACAGTCAAGTACTACACCAGACCATGAAGGTCGGATGCTGCAGACTAAGTGTATGGCTGGTCAGTATGTTGAGTTTGTGAAGATTATTTCCAGATTAAAGATAATATTACTAAGTGTTATGGACCAGGCCTGATGCTGGGGAAAACATATTTCATAGAGGAAAAGTGTAATAGTAATACACTCTTATATTGGTCTCGTAATAAGCTAAATAAGCCTAAATGTAGAACTTTTTATGTTTTTAACCCTTTCATGCACAGTGGCCCTGTAGTGGACACTTATTTATAAGCTTTTTTCTTGCAAATTCGTGAATGAGGAGGGTATTTTTTGTAAATAAACCACTTCATTGTTTTTTTTGTTTTTTTCTTTTACAAAAATGTGAAAAATGTTGCATTGTTTATTATTACTTCATACATGAAAGGGTTAATGAACTTTAAGTTTGTGTATTTACTTTTCAGTGTTATTTTTAATGTCCAGCAATGAGGATTGAAGTTCATAAAAGTGTCTCCATGATACTTTGAATTTGACAAATGTGGATTTGATTTAGAACTTGCTGTGTTTATTTTTTTGTCATTTCTGTGCAATAAAACTATTAATCTACAGATCAATTTATAGATTTACATATAAGTATCAGCCATGTTTTTGTCCCATATTTGCATGACAAACTGACAGCAAGTCATTAAGGGAGTACCACCACTTATTTTGTTCCACTTAAAGCACTGGGGAGGGGTGCAAATGCCAATGTATGTTATCCTGGAGGTCATGACTCAAAACGTTTGGTAACTACTGCTCAACACAACACGGTTAGTTGCTGCAAGACAGACGTATGTCAGCCATCATCTCCCTGTGGAACAATATCACTGACAATTTGTCATTTAAAAACATAACTTTATTATTTGATAGTGGATATTAATGAAGTTTATCTTAATTTAATCTCAGTTTGATTTAATTTCATCGATAAATCTGAACTTTCTCGTTTATTTTGTGTGAATGTGTGCACAAGATCCATATCTCCCTATCAGTAAAGACAAGAAAAAAAAAAGAGAAAACTGGAGCTGACAGCAAAGAGAACATGTCTGACAAATGACTGGGCGAGTCGGCGGAAAGTATTTGTTTTTGGGAACGTCTACACCTTTTTAGGATTTGGGAGAATGTTTGTGGTTGGAAAAACAATTAGAGAGAAGATGTCTGTAAAATGTGAAAAATGTATCACTTACTCTGACAAAACAACCTGCGGGCTGTAATTATGAAAACTATGGTGCTGAAGTGCCATAATTGAGGATTTAATTCCTTGCTTGACTACTTTAAAAATATTTTATGAAGTAAATCCTTCACAGCTCACAACTACTGAATGACAACATTTAGCTTTTGGTCATGAGAAGGGAATTTTTAGTCGTGTTTGACTGGAAACATCAGTTCTTAGGTGGGTATGTTGGATTGCCATTTATTGTCAAGCCTGACATATTTCCACGGGGATTTAAGGATTTCTCATGTAATTCCATTCATGATCCCCACTGGATGAATCATAATAACTTTCAGACCATCCAGATTTCCCTCCGAGCACCACTTGAAGGTCAAGTATTACTCAGCCTTGGAGTCAAATAGGCATAAATCTTCTTCATTTTCATATGAGGTGCATGTTGGCATTTATGCTCTTTTTCTTTTTTCCTTCTCACCGGTCTCACAACCTTAACATAGTCAGACACATTCAGTATTTTCAACTATTTCATTTAGATAAAAATTTCATATCAACAAACTCAGTGACAAAACACCCAAAGTTGTTGACTTTAACAACCAAAAATTGTGCCTTTTACAATCCTGAAGTACAGGCGGGGGGGCGGAGTTGGAGCCTTTTAGCGTTTTCATACCTCATAACGTCATTCAGATAAACGCTTTATGGGAAGGTGTGTTGTTTTACAGATAACACTGGGGAGCAACATCTGGAAACTGTTAAACAAAAGGCAGCAACTTTCTTCAACACTTTCTTATAAGTGTCTTTTCACTGAAAGTAACGTCAGTTTTATTGTTTTAATTACTCCCTTCTTCTCACATCAGATCACTCATATAAAAAAATATTTATTTCTTATGAGAAAATCTTTAGTGTTTAAATGACATGATGACTGTGTGGAAGTTTTCGACCAGCAGAGCTCGGTGTTAGTGTACTGAAATAAGGTCTGCAAGTAAATTCAGTTTATGGTTTAGTTTTTGGACCTTCTGTTTCTTTCAGAACTTAACTCTTGGTGTAATAGACCCAACAAGGTGTTGGAAACATCCCTCAGAGATTTTAATCCATGTTGACATGAAGCATCACACAGAAAATCTCCCATTCCATGATGAGACAGAGGTGGTGATTTTGAGAAAAATCCTGTATATAAACAGAGACTCTGTCTAACGTCAGTAGAAAAAGGACTGGTTTTAAGCATAGTGGTTTAGGTGAGTTACTGCTAAAGTTTCTGTCTTAGTTTTGGGTCTTTGTTTGCACTGCTGGTGTCGGGCTCTGTCGTTGACGCGTTTCTCTAAGATCTACAACATTTGAGTTTGTGACGCGGGTCACAGTCCCTGTTCACTGCTCGGAGCAAGCAGAAAGAGGAGGTGATTTTAAGAAAAATCTGGTATATAAACAGAAAATCTGTCTAACGTCAGTAGAACAAGCACTGATTTTAAGTATGGTCTACTTTAAAGAGCAAGCTGAAGACTCAGCTCTTCAAGGAGACCTTCCATACTTAGTTTAGCTGTAATTGTCGGAAGAGCTGGAGAACTTAGCGCAGTTCTTTGAAACAAATATCATGGTATTGTTACGGCCCATGACCTGTCATCTAGTTGATCACCATTCAAATCATCATCGCCTGGGAGATTGGATACACCTGGTTTTGTCCCTGGCACTGCCCTCAGACTGATGTGCTGGATGCTGATTGGTCGCCAACACGCCCACCTAGCCTTGATTGGCCGGACCTTCTGCTGAGTACCAGAATAAAGGCTGTCAACGACCTTCGTTGTGTTTGGTTGAGTCTTGGTGCCACAGCTTGCCACTCATTCCCTGACAGTGAATAGGGTTGACTGTTTGGTATTCGTGCTTTAGTGAACATTTTTGTGATTATAGCTGGGTTGGTGCAAGCTTTGGTTTATGCTTTTGTTGTTGGGTTTGTTTTGGCTTTTGTCTGTGACTCTTTACGCTATTTAAGGACAAGCGGGTCCTAAATAAATCCTTCATTTTTGTGCATCTTCCTGGTTTCCTTGTGTTAATGTTGCTACCCCTTTGTACCCCTGGACAAACTCCATCGGGAGTCGTAACAGTACCCATTCCTTGTATTTTAACATAGGTAATATTGTAGGGTGGGGGCAGCTTGTAGCGCTACATGTCAAGACCGGCATCCAACTGGACTCCAGCAGTCCACTAACACCTTCCTACGATGTCCTCTACTGTTTGATTTTGTGCTTGTGTTGTTCTCACTCTCATATGTAAGTCGCTTTGGATAAAAGCTTCTGCGAAATGACTGTAGAATAGAAAAGAACAGAATCTCCTGTTCCACCACATCCCAAAGCGGCTCTGTTGGACTGAGATCTGGTGGCTGAGGAGGTCAGCGAAGTGCAGTAGTGCCGGGCAGTATTGATACCAAGGCTAGTATCGGTATCGTTCTGTACCAGTATGATGTGAGTTTTGTTTTACTTGCAGTGTGTGAATGAGAACTAACCAAAAGGTTTTGCATTTGATTTTCTCAAACTGGGAAAATCTCAGCAGTTTTTGAGATGCTCGAACGAACCATACCACAAAAGTCACTTAAAGGTAGAGTATGTAAGAATCTCAATATTTTCAAAAAGAATTAACTAAAAAAATAACTACAATCATAATTAGATCATTTTTTTTAAACATGTAGGTTCCAGTCTGTCCATATTTGATGCGTTATTAAATTACAAGTTTAATTAATGACAAAGACCTTCTTGAATGTTTTCTGACCAGTAAAAAAAAAATATATACCTTTTTTCCACCAGTAGGGGGAGTATAAGCCCATTTATTGCAGAGCGGCTCTGAGCTACAGCTCACAAGCGATTCCTGCTCTCATTGTAGCTGGCAAGGAGGAGGGGTGAGGGGGGAGTTTTGCTCATTACTGCCAACCTGTGGTCGTTTGTGGAGGTAGCAGTTTTTTGGTTTTGCTCACGACCTGGTGTTTGCCACCTGGTGGTGGGAAGAATCGCCTTGAAATCTTACAGACTCTGCCTTTAAATTTCTCTCATTTTGATCCTCAGCTTGAACTTCAGTTCACCATCTTGACCACGTCTACATGACTAACACATTGAGTTGCTTCCATGTGGTTGGTTGATTAGATATTCATATCAACAAGCAGTTGAACAGGTGTTCCTAACAAAGTGGCTGAGTGTACTCACTTCACTAAGTATAATGAAAACCCTCACACATCCACTTCTTTCTATAGGCTCCTGACAAATGATGCTCCAACCTTTTAAGAAATCTTAGTTTTCCTCAGCCTGATGGGTTGCCAGCAGCATTCGAGGGAAATAAAAAAGCTGGCAGCCATATAAATGTCAACATAATTGTCAGAGATGTCAGCGACAGTGAGGCAGAATAAAAGCCTGAATTAATTCACCAAGTGTTCTTCCATCAACAGCAAGATGTGCGAGGAAGGCAGCAGCTTTTTGTCCTGTAACAATGCCGACTGATGAATCTGCTTCATGACAACTCTTTGAATTGAGCTGCATTTCCGCAGCACTTGCACTTTTTTTATTCTGAGCTCAAGAAAACTCATCTATGAGACGGAGGGAACGAGGAGAAAAGAATCCGACTTGAGCAATAATTTCAAAATACAAGCTGCTAATCAAAATCTGAAAGCATGTGAAAAAAAAAGGCCATGTGTGTTTTCACCGGAGTGTGAGGTATTTCTGCTCTCCTGCTGCTCTCCTGTCTCATTTCTGGGAAGTTTGGTAACATAAACAGCAAAAAACACTAAAACGCTGTGGAAATCACCACAGACTGCAGTAAAGTCATGAGAGCAAAGAGACCCAAATGCCAGGAGTCGTCTTTCCTTTCGCTCTTTCTGTCTGCTTGACACTCTCTCCAACTCGCACCATCTGGATGATGAGCTGTAAGAGGCCTGGAAAGGTCTTCAGATCTCTGACACCAGCTAACATGGTATGTCACTGCTTGGATGCATGTAGAATAGTAAAGCAGGGATTTGGGATGAACACAGGGGATGTCATGAAAAGGTTAGATTGTGGATTTTTCAAAGACCTGCACAAAATTAAGATAACTGAAATTAATATTAAACATAAGAAAATTATATATTTTTTTATGATTTATTGGTAACAACAATGCTTCTCAGCAATAAATCCAACACAGCTGACAAACCTGTTTATTTCTCTTTTAATTGGAGCAACATTTGTAAAGGAAATGAATTTGTGGGATGATCAGCGAAGTGGAATATGTAGGGTGTCCCATGCCAAATCTTTTCAGCCAATAGGCCTCTGAAGAGCTGAACGACACATAGATGAGGGAATTTAGACATTTGTTTCAGGTGTGTTGGAGAAGGGATGATTCTAAAAGTGGATAGTAGATCTAGAGGACTGGATTTGGGCTGAAGACATTTTCCTTCATTTATGCACATTACTCTTTCAAAAGGGTCAAGAGTACAGCTGTCAAGTACACTAGGTCCCAATTGTTGAGTTTAAAGTGACTTAGGCTACGTTCAGACTGCAGGGCTTGCTGCTCATATCGGATGTTTTTGTGAAATCCAAATTCTTTGAAAGTCCGCTCACATTTCTGATCAAATGTGACTTGGATGTGATCTCTCCTGTATGAACCCCATGCGCACAAGAAGCATCCTGCATGTGTAGAAGACACGGCGATGTGCAGTGAGCGTGCATGTGACGTCTTTGTGTTTGCAGAAGTAAATATGGATGGCAGCAGAGCATTTGCTATTTTAAAATATTTGTCCAACCGTAAAAGTAAAAAAAAAAAGTTTAAAGTTTTGGTTGAAGTAGAAACCGTTTTTCCAAGGATTAAGATTGTGCTAAGTGCTTTAGGTGCCTAAAGATATCTGATACCTGACAGTGCCCTTTCCAGCTACCTCTGGATTGGATTTTGCAAAAGTTTAGCATTTATTTCTGACAATGTGCCCAACAAATGCAAGATGTGTGAGGTAGCTGTCACAACCAGGGAAATGTGTCATTAAAAAGAAGCATGTTCTCAGGATACGAACAATACTCAGACAATATATTTGACATCCTAAAGAAAAAAAATCCAGAAATAAAAGTTTTTAAGGAAGTTTTGTCCAGCCTTTTAGTTGAGCTCTTTATCTAAGCAGACACTAAATATCTCCCTTAATGCAGTCCATCTAAAAATAGTCTCCTAAAAATACATTGGAGTTTATCTCTCAGACTACGATTCAATGCCTTTGAACTGTGGTGGCTGAAAACCTAATCAGTTTTGAACATGTTGAGCTTTTACACTGATTATTTAGAGTGACTGCAACCAATCCAGTTAGTTCAGGACACCAGAGAGTCCTTTGGCGCCTTATGCCATTTAACTGGTTGAAGACACCGTCACACTGACCATATAAGGCAACAAAGAGTTGAAGTAGACTAAATTAGAGGTTGGTATCAGATTGCATTCACACAGAGTCACTCACTGACACTGCACTTCCTGTAATAAATCTTGAAGTTAATATATATGACTTGTGACAGATGGTAGAGCAGATGTTCACAATCCAAATTTTCCATTATCTCCGGATGCTATGTCACAACGGTGAAGCAAATCTGCTCAAATCCACTCTATTCTCCTTATTTGTGGAGATTCTGACACTTTTTAAGCTTCACATTTAGAGGATGGTTGCAGGATGAGTGGTTTATAAATGTTATAAGGCTCATTCATGCCCAAGATCAGCTCTACCGGCTGGGTAGAGGGGCTGCCTTTGGGTCTGCTGAAAAAGTACCGAACGTTATTGTTGAACAAAAGAGTTTAAAAATTCCAGTGGTTGGGCTCAGCAAATATCCCAAATGAAAAGACTAAAGTGGATGTTGCTGACTCCTGTTCATCGCTTTAAAGCAGCAACTACATTTGGTGTCCTTTCACCCAAAGGTACACCAGCTGGAACTTTGTTTCTGGACACCCGATGATATAAACTTACAGTGTAAAGGCCAACTTAAACTGGTAGGTAAGCAGACAGTTGTAAATTGTGGAGGATACACAAATGGTCATTTATATGTGTAGGCAGGTAAGTGTCTGCTTAATCTAACACAATCAAGATCGCCAGACACCATTAAAAAACTTGCAAAGCTAGCTAAATTATTCAGTAGCAGTCCTTGTTTAGACTATTTAACCTTGTATATCATTAAAACCAGTAGCGTAGCGAAAGTCATTGAAAACTGTTGAAGTCTCTCTAGTGGGGGGCCGTCCTGCCAGTGAGCCAGCTAGCTTGAGAGCGAAGCATCAGTTCACTAATTTTCTGAACGTACGTAGATCATTGGCATCGTGGAATAATGTGAAAAGGCTGCGCAGCGATCTGCCTTTTTACGTAAATTATTTTATATGGGAAACTGACTGTGATGATATGAAAGGAAAAGGTAAGGCAAGGCAAGTTTATTTGTACACACCTTTCGTGTACAAGACAATTCAAAGTGCTTTACATAAAACATTAAAAGCATTACAGAAAAAAGCATAAAAGACTGCAGGGATAGGCTCCAGCTTCCCTGCGACCCTCCATTGGATTAAGCGGTTAGGATAATGGATGAATGAATGAAATTGTCTGTTGTTTGCACCATCTTTACCGGAAATGAACTGATCATGACCCCTCACATCACGTCCGGTGGCACATAAATGTGGAAAAAGCATTTCTACTACACTTTTGCAATATATTTCTCTATCGAAACGTCTGAAAAGTCACCTCATGAGAGCATTAAAAACATTTTAGCAATATTTGACACTTTTTTCTCAATGTTGGTGTTTCTAATAGCGTTTTTTTTTTTTTGTTTTTTTTTTTATTGCGATATTTAGGTTTTGCCCAGTTCTAGGTGTAATGCCATCTCTAAGTCATTTCTCCTTTTTTCTTCCTGAATAAGTGCAGTTGTACATGTTGATCTGTCTTTCCTGTCCTCTCCACCCCAACCAATTGAGGCAGATGTCTGCCCTCCTTGAGCCGGGTTCTGCTGGAGGTTTTCTTCCTGTTAAAGGGGAGCTTTTTCCTTCCCACTGTCACCGCGTGCATGCTTAGGATGGGGGATTGGATCGAAGTCATGACTCGATGCAATCAGTTGGTTTCTGTTATAGGATATGTATGAATTGGCTCGAAATGATGTGTATGTTGATTTGTCTATGTAGAAACACAGCTTGCGATGGGTTTTATTAATTCTCAGTACTCGGCATTGGTGATGTGCGATACCACTGACGTGCTTTCTGATCCCAAACTAAGTAAAGTTCATGCCAGTATTGGTATTAAGAAAATCATATTCAATCAGGCTGCAATAATGTGAAAGGAATTTAGTTACATTTTTATAGATTACTGTGGACTTAAACTGAAATTACCACTAAAATGCACCAGTACATCTATACATGCTATAATAACTCCATGTTTTTCACCACCTGTGGAAAATATTCAGTCAACCATCAGTCTAAAAAACAAGAGATTGACTGATATTATCCATCTATCCTATTAATTATTCTACACACATTTCTTTTTAAACTCCACTGTGGCTGTTTGACTGAATATTTCATGATAACTAGCCTATTTAGTGGCAACCATCCTGACCTGACTAAATCTAAACCTGCTGAATTGATGCAAGGGGCTCACATATCATCACATATCACATAACTGTACTTTTATAGTAGCTGGGTATGATTTAGACAAGACCCTGATACTATAATTACTTTCCACTGTATCCCTGATTGTGATAAGCTACACATTACATCATTAAAATATTTATATTACCACATAAAAATCAATCCCAGAACAGAAGAAGCTGGTATCAGAGCTACCGATGTTGCATTATTGATCCGCACATCACTACTCAGTATCGGCAAGTACTCAAATGTAAGTACTCGTACTCGGTTTGAAAGAATGCATCCCTGATTATAATGCATGGATTCCAAACTTATGATCAGATTGATGACCTTTAATTTCCTGCTGGTCTTAAATGACATTACTAATGGCTGAAGTCAGTCTCCGGAGTCTTCCTTGTATTCTCAGCTCTTATCCTGCATGGCAGGAGGAGGGGGGGGGGGGGGGGGGGGGGGGGGGGGGATTGAGCTCCTCCTCGGGGATCAATAAAGGGTAATAGAGGAAAACTCCACTGTGATGACAGTTTTCCACTTTGACTAGCAGCAATTGTCAATCATTAAGCACTCTGCTAAATTACGCTCTAATTATATCATCCGAAAATGTTGTAAATGTTTTCCTTTTTTACTAGAAACTTAAAGGTTTATTTGGAGTGAAGTTATAGAGCTTGTTTAAACATTTTCCTAAGCGTGAGCAATGTCTAAATGTCAGCAAAACCTGCACCTTCGTTTTAATTGACAACGCGCTCAGAGGAGATGGAATTATAAATGTTTGTGGAGCTCTACGTAGTCTGGTGAGGCCACTAAAACGAGCACAAATGCCATAATGCTGAGACGAATTAACGTCAAGTGTTTATAAGATGTCGAAATAGGCCGTTGGTTGCTGTAACCATGGCGAAAAGAAACATTTACAGAAGTGCCTGCATGAACTCTAACAGACACAATCCAACATCAGCAGTGAACTGGTGCTGCACCAGTTGACATGACCAAAAAAATATCAGATTTTTTTTCCCTCTTACATCAAACTACAGCTCAGAGAGTTAAATCATCCATTTTAACATCCAGTTAAGGAGACTGCTTACCACCAAGCAGACCGGTCACACCTGGAAAGAGCTAGAAAGGATCATACTGGACAGAAGGCGATGGCGGGAAGTGGTTGACGGCCAATGCCCAACCAGGAATAGAAGGCTCTAACTAACTAACTAACTAACTAACTGACTAACTAACTAACTAACTAACTAACTGACTAACTAACTAAAGGACTCTGCTTTTGGATATTAAATCCAAAAGGGAGAGTCATAGGTCATCTGGTTCCCAGTCGTTTTCGTGGATGAAAATCTAGTTTATGTCATTAAATCACACGTAGGCAAAAATCTTTCAGTGGCAAAAATAAATGAAAGAAAAAAACTGCAGCTGCAATTTGGTAAACCACTGCACAGATTGTTATCTTGACAGCCCAGACAGAATAATCACTTTGACAAAATGGGTTCCAGATGCTACTGAGGTACCCCACTGAGGGCGAACGGCATTTGTTGTAAACAGTGCAAAACGGGGACTGTTGAACAAACAAAAATGTGGAAAAAAAACTACACACAGAGGACTCTATTGCTGCTATAATTAGCCGTCATGGCTTCGTGTCTTTTCACTTATTCAGCTGTTTCAGTCGCTGCAGACATTTGCAGGCTCTCATTGTCTCATCATGAGCAGAGTCTCTCTGTCCAAGACATTAGCATGTTAAAAACCATCCCTGCTCTCTTGTGTAATAATAAAATCCCACCAGTTCTGCTTTGTGCATCAGAAAGAGACATCAGGAATGGATTGAAATTCAAAACATGCTGCAGGGATTGAAAGTAATGCTTGCAGTGGTTTGTTTTCTGGTCTGGGACATGTTTTTTTGACCATTGTGGCGAATGCATTTATAAGCAAATTTGAGTGTTTTTGTGTTTGAATGGTTTTTATTTATCTTTGATTTTACTCATCTCCCCCCCATTCATTAAGTTATGTTATTCTGTGCATACAAGGCCAGAACCAGGTAATTGTGAAGTATGAAAGGCTAATCAGTCCAGCATTAATAAATGATGCAAAAACTGAAGTCCTTGTGTGTTCCCCAGATAGATTCTTCCGTGAGATAGCTAAGACTCTTGGCCAACTTGCCTCTTTTGTTAAGCCTTCAGTTAGGTACCTTGGCGTAATTCTTGACCCTGCATTGTCCTGCTTTCCGTCCAGTATGATAAAGGACATCGTCCAATAAGTGGCCTCCCTGTCCAATAAGATATTAGACTTTCTTCCAATCAGCAAAAAGCATGAAAGCTGATAATGGACGGAGCCAGTTGCAGAGCTTTTGTCGGATCCTCTTCGACTTTTTTAAATCAGTTGAGAAAAAGGGCGTCCTTGCTTGCTGAAAGAGCATTGGTCGGTGCAACTTTGCTAATCAAGACGAGTTCCTGTACTTTTCATTTTTATTTAATAAGCTGGTAATTTAACTGGGCGTCCTCTGTCAGAAAAAGATATTTTGTCCCTTTTTATGTTGTCTAAATGTGTAAACTAATGTTTGCTTAGCTATCCAAGGATATGATATGCTAGTTAGGTTCGCATTGTGTTCCTTTTATGCAGGGAACAGATTTGAGTTTATAAACAATAATAAATTGTGGGAATTTTTATGAAAGCGAGAGCATTACAAGAGCAGTCATCTTTCAACCAGAAGCAGGGCCAGATTAAAACTGCGCAGGCCCCTGGGCCCAGATTGTTCCAGGGCCCCCTTCCCCACCGAAACATTGTAAAAATGTGAATGAAATACTGTGAAATGACATTTCTAACATCTCTCAGCCAGTGGTACCAATAGCAACACACTGGACTCTGTGGTGTAACTATCTGGTTTTTATATACATTTTGTTTTATGTACAAACTGCTAGTGTTTGTCCTGTGTGGGCCCCACATGGGCTCCAAGTGGACGTGGCTCCTGGGCCTGTGCCCATAATGCCCATTGGATAATCCGGTCTTGACCAGATGGATGGGAGATCGATTCCAAACCTCCCCCGATTACAAGCCAGAGTTACGTGCAGTCAGAGGACTGCAAGACACTCAGCCCCAAGTCGGCCCCTCGATGTGCCTGTCGGGGTATGAGTGTGTGTGTGAATGGGTGAATGTGCCATGTGGTGTAAAGTCCTTTGAGTGGTCTGCATGACTGGAAAAGAGCTATATAACTACAGTCCATTTGCATTTACTGTTTTTATTATTTAAAAAAACATTGCTAAGCTGAGTCCGGTTTTTTCACCATCTGAGATGGAGATGATCGCTCGCGCCTTCATCTCCTCTTCACTTGATTATCCAAAGTTTTTAGTTGCTTTAGCAAATCCCCCAAATTCCCTCCTGTCAGCCCACAGGGCTGCACTGGCTCCTCATCTATCACAGAGCGCATTTTAAAACTCTGGTTTTAACATATAGAGCCTTACATGACCAGGCGCCTTCAGAGACCTTTCACAGCCCTACGTTCCCAGCAGGTCTCTTCTGATCAGGGACTGCTGGGTGTTAAGCTAACTGGGCCGAAAATGTGACAGAGCCTTTGCAGCACCTTCCCTCTGGAACTCCCTTCCTCTCAGCCTGAGGTCAGTGAGTTCTTATCAAAAGTATCTAAATACACATATTTTTAAACTTGCTTTTAGTTAGTTTTATTTATTTTTATGTTCTCCGTGTTGTTTTGTGTTATATTGTGAGGAAATCTGGAAAAGTACTATATAAATAAACATTTACTTTACTTACAGTACTTGACGCTTTAGTACGTTATACTGCACTTAAGTCAATAAAACTTGACTTTTAAACATATTTGAGATGAAATCAAAGCTCATAATGTGAACTTGTAACTTGTCTTTAGAAGCTTTTGCTTAAATGTCTGCACCAACATTTGCGAGATGACAGAGGCTCAGCAGCACCTCCACATCCACAATCTATTCTCTTGTCAGCCGTGGAAAAAGCTCTGCGTTTCATTGCGGCAACACGCTGCTGCAGTGGATTTTGGCTTCACCTCTCCTTGTATAGTTAGAAAACATCCCAATAAATCCATTTTCTTACACGTCAATGCGTCAAGTTGCTCAAAGTTAAAGCCTGATGTGTTTATTTTATAGAAACTCACTGCTACTTTATAAGGTACAGAAGTCCAGTTATGTGTTGACACAATAATCTAATCAATCACATGGCAGCAACTCCATGCATCCAGTTGTAGATGGTCAAGATGACTTACTGAGGTTGAAGCTGAGCACCAGAATGAGGAAGAAAAGGGATTTAACACCTTAAACCCTCTTTTTTACAGCAGCAGAGGACCGCGCTGGGTTCCTGGCCTGTCAGCTAAGAACAGGAAACTGAGGCTATAATTCAGACACACTCACCAGAACTGGACAATAGAAGAAGAAAAAATGTTACTGGTCTGATGAGTCTCCATTTCAGCTCCACATTCACATGGTAGGATCAGAATTTGGAGGAAAAATTAAACCATTAAGCTGATCTGCGGGGACTGGAGATTCTCATCATGATTTGCAGCGACTGTATGATGCTTCATGTCAACATGAAGCTAAATATCTTTGCAAAATCCGGCGGCAAGATTTAAGGTAGTTCTGAAGGTAAAAGTGGGACCAACCTGGTGCTAGCTGGCCGGTGAATGTACTGATAACTTCTTGTTTAAATGTATGACTTTATGAAACAGTTTAAAAGCAGAGGATTGTGGGTTATTTTAGCTGTTCATTGGATGGTTTGTTGTCGGGAGTTTTTGTCTACTCTGTTAATGAAACTTTCAATTCCCTGGATCGTGTGCTTAAAAGTTTTTCCAAACTATTACCGAAAGCAGCAAAGTGCTTTGGATTGTGTCTGTGTCGAGTCCAAAACCCACAACTGCTTTAACTTATCTCTCCTCTTGTATAATAAGTGTCATCGTGCCGCAGTAAATCATCTGAGCATTGTATAAAACTGGACTGGGAAACTGGAAATATTCATCTTTTTTTGTTCCTCAGGGGAAATTTTTCAATCGTTTTCTTATGTTTAAAAAGGAATGGAGTCGTACCCAAAGTCTGTTTAAGCTCATGAGAGGTGCAATTTTGAGGAACGCAAATGAGTTTTTAAGAGATTAATAACAGCTGGAGGGGACCTTTAAACTGTTTGACTGGTGGACTTCAAAGCAACGTTGAAGGTGGCATTAGCTTTTATTCTGTCTGCAGTGATTAGTCATTATGATTTCATAAGCTTGTATGAACAGTGTTGATGAACAGTGGGCCTGCAGCTGAAGGGACTTCCAGAGGCTGAACGGTCGTAGCTTCATGCAAACACTCCTGTCAGACTCCTGCTCCTCCACAGCTGTCATCATTCACTCCCAGGTGCCCTTGTCTGGCTCCATGTGGCTGGATGACATCATCGTCCCCCGCACCCCCCCTCACCTTCCCCACTGCCGCGTCTAATGGATGCGTGGTGCTAGTGAGGGTCCTTGTGAATAATTTAGGAGCCCTGGTGCACTTTATAACCTGGGCTGCAAGTCAAGCAGGGACATTTGCCCTAAGTGCATTAGTATAATAGCCGGGAAGGAAACTAGCCTTTATTGACTAATATAATCAATAACTGTGCCTATGTGCGCCCTGGAGTCCCCCGGGGACTCTTGTCTGTGTGGGATGGTGCACCAAACGAGCAGGAAAAGCCAATAAAAACCTCAGAAAGCAACTTAACTATGCTGTGAGGGAAACGGGTTTATCAGTAATTCTCAAGGAAGTAATGAACAGATGTCTGGAAATGAGCAGCTCGCGGAGGCCTGGAGTAATTCTGTTCATTTATTAATCAGGTACTTGACTTCGTTGAGTCAAGATCCATCTGGGAAAGTGCGACAAATGATTCCTCAATGGAAAGGGGAAAAATAGGTTGATGTTTTTTTGCACAAGAAGGGATTTAATACGGAAAGAAGTTGGGTTGCTGTAGAGAAGTGAGCTATTTACATGTGACACAGAGCCTAATTGTTTAAGGATTTTTGAGCGATGAGCTTCATTGGATGGAAGCTGAAGAAGGAAAAAAGGAAGACAGTTCTTATTTAACATACTGCTTACTCAGCAGTGTGCATAGAAACATGCTGCTGTTTGCAGCATTGGAAATCATCTGAACAGCGCTTGTATTTTTAATTTACAGTTAAAGAAAATCTGCTTACAGAAGATAAACAGTTTGTCCAGTTTATTTAAACTCAGAATTAATTATATGGAAGATTACAGTTATGTCATATAATTGCATTTTTAAGCTATATAAAATTCCTGTTTGTGTTTCTATTTATCTTCACACTGAATAAACTTGCTGAGCATATTGTAATTTATTGTGCAGTTACTGTATATTTTAAGCGTAAACTGTGTATAAAAGATAGACAGAGCCCCCATGATGTCAACTGTAGGTTTCCAAAAACACAAAAATGGGTAAAAAGGTAGAGCTGTGAGTCAAACTCCAACCAGCCAGTAGCTAGGAGCTAACTGAGCTAACCCAGAGCTAGCGGGAGCTAACAAGGTAACATGGGTAGGCGGGCTAAAGTTAAGTCAAGCTGTTGCCTGGCTGAAAATGCCAATTTGTTACATCAGAAACCTGTCAATCAAAAGGACACACGCCTAATTAAATAAAATTTAAACGGATGAGTAATTTGTGTGCCAGGCAGTAAACGTGTTTATTTCTGCTGTAAACGTGTTTATTTCTGCTGTAAACATGTTTATTTCTGCTGTGAAGTTGGTCTTTTTAACATGGGAGTCTATGGGGATTTGCTCTGTTTTGGAGCCCCTAGTGGATGAGCAGGGAACTTCATTTTTGTCCAGCAGAGGCTGCAGCTGGATTTTAAGTGAAATATATAACAATAACAAAGCTAGGCATCCCAGCAAAGGTGAAAGTTAGTTTGTGTGACAGACTTTTTGTGGAGCTGTTGTTAACTTAAGAAAATGTAGTCAACTGTAGTTGTGTCACATTATTTGACATTTCGGGATAAAAAATTATTGTTGAAGGCTTTTATGATTCATTCACAGCATGGGCAGATCCAGTGGTGGGCCCAGGGGGGGACCAGGCCCCAATCTTTTTCTTTTTTTTTTTTTCCTTTTGTCAGAAGTGTCCAGTCTAGTATCTATTGGCTTATCACAGCTGAGCAAAAGTTACAGATTCTGGCATTCTCAAGGCCGATTTATGCTCCCTTTTGTTTAATACATTGTCGTAAGCCACTGCCTTCTTACCTCTTTGCATCTTTTAAGTTGCCACAATTGCTAAGTGGGCAGATCTGAGTTCAGCTTACTTCTGCGTTTTGAGACCAGTTGGTAGCAGTAATGCACCGCTATAAAGTTGCTGTCCAAAAACACCAGAAGTGGAAGAATAAAACCACAAAATTTCTTACTGTTTCATCAACTTCCTCTGCATTTTTTTTTTTTTTTTTTTTTTTTTTTAAGTTTTTTATTTGGAGGTTTCTGAATTGTTTTTTCAGGTTCTTCTTCTCTGGTTTGTTCTCTCTGTTGGTTGTGTGCCAGCTGGACAACTCAGCACTGCCCCCTGTGATTTCTGGTGGTATTCCTCCATATTTTGCATCAAGTGATGGAGAGCTATGCCCCTTGGAAACAGACCGGATTATGTCTTTAACTGAGTCAGGAGATGAACTAAACTATGTTTTTTTTTTTCTCTCTCAATGGGGTCCCTTGCTCAGAGTTGAGGTGCAATTTCCTTTTCTCCTGCCCCTCTCCTCTCTCAACCAGTTAAGGGTTAGGGTTGTACTTCCTGAGTCAGATTTTTCTCCCCACTGCCCCCCACCTGAAAGCACGTTCAGCATGGAGGAGATGCTGATCTACTTGATTTACTTATTTTCTATGTAAGACCATTATTCTTTTTAAAAAGGCTTTAAAAATTGGACTAATGTAGATCATGTCATGGATTTTTTCAGGGCTCCACCTATGCATTTATAAATAACTGTAAGTTACAAGAACGCTTTCATTTGGACTCGATTGCGATTGGACTTTGGTAAAATACATATGTATGAAAGCTATACTTGATTTTTGTTAACAAAACCCCAAATATTAGTTACACCGTAAGACCTGTAAGAGACAAAAATAAGCGGAATCAAATTTAATTGCATAGAATTGCTGGAAATCATACAAAAATTTAGCTAGGATGTTGATAAAGTGTTTTTTCTGATGCGACACGCTACGTTTTTATTTCAACTAATAAGTTGGGACTTCTTCATCCCTTTGTTCTTTTTACGTCTTTGCGCAAACATCAACAATGAACAACGAATTTCAGGGGAAGTGTGAACAAATCTGATGGAAAAGGAATTCCGTATGAGCGTTAGAAAAGCACTTGGCACCTCGTTTGGAAATGTGCCCCCTCTGTGGCCTCCTGACTTGGACAAGTTCTTAGCTCTGCACCAGTTTCACAGCGTTTAAGCCTCCAAGAGGCCTCCAGGAAGGAGCAGAGCTGCTAAGGTCCTGCACCGGATGTCCTCTGTCAATCTTCCTGTCACATATAGACAACAAAGGAGATAGCCAAGTGACCCTAGAGCTTGATTTACAATGTGTCAGCAGGAGCATCGGTGTCTCTCTTTCCCTCCTCCCCATCAGCTCTGTAAGGATTTATCTCGGATCAGAGTTGATGCTTGCCAGGCAGACTGACTCACCAGGCGGGTCAGATTACAACACCCCAGAGCTCAGAAGGCATCTTTAAAGACCATTCATGCTGAGCGTTTACCTCACGTTAAATTCAACGCTGCCACGTCTGGTTTATGTGGAAAAAAAAATGTCACAACTGCAAAATGTGTGTAAAAGTTATTCTCAAACCAAAAAGGCAAAAATAAATAAATAAATAAATAAATAAATTGGCACAGACACACACACAAAAAACCCAACAGTGCTGCATTAAATGGCTCATAAACCAGCACATAAATTTTATCAGTAAATTAAATAATGTGTTTAAGAAAAGAAAACAGACTAATCACATGAGAATGTGAACGCAGGATTCCTGCACCGTCTTGTTCTCATTATTAGCGATCTTGTAAATCAAAACACAAAACCTGGCGTATTTCCCTCCACGCAAAACAGTGTGATATAACCGCTGATAATCGCCGTGCATGGCAACATTAACTTAATGGCCCTCTGGTGATTATTCGCTTGCACAATGACGCTAGATTAAGTTCAGGGACAAACTGCGGAGCCTCGGTCAGGCTGATTCAATCTAATACATGACCTCGGTGCAGAAGGTAAGTTGACTTAAAACTTTATTTAAAAAGTTTTTTAAAGGCAGCAAAACACTAGCAGTTATCAGCAGAAATAAGAGACATATTTATGACAAATTTAAGAATAAAAGTGAGCGTCATATCCAAATGTACTCTTCCTACTGGAAGAGTACATTTGTTCAATACAATACAGCAGCCGGACCATCATTCTGCTGTCATGATGCTGGACGGGACAAGTTGAAAAAAATTAATGAACAAACAAAAAGTATCATCATTTAAGTCCATCATTATGCTGTGAACATGTGCAGCAGTGCTGCATATCAACGTGTATCTGCAGAATAATAACGCTGTAACAAGCGTTTCATTCTTAAAAGGCCAAACTTTTTTAAAATCTCACCCAGTTTGGGAAACACAGTGTCCTGGACTGATATAATTAGCTGTGTTTGTATTTAAAAGAATCTCCCCGGGGACTAAAACCTTCCAGGAACTTTCTCTGCTGGTGTTTCCGTTAAAGCAGCCAAGATGTAAATGAGCTCTCCTAAATTCTTCCTTTATGAGAGGGTCTACCTTCAGATTAAGGTGGTGTAAAAATATTAAGGAGGTGGGAAAATGTGAGAAATAACATGCAGATCAGCAGAGATTCTAGAGTCAATTGAACAACATGCTTTTGTTTGTTGAGTTGGTCACCATTACCCCACAGAGGACGAGGAGGAAAGACCCAAATGCAGGACGGATAATTCAACAAAATTTCTGCAATGACAGGATTTAGAAAGTACTTCAATCAAAGCGAAGTAATAAAAACATAAAAATTGATGAAGCAAAGCAGCATAAATGGTTGTTTGGCCATGAGCGAAGGAAAGCGAGGAGTGTTTTAATGACTAAATCAGTAGCAGGTATGCTAATCAGCATCTGAAGGCCTGTTGAAACGTTAACTAAACCAGAAACACAAACATCTCCAGTGATCAGAAGGTCTGATGACTACTTTCAAGAACTTTTGCCATTTTCCCGTCGACAGCTGATTCGGCATCCATTTTACATCCCACATGACCTGTTAGCTCTCTCCAGCCAGCAGAAGACAATCTTGCATTTCTGTGCTGCTTGTTCAACACAGCCAGCTCCTTACACCATGAAGCGAAACATCACGCTGCATCCAGGATGTAAAAGCTGTACAGTGTTGGTATCTGAGCCTCGCGACGCTGCTGGATAGCAGCAGTTCTGGAAATGCACATGTCACTGTGTCGTGCGTGGAGTTTTAAGATCAAAACCTGACATAATGTGTCTTTAACTAGTAGTTTCAACCAACATATGCAGAATTTGAACATAGAACACGTCCCATCTTGAAGCAGATGGGCTACAGCAGCAGAAGACCACACCAGAGGTCACTCCTGTCAGCTGAAGGCCCATTTGTGTGTCTCACAGAGTCCTGGTTCCAGACTACTTCCCACTGCTAAGGAACAGGATGCCAGACAAGTGTCAGGGGGGAAAACACTTATTAACAGTCCCTGGGTATGAACAACAAAAAAAAAAATTCCTTCAAACAATCCTTTAAAAATTGTTCCACTCAAGGTCAAGGAAGTGGGGTCAGTCTTCGGTACTCCAGTCTCCTGTGGGGGGGAATCAGCTGCAGCCAACATGGGGGTGTGTCCTCCTGGATGCACTCTGCTATATGCTCCACTGCCTGCCTTGGTTTCAGCCATGCAGCTGCTGGGGAAGACAGACAAGGAGGGCTAAGACACACTTCCGTATGGGGATCCACCCCACCCACACACAACAGCTAGGAGTGTTGATCTTCCTTTAACTTAGCTGTTCGTTAGCATTGGGTTGTTTCTCTTAAGGCTGGTGATCCCCGCTCCAAACCTGATGTTCCTGTCGGGCTTCTGTAAGCAGCCACAGTTGAGCTAGTCGTCCTGTGCAGCAGTGCTGTCCCTCCTTGTTGCCGGTGCCGGTGTCAGTCTGAGTCCCGGTGTACTCCCACACCTGCTCCCGTTTATCCAGTCCTCTGCCAGTCTCCTGGCAGGGAGGAGGAATGCCAGCCGTGGCTAATTGTTAATCAGTAACCTTGCCCACAAAGTCAAATCCACAACACCTAAGGTCATGCATAAATAACAAAATGGTAAAACCAAAACATAAGGGCAAGGTTTTCTGATAAATGTCCACTTTGACATATGCTGGATGCAGAAGATGGATATGGACAGGCAGTTTTATCCATCTCCTGCATTGCTTGTGTGCATAGTTGGTGTGTTTCAGGGGCCTTGTGGGTTCGTTGTGTAACACAGCAACACCATGAGGTCTGTGTTGAGGAAGGAAGAAAACGAAAGCGATGACAATGGCACCTGTAGAGAATGTGAGATTTTCTGATGAAAGGCAGTGAGAGTAAACGCTGACCTCAGCACTGCCCACTAGTGGATAAAACCCTTCACATCCTTTGTGAGAAGCAAGAACTTTTTTCTTGTTGTCAAAGCTACAAAAACAAACTGATATTATTTTGTTCTTGCGGACATGATTGAGCACATCCTGTATGGAATCAGATTTGTTTCAGAATCTCCAAGCAAAACTGTTTAAAACTCAAGCAAAAAACAATTAAAACCAAAACTTTCTAAAACTTAAGTAAAATAAATGATCTCAAAATCAAAAATGATCAATCAACATGAAAACTATTAGTTTTTTATTTAATTAAATTGAGTAGTTTTGTTTGTAGTTTCCTGTTCCTCTTTCTCTTTTCTCGCTATTTTGGTTGCGTATCACAATCTTTGGTTTTGATTCACAATTGTTTAGTTTAATTTCTGACACAAACCTTTCATGGGCGGGCTCTTTCAGGGATGCATTCCGATTGGCTCATTGCACATAAAAGCACAGACATCCCCCCACTGAGATCCTCACCCTGTTGCAGATGATACTTCTCGTGGAGAATGAAGAGACCAGACCCGAATTAAAAAAAAACTTTTTTCTTATTCTTGTGGCATTCAGAGGAAGAACAAAGTTCTCACTTCTTGAGCAACAAGCTTAAACTGACTTCGTAACCATGGCAACGTAAGAGCCACATGGAAGTATGAAGAGTGGTGATGTATAACAACGCTTCAACCGGCGTACCTGTTATGTACATAAGGGAGCATAAATGAGCCTTTAGAACAGGAAACTGAGGCTACAGTTCACACAGACTGAACGAAACTGAACAATAGAAGATGGAAAAATGTTTTCTGGTCTGATGAGTCTGATGGTAGGATCAGAATTTGGTGGAAACTACACGAAACCATGGATCCAACCTGCCTTGGATCAGCAGTTCAGGCTGGTGGTATAATGGTATCAGCAATATTTTCTTGGTCCACGTTGGATCCCTTAGAACCAAATGGTGTCGGCAATATTTACTTGGCATATTTTGGGCCTCTTACTACCAACATGACATGGTTTAACCAGCACAGCCTACCTGAGTATTGCTGCTGACCATGTCCATCCCTTTCTGAGCACAGTGTAGCATCTTTTGATGGAAACTCCCAGCAGGATGATGCACCATGTCACAAAGCTCACATCATCTCCACCATGATGATGAGTTCACTGTCCTCCAACGGCCTCCACAGTCACAGATCTCAGTCCAACAGAGCAGCTTTGGGATGTGGTGGAACCATAGACTGTATATAAAGAGATGTCCTATATCTGTGACGTCACCCGTAGGTTTCTGAAGAGCTGAATTGAAGCTTGGTGGGCGGTTCCTACCATCGCCATCTTGGCAGAGGCATGCGCGTCTTCTCATCCAGACAATACAAATATAGGCAAAGAGGTGGAGCTGAGAGGGGGGCTGTGAGCGTCATGGTGGATGATTGACATCGAGCGAACTATAACTATAGCTGTATAGCTAAAAGCTAACCGAGCTAATCCAGAGATAACAGGAGATAACCAGCTAACGGAGGTAAGCGGGCTAAAGCTAAGTCACATTGTTAACAGCTAAAAACCGCGGTTGTTCTGTGTTCTTCTTACTTGAAACGGGAGATCAGGCATCTGTCAATCAAAAGGACACGCCCCTAAATATGCCGAATTTCGAAATTATATTACTTTTAAATGGGTGAGTTAGAAAAAAAATCCCCCACAGTTGTCATGAAGGTAAATCTGACCTATTAAACCTAAAATGGATTTTTGAACCAGGCTGTAAACATGTTTAATTCTGCTGTGAAGTTGGCCTTTTTAACATGGGAGTCTATGTGGATTCGCTCTGTTTTGCAGCCCCTAGCGGATGAGGAGAAAACTGCAGTTTTTGCACTTCCGCATAGGCTTCGCTTTTAACCGCAGGAGGTTGCCGCTTGGGTGAAATGGGAGATTATCATGGATATCATGGAGATCATAGAGGTGCAGCAACTGTGTGCTCATTTTAACATGGAGCAAAATCTCTGAGGAATGTTTCAACATGTAGTAGCAGAGGGTCTGGAGGACAGCGTGTCCGGTCAGGTGGACTTCATAAAATGGACAGAGACTGTAAGTAAGATGCCTGGTCCAGACCAATACTTTAATTGGCTCCATTTATTCATATCTGATGTGGAAAACAAAAAATAATGCTCATTATCTAATTAAAAATTTAATTATTAATCATCTGTTGCTTTTTCTACCTGTAGCCGCTAGCTAGCTGTATTGATCGTCTGCAAACCTGGAAAGGTACAACTACATATGTAACATATTGCAGATGTGTCAAATCTTGTTTCTTCAGGTTCTGGATGCATGTGTTAGACATTGCATCCCTCATTGACGTGCAAATCTGACCTCAGTGTCTCTAATCTCGCCAGCAATAAAGTCCTACTTTTAAAAGGATCCAACTGGCCTTTTTTTTTCAAGTTTGAGTTAAAAGTCTACTGGTGCTTTACAAAATAAATAAATAAATCACTGGAGAAAAAAAATAATAATCCCCAAATCATGGGTAGTGAAGGCCAATGGAAAACTCAGTTTGGGGAAGCGAACAAAAGAGACCATGCCTCTCTCCAACCACACTGCTCAGATGCCAGGAATGATCTGTAACAACATAATAACTCATTTTTCTTTCTACCTAAAGCAATATGCCAGGCCAAAATGTGCAATAAAGGCATAGCCTTCCTCTGCAGCTTTCATTTCTATTACTCAATGTATGTTTGATTCCATCTGCTTTGGCTGTTCTGGAGGTTTATCTTCATTTACACTTGTCACATTCCTTGTTTCACATTGGTTTAAATCGAAACAGGCGGCTTATCTAATTATGGAAAGTTCAAGAAGGACTACTAAATGTACCATGAGGACGTTTATTTATTGAACTGATGCTTCCAAGGTTCAATGTCAAAATGCAAAGATAAGTGCTGGTAGGAATTAGCTAAATGGCTCTTGAAGGCCGGGTGATGTGAACAAAAGCTTCACAGTAGCCAGTGATTAGTATGACTGTGTTGCTAAATGACGCACAACACACCATAGTACAAATCAAAGACAAGCCACAAGCAAACACGACATCACTTCTCATGTGGGGCTACAGCAAACAATTGGTATTTTATTGATTATTCCCGATATTAATCAAACAATTAGGTTTAAAAAAAAAAGGGGGGGTTTAGAAAGAAACAAAGAAAGATGTCCTGCATCAACCCTCACTGGTCTTTCCTTTCAGAAAAAAATGCAACACATTTAATTACTGGACGACGTGGCAGGACAACAAAACGAGTAATACATTCAAGGTCTTGACATGGAGATAAGTTACAGGCTTGGACATGGAACCGGCTTCCCCCGCCAGATGTTAGGAAAATGTGGGCTACGCGTTTTGCTTATGCTGTCGTAGCTACTGAGAAATATATGGCTCTTACAGAAAAAATACCTCTACTGCTACTGCCATCGTGGACTCTGGGGGTTAAAGGTGAAGCTATACAGAAGTGACAAAAACTGCAGTTCTCCCCTTATCCACTAGGGGCTCCAAAACAGAGCAAATCCCCATAGACTCCCATGTTAAAAAGACCAACTTCACAGCAGAAATAAACATGTTTACAGCCTGGTACAAAAATATATTTTAGGTTTAATAGGTCAGATTTACCTTCATGACTGTGGGGGCCGGGAGTGAATTGTTTTTATATATTATATAATATATTGGCATAATGAGGGGAGTGTCCTTTTGATTGACAGGTACTAGATATCCCACTGCAAGAGGCAAAGTGTAGCACAACCATGGTTTTTGGCCGGTGAACAATGTGTCTTTTAGCTTTAGGTGTTAGCCAATTAGCTCCCATACGCTCCAGGTTAGCTTGATTAGCTCTTAGCAACAGGCAGGTTGGAGTTTGATAGATGTCAGTCATCCGCCCCCACGTCTCAGCTCCACCTCTTTGCCCATATTTATATTTTCCAGTAGTGATGGCGACGCAGCCCATCAAGGCTCAGTTCAGCTCTTCAGAAACTTGTGGGTGATGCCATGGAAGCTCTAGTCATCTTTTATACAGTGCATGGTGCACATGGGGAACATTTTTCTGCTCAGCTCCTTGTTCTCTGTGTTTGATGTGTTTTCATGGCAGCTCTGTAGCGCTTCCTATGTGCAACCATGTCTAAAGTGTTTTTTTGTGGACGCACATTTTTCTTGAAATGATTCTATATTCACGAAAAAAAAACTGAGAATATTTAATATATATATAAATATATACACTATTCACAAAAAGTTAGGGATATTCAGCTTTTGGGTGAAATTTCCCAACAAGCCTAAAATGCATTCAAACCTGTACAGGTGAGCTTAATGTGATCTTCTCTAAGCTTTTAAATGCACATGTCCAACTGTTAAATGTTTCAATACATTTTGCACAAGTTGCTGTTCTCTAACAAGGAGCTTAACGGCAAAAATCACGGCAGGTGTGTGATCCTTGAATTGACCAATAAATGTCCTGGTTCAATTAGAGCTGGTGTTTAAACAGTTGTCCTCATCATGCTGTTCACATTTTGACATCATGAGACCAAGACGACACCTAACAATGGAACAACAGTCCCTTGCCATTGCGATGCTTCAAACAGGACGTTCTCAGACAGAAGTGGCCACTGAGCTTGGAGTGTCACAGAGTGTCATCAGCAGGTTGCAACAGAGATATGGAGAGACTGGAAGAGTCACAGAAAGGCCTAGAAGTGGACGTCCTTTGGCCACATCCCGTGTTGATGACCGCTACATTGTGAACACTGCCCTGAGAAACCGGATGATGAATGCCACTCAACTCCAGGCACGTTTAAGAGAGGTGAGAGGCACCCAAGTGTCACGTCAGACCATTCGAAACCGTTTCCATCAGCGTGGTCTGCGTGCTAGACGACCTGCACGGGTACCTGACCACACCACCAGGCACAGGCATCATCGTCTTGCATGGGCCAGGGAGCATTTACGCTGGACGAGGAACCAGTGGGCCTCAGTGCTGTTCTCTGATGAAAGTCGATTCACACTGAGCAGAAATGATGGCCGGCAACGATGTTGGAGACGTCAGGGAGAGCGCTATGCATCAGCCACTGTTGTCACCAGGCCAGCTTTTGGTGGTGGCGGTGTTACAGTGTGGGCAGGGGTGTCCACTTGGTACAGAACTGCCCTAGACTTTGTGAATGGTACAGTGACAAGCCCATACTACCTGAATAACATCATTAATCCAGTGATTGTGCCCCTACATGAACAGCACAGGCCTAATTTCATCTTCATGGACGACAATGCTCCTGCTCATCGAGGCCGCATCATCAGGGAACGGCTGTTGGAGACTGGTGTACCTCAAATGGAATGGCCTGCACTCTCTCCAGACCTGAATCCCATTGAAAACCTGTGGGATCAGCTGAGCCGTCGTGTAGAGGCTCGAAACCCTGCACCCCAGAACCTCAATGACCTGAGGGCTGCCCTTCAAGAAGAGTGGGATGCCATGCATCAGCAGGCAATAAGTTGCCTTGTGAACAGCATGAGACGTCGTTGTCAAGCTGTAATTGATGCTCAAGGGCACATGACCAGATATTGAGACGTTCACATTTTTTGTTGTGGTGTAACTACCATTGTTGTTACCTTTTGTGTTGAATGAATTTTTTGAGATGAGGAAATCAGTAGTGCATCCTTCTACTTAAATGTCTTACTTTTATGATATTATATCACTGTAGCATGAACATATTGCATTTTCCATAAATTTCACCTGAAAGCCAAATATCCCTAACTTTTTGTGAGTAGTGTGTGTGTGTGTGTGTGTGTGTGTGTGTGTGTGTGTGTGTGTGTGTGTGTGTGTGTGTGTGTGTGTGTGTGTGTGTGTATCTATCTATCTAGCAATATATAGATGTGCATTAGATGCTGCATTTACTTCCACCTGGACATCTAAGTTTTATCCAGGTTTACAATAATATGTGTTGGAATTTGTTTATTCTTGGGGTGACATCTGGAGGAGAAATATGGTTGAGATTTCTACTTTTGAAACAACCAGGAAGCAGCAATATGTCGTCTTAAATTAAAAATAAGACATAAAACACAAATCTGCTGTCTGTAACAAGTCAACAAACACTCAACTCTATGATACTAAGAAGGAGATAACCTCCAGAGAGCAACCTGAATATTCATTCATTCATTTTCCTAACCACTTAATCCAATAAAAGGTGGCGGGGAAGCTGGAGCCTATCCCAGCAATCACTGGGCGAGAGACAGGTACATCGTGGACAGGTTGCCATTCCATTGCAGGGCTCAACCTGAACATGCAGATGTTAAACCCTCACATCTGACTCAAACGTTCCACTGTTCGGGCCACAATGGAAGCCTTTCTTTCCTTGGTCGCATCAAAAGGTCAGTAAAGTTCAGGAAGCACATGATTTTTATTTGAAAATCTATAAATTGTGAAATTGAATGCCCCCGTATTTATTTGCGCTTCACTCTACTCTCGGCCTGAGGGCCTCGTTCTCCTCGCCAGCTTCCAGTCTATTAGCACCCCACAGAAACCCTAACAGTCCTGCCACGGCCGGCTGTTTGTTTGACTTAGTCATTACTGAATTGAGAGGTGCAGACTTGCTGGATTGGAGGTGAGATTTAGGCATTGACTCATTTTGAAGGGTGCACTTGTTAAATCCCAGTCCATCTTGGACAATGTTTAGACTGCAATGACGGTCCAAACTTCTGACTTAAACTTCTGGATGGTGTTGGGCGATCCGCTTGTGGGTGAGAGCTGTGTTGCTGGAATAGTTAGAAGGTCTGAAGCCAAGCTTTTCATTCTTTCTGGACCTCAGTGCTGACTGGCAAATTCATAAAACTGAGAGCGCTTGAATAAACATGGAAAAGGACAAAGTATTTGAGCCTTAAAGACTCTAAAATGTTCAAAAATCCATAAACATCCTTGAACTGTTGTCACAAAACACATGTTGTCACCAGAGATCTTGTAAGGTCATTAAGTTAAAGTGATTTTACAACATTTTTCTGCTTTTACAGCGTAAATAACACAAAAATGTTGCTTGTGTATGAAGAAAAAAAGATGATTCATTGTCTATTTTAATAAATAAAGCCTGTAGAAATTAACTTATTTTTGGTACTACTCTTCTACCATCAGGTCATTTTCTTTTATTGCAACGCAGGAATGCCAGCGACTGGAGCCCAATCCCAGTGGTTACAATGGGAGAGGCAGAGCGCACACTGGACGGGTCACCAGTCCATCACAGATCCGTATCGGTGCTCCTGGCAAATCTCACTTTTATACACGAAATGAAACACACATTGATATTGAAGAGTACCTTATGGCCTTCAGGCATGTCCAAGTTTCAACACAACAGTGCAGCTTAACATTCTGCACGCAGCACAAAGACACGGCTACAGAAGATGACGGCACAGGTCACAACTTGTTCCAAACAAAGAATGCGTGCAGGACTTTTACAGGAAAAATGCAACGACAACTCCTTCTTGTTGCACCTTGACAGGCTTGATGACTTCGCATCCTCAGAACCAGAGCTGCCTTTTCAAGAGTTGTGTAAGAGTTTTGTATGTTACAGGCCTGAAATACAAATATGGATTCAACTTTTCTTTCTTTCAGATCTGTCTCCTGATCTCGCTGGACTGTTTTACCGTGTCGCTGGATCACAACGCTTCAACCATTTCGGAGTAGAGTTGGAGGTTGTTATCAGCGTCCATTACCAACTACTGGAAACCATCAGCCTGAGAACGGGTCATGACCAGAACCGAGGCAACTGGCAGCGTTAAAGCCACCTCTTCACTTGGTATAAGGATTTCAGCCATTACACCTGGTTGTTGCTAAGATACAGTGAAAAAAATTATCAGACTTGCTCGGTATTTAAATTCATCCCTGTTGAATCCATGACTGTGGAGCCGTTCGATTCATTGTCAAAATATCTGAATGAAGCATCAGTTCTGATAGAAGTGAACTCAGATTCATAATGTGGGGAATATATACCAGAGATCTGTGTAGCATCTAAAGACATAAATGTCTCCAAGTGGCCCTGTGATGGACTGGGCCTGTCCAGGATGTACCCTGCCTCTCGCCCAATGGTTGCTGGGATAGGCTCCAGCTTCCCAGTGACCCTCAATTGGACTAAGCGGTTCAGAAAATGAATGAATGAATGTCTTCAGGGTTCATTGACCTCCTAGAGGTCATGATCTTATGTTACTGGTTGTCTTATGGGAAGAATGAGGTAAAGATAAAGCACATCTAACTGCTCTTTGCTGCCCATAGATCTAAAATCTGAGTATTTCTCCACTTTACATATTTTAATAATCTTTAAGGGCATGCTCATTTTGTCAGATTTAAACACAAGTCTTTGACTTAACCATGCATCATCGCTCTCTTCTGCTGTTTTTATGCCAATTCAGTACAGTAACAGCTTTTGCACCAAAAAACATGGCTCAGGCTGAACAATGCCACTGACACTTTAAATCAGGGGTGCCCAAGTCCAGTCCTCGAGATCTACCATCCTGCAACCTTTAGGTCCAACCCCTGTCCACCATAGCTGAGTCAAATAGCTGAATTCCTCTTCTGCGTGTCACTCAGCTCTGCAGAGGCCTGCTAACGAGCCACTTATTTGATTCAGGTGTGTTGGAGAAGGGTTGCACCTAAAAACAGCAGGATGGTAGATCTCCAGGACTCGGGCACCACTGCATTAAATCCATTCCCGTTAAGTCTACACTATAAAACCATGATACTTTAGTGGCATATGTTTTTCTAATTTGTGCAAAGGGAATTGTCTGGTTATTTGCAAGAATGAGCTCCAGTTGCTGAGTTGTCTCAAAGTGTAAAGCTGCAAAGTTATTTTCCATCCTATAAAAATGTCACACAGCTGAATGTCAGAAAAGCTCAGTGCTGCTCCAGGCAGCTGCAAGTGTATGGTTTGGAGGAATCCGTCTTGTAAACAGATATGGCTGCCCAGTCATGACCTCAGCCTTGAAGCATGAATTCTCAGTTTGATCCTGGTGTTTAAAAGCCAGGCTTCACACCATTACAGCCTGATCATTTGACCTTGTGGAAAAACAGGGGATGTCCTCCAATGGTGGCAGAAATGCTGCGTATGCACAGTCAGGTAACATTTGGCTTTAAATACATAATTCATGAGCTTAAAGTTGCACACTCATTAAATTATGTATGAATAAACCAAACCTGGTGCAAATAATTCCAATAACTTCTGGTCTCAGAGGACCAGTCAGATGTAATGCCACTGCTCTACTGCAGAAGCCTGCAAGACTAAAGACTGACTGCTTTATGTCAACATACACATTGACTCATCCTACAGATGGTCTCATATCCTATAGGGATGGGAGCCCAAGGGTCTTAGCTGGGAGTGGATTTGTACTAATGGCTGCCCCTCTGTCCATTAGCTTTAACTACTTGTGGCCTGACAGGATTAAATGTCGCCTGCAGCCGACATCTATAGCACACACAAACCGCTGTGTCTGTTCATTTGGAAGTGACATTTACATAAACATGCCACGAGGAAATTCTCTTTAGATCATTTGTCAGATTGCCAAGTATTGATGTACTTTTTGCTGCCAATTCAGTAGGTTTGGCGTCATATAAACTTCAGGTGAAATCTGGGTGCAGAATTAAGTTTATCTACTTTACTGTTTCCATATATACTGCATTTGTATTCCAAGGGGCAAGAGCTGCAATTAAAGTTAGATCCTTTTAACTTGCAATATAACCCTAGTTTGCACCCTGAAGTTAAGGCAATTTCTTGTGCCTCTGGATTAAAACCAAGTGAAAAACTGAAAGCACCTGTAAACTGTCTTACAGCACCATCTAGTGGATAATGAAACGCACAGCATTCTGGTCAAGACCATTTAATTGAAATCTTAAGTCACATAAAAACACATTTAAAAGTCATTGCTATACATTGTGCATATTAAAACCGCCATACATAAAAGCAATCCCATTTTAAAAAGTCACTCATCTGCTGGACTGATTTTGAAACTGTGCCACAAGACCTGCAACCTCTTAGTAGCATTGTTGTATAAACGCCAATGCTACCACTGAGTATATAGTTTGAAGACTTCAGTTTAGCTAAGAAATTGTGCATTAATCATGATGTCGCTGGTACAACTGAAACATGTGAAGCAAAAAAAAATTGTCAGTGGCTGAATCTTCAAGTAAAAATGTTCAACCTGTTGGTTCAGATGGCCAATTTTCAGATGCAAACACCTGTTAGCACATTTTCAAAGAAATCCTAGTTAAACTATACATCTGTAGTTCGTAGAAAACATGCAACCCACTAACAGTCCATCATAAGGCACCCTTCCCCCATGTCACATTAAAGTTTGATACATTTGTACAAAATTAGCACATGGTGCCAAAGATTGCCTCACTGGGTGAGCCGCTTTGCAAAATCCTTTATCAAAGCAGATTTGAGCTGAGAGATGTTGGCAATCCTCATCTGCTTCGAGGTAGAGTACTTTCCCTTGATGGCCTGCAACAGAGACAGTTGTTAACACCTGAATCCCCAAAGTCTGGGAGGGAGCTTACTGGAAATGCAAAAATTCAGCCCGTCAAGCTTACCATATGCTTTGTCTGTCCATCATTGACTTTAATGACGTTCTTGGCAATGTGCGCCATAACAGGAATCAAACTCTCTGCCGTGTAATCCATGTAGTGTTGCAATGTCACGTCCTGTGGGGAATTGGGAGCACAAGACTCAAGTTTAAGTTAAACACGGTATAAAATGTTACTTTCCTGGTGTACAAGTGTCCAGATAAGACATCTCTGGGTATTACTGTTTGATTTTAATATGCAAACTGATTAAAAACATTGATACGCACCCATTCACCTGCATCCATGACCTTGAGAGCAAGTGCCAGAGCAGCACTTGCCACTATAGATGGAGGGAAATGGATCATTTCGTAGTCAACCATGGTCAACTCCAGGAGGTATTTAGCCAGAGTGTGCTGCTCAGCAGTTACCTGAAGGAGGAAGTTAATGAGCAAATGCAAAAACACCTGAATAGTACTAAAAAGCTGCATTTATATTAAAAAAAAAAAAAAAAAAAAAAAAAAAAAAACGCTACAAACTTCAAAAATCTTTGAGGCCCTTCTGAGGAACTGCAGAGGAAGAGGGCGGCCAAGCTGAAACTTGAGCACGCGCAGAATCGTCATCTCCATGTCTCGGATCTGGGCGGTGGTGTAGGCCTTGTCGGTCACATAGGCAAAGTCTGAGATCTCTGGAGGATACATCTCCTCATATTTGGAAGCAAGAAACATGGCAGTCACGCCAACCAGCTGCAGCTGCTTCTTGGGGACTGGGTGGTCCTAATAAAGAGGACATCCAATTTTTAATTAGGCTTCAACAAATCCCAGCACCGAGGTGCATTTCATGAGACTTACCTGAAGAAAGCGATCAATTATTCCCACAGTCATGTACATCGTCTCCTGCAGCAGGCGGAACTTGAGGCTCACTTGTACTAGCCAGTCGATGAGGATAGCCCTCATGTTACCTGTGACCTCATGACCCTGCAGATAGTTCGCCCTGACGTTCTGCTCAGCCTGGAAGAAAGAAAACCTCAATAATACAATAAAAAGCTGTCAAAATCTCAAACTCACATTCTGAATTAAATTTGCTCACCTCGAGTTGACGGAGATACTTGTAAATATCCTTTACATATTCACTGCAGAGCATGGGGTTCTCGTAGTCATCTGCATCAACGTCCCTGATAGCAGTGTTCAGTATGACGTCTGAAAATGCTTGACACAGGTCAGCAGGCTCGCAGCCAGAGGTCTCCATTGGAGTGGGGGATGTTGGCTCCGGCTCAGCCTGCAACTGTAGAAACAGGTTTTCAGAAAAACCAGACTAAGCACAGAAAAAAAACCAACTTTGGCTCTTCCATCAAGTCAGTTCACAGCTCACCTGCACCTCAGGGACAGGTTTAACAGCAACAACGGGAGCTGGTTTTGGTTGCTCTGCCTTGTCAGTTTTGATTGTGACTTTAGTCTTCTTTGTAGCCTCTGTCTTGACATTCTTGAGAGAGAGAGAGAGAGAGAAAAAAAAAGCTGACATTTAAGCAAAGTTCACTGTAGCTACTGCCTTCTGAACATGGATTAGCAATTCCTGCTATGGATAAATGTTTTATGAGTGTTGCATGACTATTTTAAGTGAATCACATGAAAACCTACCTAAAAAACCTAACATGTTACACTGCAAGTCCACAGCTGCAGCAAACACCCTCTGCATATTTTAAAACACTTAGCATGTTAGCATTCGCCATTTTGAATATTGAGCCTACTAACATGAAGTGCAAAACCAAATGTTTAGTTATGCCCAATTCAAAATGAACATATTTAGTCAAAAGTGGAGAAATTTACCTTCTTTCCAGGTTCTTTATTCACTGCGATGTTGCCGATTTCGCCCAGAGCAGCGCGAGGCTTCAGCGTGGGCCCCGTCACCGAGCAGGCCTTTCCACCGAGGTCGGTCCTGGTAGAAGCCAAACGATTCTGTACAAAAACACATTTTCAGATCATTTAACAAACGTCGTTTGGTGTTTCACACCAAGATAAGAAGCTTTAACTCTGCTATTATGAAAACATGGAAAGGAAACCCCATCCCCCCCTCATCTCTCGCTTCCTCTCCCCCTTGGAAAGCACGAGGACGCTAAAGGGCGATAACTAATTCAGAAGAAACGCTGCGTTAAAATAAACTAAAACTAAAACGCGTAAAACAAAACAAAGGTTAGAAGTACTTACTCTTGTAACTCGAAGAGCCATTTCGAAATGTGCACAAGTTCAACAAACACCCGAGGAGTCGTGTTGGTGTATGAAAGGGTTTGGCTAGAGGAGTCCAAGTTATGGTTTAAATCCTCGCTCACTGCAAGCTGATTGGCTGCGGCCTTACTCCTGCGAGCATCTGATTGGTCAAACGCATCTGTATTGGATGCGTTACCTAGACGACTGACGATCACGTGATTTAGTCTTTCTCCTCCACACCGCTTCCTTTTCCTGCGTTTCTGCAAACAAGAAAACTGTGATATAAACTACGGTCTATGGATATAAGTGATAAAGCGTCTTTCTTGCTTCATGTGTTTTTGTTACTTAAACAAAAAAGCATGTATGAAATTTAAAATATGGAAAAGACATTTTAGACGCCATACATTTGATAAATTCAGATAACTTACACTTGTGCTCATATTTATTCATACATTTTTATTAAAGAAGGAAAAAAAACAGCTGCCTGTAAAATAAGCTGAAATTGACTAAAGTAATAACAAATACAAATTTGATGAAAATCATTACATTATTTTCTAATTTTGGTTCAATAGAAATATTTTTTTTTTAAAAAAGCGAACAAATAAGATAATGTATTACATATTATATCACTCAAACTACTTTTTTGTTGAACAATCCTTGTTTCTGCTACAGTCAGGTGTTTTCTGTTCCTTTCAGTCAGACTTCTGCACCTGTTGACAGGTATTTTGTCCCACTGTTCAACAGAAAAGTGCTCTAATTTGTCCAGGACCATTTTTTCCCCCTTTCTTTCTTCAACTCAATTAAATGAAAAAACAGTGTCTTATATTACTAAATTATATTTTTGCAAATTTTTAGTTATTGTTCCTTTTTTAAGTTTCCAGTTATTTGAGTGACTGTTGTAAATTCAGTCTTTTCTTTAATGAAAGGGGATGAATACATATGAGCACAACTGTATGTGTTTTTGTTACTTAATCAATAAAGCAAGTATGAATTTAAAAAATATGGAAAATGTATTTTGACACCATACATTTGTTAAATTCAGATAACTTAAGTTTTCTCAAAGACAAGCGTTTTTGTTAAATACTTATTTTGCAGTGAAGGGTTGCGTTAGGAACCATTTTAATCCCCACTAAAATACAGTACTGGGGAAGAAGTGAGAGTATCTGTGGAGAAGTGGAGGTCCAGCAGAGCAGAGGACATGACACAGCAAGGTGGGTGGACCAGAAATAGGAACAAGCTGTGGGGAGAAAAATCTCACAAACATATGATTCGGCTGGCAGAGTCACAACACATCAAGTTGTTTGCCCTGCCCGACTGTGATGTTTTCCATGTCCCATCCAATCTGCACTGCGCAGGTTTTGGTAAACACACCAATATGCGTCTTTTGCCAGAAGAAGGGGATCCTAGAACCCAACATGTGGTGCATTGTCACCTGCCAAAGGTCCAAACCTAGAAGACACACCATCACCTTAATCAGAGCTGGAGATAAGCTAAAAACAACATGTAGAGAAACATCTGCATTTCTCAGCAGGACTGGCAGCTGATGGTGGACCTAGGCAGTCAACTCAAGTTCCCGTAGAATGTCACCAACTCAGCTTTATTTCTAAAGTCCTTTGAAACAACTGAAACAAAGTGCTGTACATATTCAGATGAAGCAATGAGAATAAAACAATTAAAAGAGAGAAAAATAATACAATAAAATGAGTGTTCGTGTGTCTAAAACAGTTTACAATCAGCAATTATAAAGAATAGCAGATTAAAACAATAAGTACAAATATGTAATGAAAAAAAACAATAAATAAAACCAAACTATAGCCAACTAACAAGCTGTCTACTGAGTTAAAAGCCAAGGAATAAAAATGAGTTTTAAAAATGGACAGTGAGGAAGCTTGTCCAATATGAAGGGGAAGCTCATTCCACAGTTATGGACCAGCAATGAGAAAAAGCTCTGTCCCCTCCGAGCTTCTGTTTGGACCTCGGTACGTCCAGGAGCAGCAGGTCAGCTGACCTGAGGCACCGAGCAGAGGTGTGGAGGAGCTCAGTGAGGTAAGGAGGAGCCAGACTGTTTAAATACCTAAAAACAAACAAAAGAATCTTAAAATAAATTCTGCCTCCACAGTCGCCAGATCTACATCCATCAAAGCAGCTTTGGGATGGATTCAGGCAGCACTCTGAGGGTCATGTTCTTTGATTTCTCAAGTGCTTTTAATACCATGCAGCCTGCTTTGTGATGTGAGAAGCTCCATAAATTCCAGGTGGATACCTCCACAACCACCTGGATCTATGACTACCTCACAAACAGAGCAGTTTGTGAGACTTAAAGGTTGTGTGTCTGAGATGGAGGTCAGCAGCACTGGTGCACCACAAGGAACTGTACTCTCACCTCAGACACCTCAGACTTCCAGTACAACTCTGAGTCCTGTCATCAGCAGAAATACTCTGATGACTCTGCAGTTGTGGGGTGTATCAGTAATGGACAAGAAGCAGAGTACAGAGAACTGGTCAGTCAGTTTGTTAAATGGTGCGGTGAAAATCATCTTATATTAAATACCAGCAAAACAAAAGAGATGATTGTTGACTTCAGGAGGAAGAAGAATAAACAAAGCACTGTTTCCATCCTGGGAGAGGAGGTGGAGGTGGTGGAGGAATACAAGTATCTTGGAGTTCAGCTGGACAACAAACTGGACTGGAAATGCAACACTGACTACATCTACAAGAAAGGTCAGAGCAGACTGTACTTCTTAAGGAAGCTGAGATGGTTTAACGTCTGCACCAAAATGTTGCATATCTTCTATAAGTCTGTTGTGGAGAGTGCAGTCAGCTTTGCAGCATCTGCTGGGGTAGTAGCATCAGAACCAGAGACTTGAAGAGAATCAACAAACTGATCAAGAAAGCTGCTTCTGTGCTTGGAGTAACTCTGGAGCCGCTGGAGCTGATTGTCCAAAGAAGAATGCTGCACAAGCTGATGAAGATGATGGAGGATTCTTCACACCCTCTCCACAACACAGTGATGAAACAACAAAGTGTGTTCAGTGAGAGGCTTCTTCAGGTCCGATGTAAGACTGAAAGATACAGAAGATCATTCCTGCCAGCAGCCATCAGCCTCTGGAACAAGACCTCCTCTAATTAATTATCTACAACAATATTGTATTTCCCTTTGGGGATTAATAAAGTATTTTTCATTTAATTTAATTTCAATAATATAATATAATTATATTATTATTATTATTATTATAATTATCATTATTATTATTATTATTATTATTATTAATATAATAATAATAATAATAATAATGTCATTATAATATAACTACATTATTATTTTATTATTATACTATATAATATAATATCATCATATATTATATTATATTATATTATATTATATTATATTATATTATATTATATTATATTATATTATATTATATTATATTATTTTATTTTATTTTATTTTATATCATATTATATTATATTATATCAGATTATTCATTCATTCATTCATTTTCCGAACCGCTTATTCCAATTCAGGGTCGCGGGGAAGCTGGAGCCTATCCCAGCTGGCTTTGGGCGACAGGCAGGGTACACCCTGGACAGCTCGCCAGTCCATCACAGGGCTATATCAGATTATATTATATTATATTATAATCTTGCATTAAGTCAGTTACATGGTAATCACTAATATTTCATCAGCTTCATCTGGAACTGAAAATCCAGCATTTCACATTATGATGAGAGTAACTTTCTAAGATCTCGACATTACATTTCCATGTGTGTGTTGTTATCCTGATCACCCTTTTTCTATTTTCTTATGTAACACCTGGAGTGTCTCAGAGTATCCCTGTTTGAGAAAGAGGAAAAAAACCAGAAGTACCGGCTTGAAGAGCTCAGTGGTGAGGCTGAGGTAGTTGTGTAAGGCGAGGAAGGTCACTCTCTGGAGACGCACCATAATAACTAATAACATAATAACCACTGCATGTTTCTGAAATCAGAACAATTGCAAAGCAGTTACTGGAGGCCATAAACGCGCTCAACAGTATTGGTTTGTCACATAATGATATTAAGCCAGACAATGTATTGTTAGTAAACCAGAAATCGCAACCTTTCAAAGTGAAGCTAACTGACTTTGGACTAACTGCTAAGTCAGGTGATTTGTGTAATAAGCGTACCTTTCAAAACCGTTCTTACAGGCCCCCTGAGATTTTTTTGGGCCTTCCAGTCAGTGAAGCAGTTGACATGTGGTCTTTGGGATGCACACTGATGTTCTTGTATCTTGGTGACAACCTGTTTCGAGCCAAAAATAATTCTCACGTTATGAGAGCCATTTCAAAGATTGTAGGTATTCCTAATTACATACTGGATAAAGGACTGAAAACACAAACCTTTTTTGACTCAGTGAAGACGGATGACGGTTCAGAATGGAAATGGAAAACAACGGATGAATATGAAAGACCTACAAGTGGATCAGATAATTTGACGCATATTTACGATTACATCTTTAGTCTGGACGATCTGCCAACTCTGCATACAGTGCCTAAAAAGTCCACAGAACCTGAAGACACAGATGGATTCATCAGTCTTCTCAAAGAGATGTTGCAGGTGGATCCAGACAAGCGGATCACCCCTGCTGATGCACTCATTCATCCATTCATACTTCAAACTCCCTTATCTGAGCAAAATAATCAGCCTTCTGAGACCTTAAGTCAGATAAATGTGGCAGACATTCAGCCCAGTGCGATAGAAGTAGAGACCATTGTTACATCCAGTACTAAAGAAACAACTAAATCAGTCAAAGGTTTAACCAGCTTCACAAGCTGATGTTATTATTTTAGTTTGACATGTATTATTCACTGGTTTCTAATGGTAGGAAAGTGATGTAAAACACACAGTTTCAGTTTTACACACCATCCCAGCTTTTTTGTGCTTAGGGGTTAGGGAGCTTTATTCACTAGTTTCCACTGACTCACCGTCAATGACGGCATTTTTGACCCGTTCGATTCTTGACACGATCTCTGCCAGGTCAGTGAAGGAGGCATTTGGACATGTGACCACCTGAAAGAGACATTTCAGTCACAATCTAAGATCCGTATCTGGATTTATGACCCTGCTATGACCCTTTTAGTGGAAATTAAGTGTCACAAATCATGAGGATGTTTTGTTGTCTGTACATACGTGACCAGCTTTTGTCTTATGGAACTCCTCCTGATGTCTGTCCATCATGCTGTCCACCATGCCGCTGCGGTGCCACCATAAACTGTATATAAAGAGATGGACGGAGCCTCTGTCACCCGTAGGTTTCTGAAGAGCTGAATTGAAGCTCGGTGGGCGGTTCCTACCATCACCATCTTAGCAGCGTGATGTGTGTCGTCTCGCCTGGAAAATACATATATGGGCAAAGAGGTGGAGCTGAGAGGGGAGCCGTGAGCGTCATGGTGGATGATTGACATCGAGCGAACTCCGAGCTTTCTGTAGCTAAAAGCTAACCGAGCTAATCCGGACATAACAGGAGATAACCAGCTAACGGAGGTAAGTGGGCGAAAGCTAAGTCACGTTGTTAACCGGCTAAAAACTGCGGTTGTTCTATGTTCTTCTTACTTTAAGCAGGAGATCGGGTACCTGTCAATCAAAAGGACACGCCCCTTAATATGCCGAACTTTGAGATTAAATTACTTTTAAACGGGTGAGTTAGAAAAAAATTGACTCCCCCCACAATTGTCATGAAGGTAAACCTGACCTATTAAACCTAAAATGGATTTTTGAACCAGGCTATAAACATGTTTATTTCTGCTGTAAACATGTTTACTTCTGCTGTGAAGTTGGTCTTTTTAACATGGGAGTCTATGGGGATTTGCTCTGTTTTGGAGCCCCTAGTGGATGAAGGGGGAACTGCAGTTTTATGCACTTCCACATAGGCTTCACTTTTTACCGCCAGAGGTTGCCGCTCCTCCACTCGTCACCCTGCAGCTCGGACACGGACCGTCACACTGCCTCATCTCCCTCCACATCTGCTGAGACGTCCTCTGCCTCCAACTCCAGCCTGCCTGATCTATTAGTGTGTGTAAAGGAAGGTGTTTGACGTTGTGTTTTTATCTATGTCGTGTGTGTGTTTAAAGATAAAATTGATTTTATTTAGCAGTTTATTGCAGTTTTGACTGTTTTCCTCTGTGTGCGTTAATTTTCTGAGCCGTTATGGGTTATAATCTGAGGTATCCGAGCTGCAGCCTCTCCCTTCTGGTTTGTAGGGAGCAGGGACGAGTATCACTGAGAGCTGCAACCAGCTCATGGTTGTGTTTCTGTGAACATCAGCGCGTCTCTCTGGAGAAGCCTTCAAGTATGTAAAGATTTTAATCAGCTGAATAAGTTTAAGCAGCTGTTTTTATTCACAGCAACAGCTGCAAAGTCTCTGCTTCCTCACCAGGAAGGTTGCTCATGTAGCCTCCATCCATGAGCAAGTGTCCATCTTTAGGATTGCAGAGAGGCGGCAGGTAACCAGACAGCGACATACTGGCGCGGACGTAACGCCACAGTGAACCTGAAGAAGAGAGACGGGTGTTTAGCTGCAGGTGGACAAAAGGAGAGAAGATGAAACTGTCGAAGAAGACAACATTAGACAGCTTTGGAATCTTTCATATTTAAGAAAAAAGTGTCTAAAAGAGAAAAAGGAAAAGAAAGGTCATAATGTTGCACACAGACACACACACACACACACCGTCAGTGTGGACTCTCATAGAGGAAGCTGTGATATCTGTTGTAATGTTGAAGTACGGTAACCACAGGTCCTGGATGTGGGGAGGGCACAACAACATCAAGATAGCATGAAATATCTAAGGCTACGTTCACACTACAGGCTGAAGTGACTTAAATCCGATGTTTTTGCCCCTATGCGACCTGTAACCGATCTTTTCTTAACAGTCTGAACGACACAGATCTGATATTTTCAAATGCGACCCAGGCTGCTTGGATATGTGGTCCTAAATCCAATATGTATCTGATCTTTTGCCATGCAACTTCAGTCTGAACGGTCAGGTCGCATTAATCCGACCGATGCGTCATTGACACACGACAAACGTCATTATTCTGCGTTTATTGTTTATGAACTCTTTATCGGTAAATGCGCTCACATCACTCTCCCAGCAATCCTGACTGCGACTCCGTACCCAAACGTTTCTCTCTACAGTTGTTGCTGCCACAGCTCCACAAAAGGCCAAAACTTTTACTTTCCTCTTCCGTAAACATCTCCTTAAAACGAACACATTCACAATGTCGTGGCTGCGGTTGGACAAAACTTTTAACTTTTTTTTAACTTTTACGGTTGGACAAAACTTTTAAAACAGCAAATGCTCTGCTGCCATCTATATTTACTTCCACAAACACAGAGACGTCACATGCACGCTCACAGCACATTTGCTGCCGTGTTGTCTACGCATGCGGGATGCTTCTGGTGCGCATGGGGTTCATACAGGAGATCACATACAAGTTACAATTGATCGGAAATGTGAACGGACTTTTTAAAAATTCGGATTTCACAAAAACATCCGATATGAGCAGCAAGACCTGCAAGTCCCAGGCACGTCTCTCTGGAAGGAGACCCCTGGGAAGACCCAGGACACGCTGGAGGGATTATCTCTCGGTTGGCCTAGGAATGCCTCGGGATCCCCCCCGCAAAGATGGAAAATGTGGCTGGGGAGAGGGAAGTCTGGGCTTCCCTGCTTAGGCTGCTGCTCCCGCGACCCGACCCCAGATAAGCGGTAGAAAATTGGCTCCACAACAGGATTTGTTGGGAGCAGAGCAGCAGATCCCAGCTCAGGTGAGGAAGAAGCTCTCCCGGTGGTAAGAAAGATGAGTGATTTGTTCATGTTGAAGGCAATACAGTGTGAGCTCGGTACCGGGTTTTTTTTTTTTATTATTTCACATCTCATAGTGTCAAGATGAGGATGAGGTTTGAACCCAAATGCAGGGATGAGCGGAAGCTGAATAAGTTCCAGATTGAAGTTTTATTAACTAAACGGCAGCAGACTAAACTCAGGCTCGAACACGTGGATCAGTGGAAAGTAAAATAGATAGAACCAAAGCGAGACACAGGTAAAATGGATGAACTAAATGAACCCAGGGGGAACAAACGAACAGAGACAAGACTAAACAGGAAAAACTACAAAATAAAAGATCAGCTAGCATGCTAGCGGTAGCAGGTGTGAGTCAGTGAATGGAAATGAGGAATAGTGATTCATGAGTCAGTAAAGTGATTCTTCATTATTGAATGATTTGTTCACGACTCACATCACTGGTACAAATTTCACAAAAACATTTTCCAATCTTCTTGCACACGTGAACTCAGTTACTGCCACAAACCAGGAACTATGAATACGCGCCATTCGTCTCTACCAGGAACAAGTATTTGTTTCAACAGTGAAAAACATGAACAAATAGTAATATTAACTTTTCCCCTCAGACTTATTGCTCTTAAAGGTAGAGTATGTAACATTTTCAATATTTTCAAAATAAATTAACTAAAAAAATAACTACAATCATAATTAGATAGTTTTTTTACACATGTAGGTTCCAGTCTGTCCATATTTGATGCGTTATTAAATTACAAGTTTAATTAATGACAAAGACCCTTCTTGAATGTTTTCTGACCAGTAAAAAGAAAAGTACTTTTTTTTCCACCAGTAGGGGGAGTATAAGCAAATTTATTGCAGAGCAGCTCTGAGCTACAGCTCACAAGCGATTCCTGCCCTCATTGGAGCTGGCAAGGAGGAGGGGTGAGTTTTGCTCATTACTGCCAACCTGTGGTCATTTGTGGAGTTGCAGTTTTTTGGTTTTGCTCACGACCTGGTGTTTGCCACCTGGTGGTGGAAAGAATCGCCTTGAAATCTCACATACTCTGCCTTTAAAACAACATTTAAAAATCCCTTGTGTGTGTGTGTGAGAGAGAGAGAGAGAGATTGTACCAATGCCACTAAGTGCATGCTGCAGCTCCAGAGTGCATGCAGTGAGTGGGATCTCATCAGACACAGGCAGGATGGACAGATTGGAAACGGGATTCCCAGTATCCCACTTACTGGCGGGTGTGTTGAGACTGTGGCCTGCAGGACAGAAAGTCTCCGTTACTGGATTTAAGAAATGAAACGCTGACGTAAAACCTTCATTCTGGCTTTTAGTGCAACTACAAATCAGCACAGAGAGCAAGAAGACATCTTTCCCTGCCTTGAATGAAGGTGAATCTGAGTTTTGTTGACAATGTGATTTGAACTGAAGATGAAACCTTAACATACAATAAATAAAAATGACTCAGAAATAACTAAATAGAAACTAGAAACAGCTATTATTGAAATAATAGCACATGTGAATGCCCATTTATTGAACTATGCTGAATGATTAAAATGAAATTGCAAAAGTATAAGAAATTGAAAAAAAAGCATAAGTGACATTTTTTTCAAACTGCCCCACACCAGGATTGAACGCATGCATTTCAGTATGGAAGCACGCATACTTACACACTACGCCACTAGTACTCTTAATTGTAACTTGGAGAGAGTGTTCAATTGTTTCCAGTTGGGATGGGAACACCTTTTTTTTCCACTTCCAGGAGGGTGTAATTAACGGGATTGCAAAAACATGTTTGAGGTTGAACTAAACTCCAGTGAAGATGTGAAAGACTTTGTTCAATGTGAAAAACTGTTTTTTGAATGTGTTTAAGATTTATGAAAAGGTTGAAATGTTGCAGGGAGCATTGTTGGAGCAAATCCTCCATATTTAACTGTGACATTTGCAAATAAATTCCTTTTCTCCTTAAAGTGTGCAGCTGAGACCAATAGCTCATGTTGAGCAGCCTGCATGCCATCACACAAGCAACAGCCGACAACCAACAACAGAGTTATATGTGAAATGCTGCATTTGAACCCGTGCCTTGTATGTGTACCTGTGTACCGGTACACAACATGAACCAATTGCCGAGCTGACTTCTGTTTTGTCCAATCACTGGAGAGGATTTCAACATTTGACAAAAAAAAAAACCCTGATTAAACTTGAAAAGTTTACATGTTAGAAAGACCAAAAGTCATAGCACATATCTCCTGCATGAGCTGAACAGTTTGATATTTGAATGGTTGAAGTGAGGCAAAGGGTGTAGGAGAAGTAGCGTGCCAAACATTTTGCATGAAAGATAATGGTAACGGGGACTTGATGAACTGGACACTGCAAACTGGTGCAGAGCTCTGAAACCCTGTTCAAGCAGTTTTCAGCTCATTATGCAAAAACTGATAATAATAAGATATAGAGAACAGGAACTCAATAATAAGATATAAAAAGCAGGAATTCAATAAGTCACGAACAACAAACTCCACCGTATAAACTCGGTGGTGTTTTGTAATACCGTGTGATCTTCTGTGGCTCTGTTCCAGTAACCTGCCTTTTAATCACATGGTCACGTGATCCATGACGTCCGCCGGAAACGGAAAGGACGCAAACGCACCACGTGACAGAAACCACTACAGGGAGAGAGAGAGAGGACGTCGTCAACCTTCAGCTAGCGTTTCTCCAAAGCTGAAACAAGTCTGCTTTTTCTTGTTAGAGAGAGCGAGGAAAATAAAGACAGCAACTCACCTAGACGGCCCTAGTTAGTCAGTACCAGACAAATCTGATTATTTATAAAGAAAAACTTGCTTGACTGCATCACTTCTGTAACACAAAAAGGTAAGTTAACGCCACCTGGGATACCCATCGCCTGCTTGCGTTTAGATATAGTAAAACAATATTTTTAAGTTATTCAGGAGGCACATAGACGAGTAAAGTAGTCGTTTATGTGTACAATTATTTACTTAAAGGGCAGGGATTTACGAAATGTTTGGTAAACGTAACACGTGTTTCTGAAAACTTTTCCTGTCCGGGCAAGACATGAAATAGTTTATTCTGTCTTTTAAATGTTGCTCCAAGCGACCAAACATGATGTTACCGTAAATATAATTATTTTAAACAAAGATCCGCCTATAAAGAAACTCTTTATTTAACTTTGCTGTTAATCTATTTGCAAGTTGGACGTTAGCCACGGCTGTGCTCAAGCTAACATTTCCCGAATGTAGCGATTATTTTTGCCAATTACATATATTTACCCACCAGTTTAACATAATAATGAGCTTTAAACAAAACATCTGTTTTTACAAGTACAGTAAACGACATTGGTATTTTTGTGCTTTCTGAGTGGAAACCACAAAGCCAACCTAATGGCTAATTCTTCCCCGCTGTAGGAAACCTTTAGCGTGCTAACATAAAGATTTAAAAAAAAAAAAAAAAAATCAATAAATTGAAAAAACAAAATTAGAAAATAAACAAATAAAACACATAATAGTTTTTTTTTTATAAAAAAAAATAAAATAAAAACAAAATAATAAAAACAAAAAAACACAGATAACGTTATAGCAAACCTGTAGCATGCTAACATAATAGCGATCATGAGCTAACACAGGTCTGTAGCTAACTACGGAAATGTTACGTATAGTTTTACGAAACTATACAGCAAAAAAGATTGATACACTCTACATAAGTTAACTGTTGTCACGCATTTATTTGACTAATTGTACTTGATAGGAATTCTGCTTGTAGGCTAAGCAGGGCCATGTGACAAGGCTCTTTAAAGGTTAGCATCATTAGCCTGCTAGCGTGACTCAGTGGATTTCCCGAACTAAAACGGTTGTGGCCCGGTAACGGTCAGGGTTGTGGCTCGGTACCGGTCAGGAAGAAAGTGTGGTCCAAGCCAATGCATTGTTTGCTGGGGTGACCTTAGTGATTAATTAAAACAAGGAAAAGTTGTATTTTCTGTAAGAGTTTTTGTGTGGTGTAAACTCATTCTGCGTTATTGTGATGTAAATATACCAGCTTGTGATAACAGTGTTGATGTTTCTCTTTTGTGTCGATGTTGAATACTTAATAATCTACCGATACTGGGATTAAAAAACCAGAAAAGCCAATTTTATTTTTATCTAATCCGATGTAGAGGGAGAAATACATTATGTGAAATTAAAGGGGACCTGTACAACAGCCTTTTTCCTAAATAACCCCATCTGAATCACTGCAACGTGCAGTTAAAATCTTCCTTTTTTTTTTACTTTGAAATAAGAAGGTAGTACAGATGTTGGTTGACAGTAAACCACTACTAAATAGTTGAAAATTAAAGGCACAAATCACCCAAGATCCTTCAAACAGCCAGGTTAACATGTGCACCAGGGTCTTAAACTGTTCTGTGGTCAGGTGTCAACAATAGTCTAGATATTTTACACCCATGTTGCTTGTAAAAGAGGGGTGTCAAACTCAAGTCCTCGAGGGCCGGTATCCCGCAGGTTTTTGTTGTTTCCCTCTACCAACGCAACTGATTCGAATCAAATGCATCCAGAAGCTTCTTGTCAACATGTTTTTAAGTTTTGGTCAGGTGTGTTGGAGCATTAAGAGATAATTAAAACCTTCAGAATACCGGCCCTCGAGGACTGGAGTTCGACACCTGTTTTGTAAAATATCCTGATAAACAGCAGCTGGTGTGATCAATAAACTGGTCAACAGATTTTCTGAAGCGTTTGCTCCAGCTGAGTTTGGGTGATAACTGGCTTTATTTAAAAAGAGAAAAATTGTACTTACCTGCTATAAAAATGAAATGGAGGAGTTTTGGCATGGCTTATGTACAGTGCATGTGTTTATTAACCTTAAATATGGTTTCCAAAAAAAGCACTGGATAAAAAAGGAGAACAAGAATGTGGAAGCTATGATGGTGGTCATGTGTGTTTTATTCTTTTGTAGAGGAACCTGTTTGTGGAGCTCTCAGCCTTGGCATGTGGACATGTTTCAATGCAGATGTGCAGTCCTAAAAAAAAAAAAGCTAACACCTTAGTTGACCGCTGTTTACATGAAAGCTGATTCAAGCTGGAAAGTTAAAATTTTGTTGCACATTAACCAGGATAAACAGTAGGGATGTGACACAAAAACTCATGATTCAATCCGATGCTGTTTTTTTGGGGTGACTATTTAATTCATCCTCGATCCAAGCAGATTTTTGATTCATAATCATTAAACTTAAGTTACAAAAGGTGCTAGTTTCTCCAAGTTACTTCATTTTTCTTTTAGCTAGAAAGAACTGAGAAATTATTTGGACTGATTAGATTTAGACTGCGACATGTATAAAATTTTATTTTTCTCGTCTAACTTTTAAGTAAGACAAAAACAACACAGTAGCAGATAATCATTCTGCTGCTATCATGCCCAAGAACACAAGTAAAAAGATAATTAAAAATGACTTTATTTTTATAGAATGAATTATTTTAATTTATTTGACGAAAAAATTGATTTTTTTTAAAACAAACATATCGATTTTAAAATTATAAAACAAAAAAATAATCAAATTTTCAATTTGATTCCAGTCCCTAATAAACAGTCCAGAAATGTCGCCCTTAAGAACACAAGAAGCATCTCCTGTAACAGTGCTCTTTGTAAGCCATTTATATTGTTTATTACTTTATGTGTGAGAGATCTACAAAGCTCATTATGAATTCCTTGTTAAAGCAAAAATAGGAAAAACAAAGCCAAAGAGCACCTATGTTTTAAACTATTCCTTATTTTTAGAATGGCTTCCATCTGTATTCTACTGTATTTTCTAATTGTGTGCTGTTGACATTTAGTTGTGGGTACATGGGGGAAGAGAGATGTGGAGGAAATGAGGTGCTTGGAACAACAAACTGAGCTTTTCCACGTAAGACTAAATTAGCAGAGAGACCAACTGGGCATATGAGGAGGATGCCTGACTAACGTTTAGAAAACAAGCAGCACATTACTGTAAATGTTTAAGAAGTTTACACACAGTTTAAGTTTGTTGGGAAAGCAAAGTTTTTCCACCTTGTTTAGAAAGTTGCTGATGATTCTTATGGAAATCCTGACGAGGATACAACTTTTGGTCTGAAATCGCATCCAAAGGCTCTTGCGGTTATCTATTAATAGATGTACTCAAAGCTTTACTCTATTAAGGTAACTCGTGAGTGTGTGACTTTGAGATCACATTGCGTTCCTGGGACAGTGGAAAGCTGCCGTGCATCGGTCGCTACATGTGAGGCCGGCATCGCACGGAGACCCACATGTGTCGCAGTGTGAACGTGAACATTGCGTGGCGTTGACACTTTGATGATTGATGATGGGTTTTTTCGTTTTGTTTTTTTTACTAGATTATTGGAGTTTTTGCACTTAGTGTTTCAAATCAGTCAAATTCTGATTTTCTCCATGCCCGGTGTTTTAATTTGTCCTCCTGAGCAGAGATCAGAGAAAAACTTGCCATCTTTTTTTAAACAATCTATTTTAAAAATGTGAAGCAAAAAATACAGATTTTCAATATTTCAATTTATTTTTCCACCCCTATAAAAAATAGTTTACCCACGTTTGGTATGCGCTTTGTTCAGTTCACCTGTGTGATGTTATTTCACTATAACTTACTTTGACATGTTAGTCCTAATAAACAGAAATGATTTAATCTGCACTGAAAAAAATACTATTTTATACGATAAAATACCACAACAGTGAACTCTAATAATGTTTTGGATGTTGGAAAAAGTGCCTCAAGGTTGCTTATATGAAGATACAAGGGTAGAACTGAAATATTGTGAAACTATGTTTGAAGATGTCCGTAGTAAATTTGTAGGTGCTGAATTAATCTTTTCAGCTGAAACTTACCGATAAAGTATTTATAAGACACAGTTTTAGTCATGTTTTGTAGACTTAGAGTTGCAAATAGTGGACATAAAATGTTTAAATGAATAGGTGTTAAACTATGAACAGATATTTCCCTCTATCAAAATATGAGTCGGCCTCTGTGTAAATGGTCCAGTTTCCTCATCGTTGTGTATGCATAAAACAATGGTCATAAATATTATGCTTCATATTCTCCTGTAAACTCTCCTCCTCCTTCTTCTTCACACTTTCATAGGAAACATCAAACAAAAGGCAACGCCTGGCCGTCCCATTAGATCCTGCTTTAACGCTTGGATAAATGTTTTAGAACATATCTCCAAACTAAAATATATGCCAGATTTCACAGATCCAGCAGTGCTCTAAGCATTTTAGATGGCTGGAAAGACCTGAGTTATGGATATTTACATTGAACATCTAAATAAACTGGTGCGGTTACTGTAAGGTCATGATATGACCTGCTAAATATCTCCCTTCATCTGTTATTAATTCTGGATCTTTGTTTATTATCTCTGACTCCATGTAAGTTGCTTTTTCTATTGTTTGTCTCCAGGTTATCTCAGCAGGTGGCAGACATTGCTATGGCCCAGGAGACCAATCAGAGCCCGGTTCCTATGCTCTGTGCCACTGGCTGTGGTTTCTATGGCAACCCTAGGACGAATGGCATGTGTTCTGTTTGCCACAAGGAACACCTATCAAGACAGAACAACGGAGGAGTCGGTTCTTTGAGTGCTGTGGGTAAGACCAAAGTTTTTCCTCCCTGCGTTCACATGGTGGTCCTGCTTCGGTCCAGTTTCCCCACTCATGACTGTCTGTGACGTGTTCTTCTGCAGGCACCAGCAGCAGCTCCGCTGCCGAGGCTTCTGCTATCCAGAGGTTAGAGGCGACGCTGAATAATGCTGCAGCTGCTGCAGAGGTGGCAGCTGAGGCGGCAGCTGCTGCCTCCTCTGAAGCTGCCGTCTCAGAAGCTCTCAGGTGAGGCGGTCCGTCAGTCTGTCAGGAGAGCATTTAAAACGGGACACATTAACAGAGGTGGCAATTCCTGGTCCAGAAAGTAAAAGTCCTGTCCAGCAGCTGCTCCGACCAGTCACCAAACCAGCTGAATTTAATAAGCAGAGTTTATTTTCCAGGTAAACTAGCCTGTTAGTGAAATGTACAGAATGTACAGATGGATCCAAAACATGGCAGGACTTTTACTTTCTGGACCAGGAATTGCCACTTCTGCACAACCGGGATTAAAGTAGCACTGCAACAATAACAATCTTCATCTTCATCTGCAAGTCAGTCTGCGTTGTATGTTTGTAAAGGTGTCTGACTCCGTTACAGCATTATGGAGCTGGATGCTTCTGTTGTGGTACTAAAGTGATCAATACTCAGCAGCATTGCATTTGGCTTGAAATGTCTAAGCTCATTCACTCTCACACACACACACACACACACACAAACGAGAGGTTTACAATCTCCTGTACATCGTGACCTGTACATTCTGATTCAGGGGTCTACCATTCGCTTATTAAATGATTTTCAGTGCATCTTTTTACCCATCGTGGGTTTTTTTTCCTACCTCCACGGCTACATTTGTACTACTTCATACTCCTATCAGCAGCAATTATTTCCAGTAATGAAGCTTTTTTTTATTTCCACCAGCTTATGTTCATGTTAAACTATAAAGAAATCCAACAAGTATCATATTTTTTAATGTTTTTAAAAATTTCCATGAAATTTACAGGAAAATGTTTTAGCATTAGGTGGGAACAACAACCAGCAGCTTTTTCCTCCTCTAAGCTGGACTGTGGACGGAGCTGCTGTCATGTTTGTAATTATTATATTTTATTTAGGCTTTAAACAACTTCCATATGGAGACTTGTCCCGGTCCAGTCTGTTCTCATAAAAACAAAAATGTTTCCCAACGCTAGTCTTCACAAAGCTAGCTGCTAGCTGCTAGCTTCTCCACATCCTTGTTTACTGTTTGCCGTCTGGACCTTTAACGCTGTAGAAAGATGGACTTCCAGTCCAGTTCCAGCACAGCTTTTATTTTCCTACCACAGTTTACAGCTCTCTTTCTGTCATTTCATTATTATTTTTTTTTTAAAAAAAGAAGTGTTTTTGAAGATGTACTAGTGGCGACTGAATCGGGACCTGTTGCATCACAATAAATCGATGAGGCCCACCCCCTATCACACACCTTCACACACTTTGCTTAAAAAGAGAAGCAGACTGGATGTAAACCATTGTTGCAATATAATCTCCACAAAGTTTCACTGTTTAGCTGTGAAACTTTCCTTTTGAGCTTCAAAACAGAGAGAAAATGTAACCAGATGGAGCCGGAGTTCAGGACGTTTCTGCTGCAGCTAACCCAGTTTGATGCTGGTGCTGCAGGTGGAAATCTGCTTTCCTGAATTCCAGCCAGCAGCATTCAGATCCTTCATGCTTGTTTTTACTGAAGCTAAAGTTTCTCCCCTCTGAGCTCTGGGGTTTGGTTTAGATTAGCTTGCTTTGCTGTCTTTATGGGACACTCTTGTGTTGGAAGGAAAGTCTGTGAGAAAAGATTTTCGGACTGAGAATTCACAGCTGCTGTTTTCTTTTTCTTGAATTTTATTTTATTTTATTTATTTATTTTTTTTTGCAGTGGGATATCAAATGCCATGTCGGTAACACAACAGATGACTGAAATGAGCCTCTCTTCAGAGGAGAACGGAGCATCAGGAGGCAAAGTAGAAATCACAGAAGCAGGTAGGCGTCTGTACGCCTGTCACCAACAGATGCTCAAAAAGCTTTTTTCTCTCATTTGTTTTCGTGCTTTAACAGTGTTTGACTTGATTCTACTGTTTCTTGTTTCCAGTGGTGAGCCAGCCCTCCGTTTCAGCCCCCCATCCTTCCACTGCTGGCAGTGAAGAGGACAAAGCCCCTGAGCCCCCAAAACCCAAGAAGAGCCGTTGTTTTATGTGTCGTAAAAAGGTTGGCCTTACAGGTAAGAGAAACTTGCAGCTGTTTTTATCCAGTGTAAAAACTCCCAAGTTTTATTTTGCCTTGCCGCGCCCCCCCCCCCCTGTGATTACTCTCAGCCCCCCCGGGGGGCCCGCCCCCCAGTTTGGGAACCACTGCTTTAAAGGATGATCCTCTTCCTCTTTTTCCTCCTCTGATTGGATCAGTTTAGTTTTTCTTAGTTAATTTCTTTATGAAGCATTTTTTCCTGCTGAAGGCAACACAAAGTAATTTATGCTAAAAAAAAACCCACAAGTCTCCACACAACAAAGTAACACAACAAAAGAAAAAAAACGCATTTCTCACTCATCATCATCATCATCATCATCATCATCGCCTCCACTATGCAGTTTTTATTTAAAGCCATTTAAAGTCTGGCACATTGTCAGGTTATTTTCTTTCCTTTATTGATCTTAAGATTATCATCCATTGCTTCATTTTCTTTACTGGTTAGTCCCCTGCAGGGTGGCAGGGAAACTGGAGCCTGTCCCAGCAGTTTACAGGCATGACTGGTAACCAGTCCATCGCAGGGCCAGAATATTTCCATGTTCTTCATGTAACATAGTTTTGTATCATCCCTATAAAAGAAAATCCAAACAGCTCATGTTTCTTGATCAAGAGGTCTAAAACTAAGTGATTTTATTATTTTGTTTGTGTTTTTGATTTCCAGCGTCCACATAGACAGAAAAGATTGTTTCCCATCATTAATTTACTATAAAAACTGAGTTTAACTGCTCCAACTGCAAGATTTTTTTTATCCGCTAAAAGCTGATTGACAGAAAAGACAACCTGACCAGTAGAGGCGGGAAATCGAATAAAAAAAATCAAATATCTGGATTATATGCTTAACAATTTTAAAAAAAAAAATTTTTATTAAAAGATTGACCTTTTTTTTTTTTTCCTTTCTTTTTTTTTTTTTTAAATTTTTTTTTAAAGATACAAATATTTTATTTTTAATTGGTATTTTTACTTGTCTTCTTGGGCATTATAGCAGCAGAATGATGTTCTGGTTACTAAGTTTTTTCCTGATTGAAATCAAGATAATTAACGAGCAAAAAAAAGTTTTGTACATTTCTTTTTTTTTTTTTTTTGTCTTTAATCTACAAGAATCAGCAAAATCGAAGAATCATGAGAATCACAATTTAAATTGAATCTGTCCCAAAAGATAGTAATGGAATCAGGACTAAAGCCCTTCTGACCGGTGTTCGATGAGATCTTAGAGGTAAAACGATGAGTGTGATGGGCAGAGCAGTGAAGCACAGTCAGGCATAGGTTTAAAGTTAAAAAAAAAAAAAAGGGGGGGGGGGGGGGGTTTATTATGACCCGAAAAAGAAAAAGTTGTTTTAACATAAATGAATAAATCAGGCCTATAAAAGAGGTCAACTTAACAAAACTATAATCAAAGAATTTGTAACAGAAGTAACTAAAGCAACAAAATGAAACAAACTGACTTAACAAATGACACACAAGGGTAAACTTAAATAGTGGCTGATCAACCCAAACAAAAACAAAGGGGATAACACACAAAAACCAAACTAAATGAACAAAAGAAAACCCTAAATTCCCATTTCTGCCACTGGTTTGGTCCAATTAGCTGGCTCCATCCCATGGCCACCTGCTGGTTCACAGCCAAGGGACTGGAGCTACTGTAACTCAGTGGAAAAAGATGCTACATGAAACTAATGTCTAACAAAAATAATGGTCTGCAAATTAAATCCTGGTTGAAAAAAAAAAAAAAAATCTGTGTATGTGTGGTGCATTTGGATATCACCCATGTGTGGCTAGGTGGCAGCTATCACGAGTGAAGCTGTTCTTCCTTTTGTGAACGTTTTGCTGTAAACATGGTTTCAGTCTGACAGGTTGCCGTGACGAACGCGGAGTCATGAGCTCTGGTCTGATGCTTCTGTCCTCTGCTTTGTGTTTTTAGGTTTTGACTGCCGCTGCGGGAATCTGTTCTGTGGAATTCACCGTTACTCCGACAAGCACAACTGTCCGTACGACTACAAATCCGAAGCGGCCGCCAAGATCCGTAAGGAGAACCCGATGGTCGTCGCCGACAAGATCCAGAGAATATGAAGAGAACGGTTTGATCCCTTTCAGACGTGGACCTGAGCCCAGCCTTCCTCCTGAAGGCTTTCTTTTTCGTTTTGGTATCCTTTCAGGACTTATCGCCCCTCCCCGTGCAGAACTGTCCCATCTTCCCAGCTTATTTTTGGAGATGTGTGTGTGTGTGTGTGTGTGTGTGTGTGTTAGTTTGAACTTGGCAACATTGTTTCAAGGAAAAAAAAAAAAAAGACTAAATGCAAATGAGAGTGTGATATGTTTGTCATGATCCCAGGAGGTTACAGAACAACATCGACCTTTAAAACTTTGCTTTATTGGCTGAAACTGCCTGAAGCCTGTTTGGAAACGGTTTTGGACACTTTTTGGGAACGTTTGGGCTGTTCCTGCTGTCGGCTTGCCTTGGCCTGTACTTGCTCTCTGCTGGCTTGAGAAGCAAAATGGATGTTTTTTGTTTTGTTTTTGGCCGCCTCTTCGTGAGGCCTCCTGCCTTGCTGGACTTAGTGATTCTCTGTGCCACCAGAACCCTGCCGACCACTCTGAAATGTTGTTTTTTTTTTTTTCCTTCCTCTCATCATTTCGCCTTTGATCAGAAGGCCGTCCATCCATTTTCCCTCCGTCTGTCCGCTGAAGTCACATGAGGAGGATACCTGACTGTTTGCCGTTTACTTTAGTTGTTTTGCTTTTCAGACACTGGTCTGTAGCTGTTTGTTGTTTGACATGTAGCTTCTGGAAGGGTTTATCTTCACTAAAATCTTCATCTTTCACTATTTTTTCCTCGTTTTTAATGTGAGTTGAGGACACCGTGTTGGATGATGGCCTGTCGCATGGGTGAGTATTGTTTGAGGCTAAGTGGTCTAAGTGTACTGCAGTGGCTTAGTGAGACCTGTGGTTGTAGGTTTTAAGATACTTTTTCTTCATTTCGTTTCTGATAAGGCTTTTTTTTTTACCCCTTTAGTTTTACAAGTTTGTACAAACCTTTGTATTTATATACTGCAGTGTGTGTAATCTTCCAATAATAAACTGTATGATGTAAATAAACTTTGTTCACAAATCCTATGTTGGGAGAAGCTCCGTCCTGCAGACAGGCGTGATCAGACTGGATGGCAGCAGGATCCATCCTGCCTCGGATCAACGCTGCAGTTAATGATGTGGGGGAAACACACTTTGGTCCCCTTAGTACCAACATGACATGGTTTAACCTCCAAAGCCTACCTGAGTATTGCTGCTGACCATGTCCATCCCTTTATGAGCACAGTGTAGCATCTTCTGATGGAAACCTCCAGCAGGATGATGCACCATTGGGATGTTGTGGAATGGGAGATTCTCATTGTGGATGTGCAGTAACTGCGTAACGCTTCATGCCAATATGAAGAAAATCATTAAATGTTATGATTAAATTTGTTACTATGAATTAAGGCACCTTTGAAGGAAAAACTATGTCCAAGCGGATGCGAGCAAAGTTTGTTTTAAAATGACTTGTCAGCTAAAATGTTTAGCGTCCAGTCTGTTGCTGTTTCCACATGACTGTTCTCTGCAGGGAAAACGGGATCTGACACAGCAAGTGTGTCTTCGTGACTTGAAACACCTGCATCCTTGTCTCTCTGTGATTATACACACACGTGTGTGTGCTCATTAGTAAACACAGGAACGTTTTCTGCCCAACAATGTGTCATTTCTACAAGCTGTTACACCATCATTCACTAGCAGAATGGTTTAGACCTGGATGATTCCACAGACGCTCCTAGAAGTGGGTAAGTTAACAGTGTTTATAATATTTAGACTGTTTTTATAAAGCATTTGGAGAAAAAAAAATGTGAATAAATTTTTTTATTTAAACAAAAGTGCTGCAGATAACACAACCTGGGTGATATTTCTCACGTAATGTAGAAATAAAATCTCAAATGTATTTTAAAACACAAATCCATTTCTACACATTATCCTCTAATGCAGTGTTTGTTTTATAAACCATTATTAGGCCGTGTGGAAAGATCTGACTTGTTACTGTGGATGACCACTAGGTAGCAGTACAGGCACAAACTGCATGAAATTATACTTCCATGTTGTGGCATTGATGTAAATAAAATCTTAATAACTGAAAACCTCTAGTTATTGACTAGAATACATAGAAATTTAGATTTATTTAAATAAAGAACCTTAGGCCTGATTTGAACTACTGTAATAGTTTACTTCTGAGGAAGCCACATGATCAATCTGTCATGGAAATAAGGTGGGACTGCAACCTTCATCAGACCAGATCTCCAAACTATAAGTTTTGTTTTAAACCAATAATGCAGAAATATTTATTTTCATATATTCGTTATGCGTAAACATCTGGATAAAAACAAGATAAAAATATATTCCTGACTCCTTACTTGACTTTTAACTGTTGTGAACTGTAGTATCCTGGCAACATTTTATTTATTTGTGTATATATATATATATATATATATATATATATATATATATGCAAAAATAGGGTTTAAAGAAGTCATATCCAATAAATTCTTAAAATATTAAATATCTGTGTTATAAGTCAAGGGATGAAAGAAATGTAAAACTTTTTTTTAAGCTATATTTTTATTTGGTGTGGGCAACACGAACAAAAAAAAAAAAAAATACAACAGCCCTTTCAGGTGTGTTTGTTTGAAACGTATAACTGTCACAGCAACCCGTAGATCCAGAATATTCCCTAATAGACTGACAATTTGCTGTGCGTAAACAAAGCTCTATGAGGCTCACATGATCACTGAAATATAACTCCAGTAGCCTGAATTCCAGTTATATCTAGGGTGCGGAGTGGTGGTGGGGGAGGGGGGTGTTGATGGGTGCTGTTAGCATAAAAAATAATTATCAATAAACAGTCAAAAAAATCAATGAATAAGTTACAATGATATTAAGTGATGTCTGTTTTCATTGGGTAAAAAATTAGATCTTGTTTTAAAAAAAAAAAAAATTGCAGGAACTTCATGTAGCTCTTAAGTTCCAAGAAAGGGATGATAAAGAACCTCAGAAATACATGAGTATTAAAGACAATGCTTAGGGGGGCCAGGACACCCTTCCAGAAAGCCTTTAAACCAGGACAAAAGATATGATAATGGATAGCAACAGTCAAGCAATGTTGTCTCCATCGTGGCATGTTAGCAACTTTTGTATCTTTCTTGATATGGTGTCTTGAAATATTTTTGTTACAACCCCGACTCTGCTCAGAGAAAGTGGTACCAATGTTAATGACAAGAGAAAATTGTATAAACACAAAGTTTACCCCCCCCCCCCAAAAAAAAAAAAAAAAAAAAGCTTACACAACACAAACGCCACAAGATGTTCCAAAAATTCCACTACCAGGACTTACAGGCAGCTACAACAATAATCCAACAATTGACATGCTGTTGTAAACAACCATGTTTACTGCCCTGAATGTTTCTCAGCAGCCTGGTTATATAGCAGAGCTACAGCTGGACAGCAGAAGATTGGGCTACTCACATTCCAGGTATCCCGGATCACACCAATGGGCGATGGTACGGCGTGTGTGCTGTGGAGCCAATCTTGGTTTTTACCATATAAAACCAAGGTCATAACAATATTGAATAATATTCTTTCAGTGGGATGTTGACCCCTGGAAGGACCAGATGATGTTCACCACCCCAGATTCCCTTTTCCCAGTAGTGTTATCTGCACTGGTACAGGAGAAAGCTTTGCAGAGCTTAGAGATGGAGGAGTCACTGTCTTGGTGTTTCTTTCAGGATGTGGTAGAAGTCAAATGGTCAATGGACTTGTACCTGTACACATTCATCCAACACACTCATACCGATAGGCACATTGGGGGGCAGCTTGGGGTTCAGTGTCTTGCCCTAGGACACTTCGGCCTGTTAGGGGAAGCCTGGAATCAATCCCCCAACTTTCCAGTTGAAGGACAACTGCTCTTCCTCCTGAGCTACAGCCACCCACTAGTCTCACTCAGTCAATTTACATTCAGGATAAACATATAAAAAATGACGAGGCGCGCATTACACGGTTTTAATGGATGACGCGGATTCTAGCAGCGGAATTGTGTTGCTCCGCGCATGGTCCCACACAAACATTTTATAACAAATGTTCAGTGATTTTTACAAAACTTGCTAACTACTTTATGTTGGCATTGAGGTACTTTTTATGCTATACAACAGTTGTCTAGCTATAGCGAGTTTCTCTCATTCACCTCTTAAAAGCCAATCTGAATCAGTTGATTAATGCGTTGCTACGGTGAGGCCCATAACGAGGGATATAACAGTGATTTAACTTCCGAACTACATGCGTGTATTTCCGAAAATACCAGCCAGTTGAGATTAGAAGTCTCACTGACCATGCACCGTGGTATAAATGGTTGTAACTGTAGGTATTAGTGAAAGTTGCTTCGTACCATGTGTGTCCTGCAGCGTCTCTGAGCTGTCCACAGTGTTTCTCTGAGTAACTGGCAGGAGTGTTGAGGGTTACATACCTGCTGGCAGACCTGAAGTGTGTGGGACAACTGGGGCTTCCCCAACTTTTCCAAATGACCGGTTAGACCATTATCTGCTATTACAGCTTGGATGGGGAACTGATTTGACAGATTCTTCCACCTGGCTACAAATGTTTCATTACAGTAGTAAGGAGCTATTTGTGCAGCATAATGATAATTCCAGGCTGCACAATGGCATACTGGTTAGCACTGTGGCCTCACATCAAGGTCACTGTTTTGATCCTTGGCTGGGGGGAGGCTTGAATGGTGGCCTTTCTGTGTGGAGTTTGCATGTTCTCATGTATGCATGGGTTCTCTCTGTGTACTCCGACTTTCTCCCACCATCCAAAGAGAACACCCGAGTGGAACCCGCCCAACTGCCTTTTCTGGCCTCCTTGGAAGGAAGATAGACTAGATTGTGGGAGTTATCAACCAATAAAACTGCTCACCTCTACTGGAGCAGTTGCAACCCAACCATAACTGAGACCAGACTTGGAGACGTACCAAGACCTCAAGGAAGAACTGGAGAAGGCCTGGAGGGTGAAAGCAAGAGTAGTACCCATAGTGATCGGAGCACTAGGGGCTGTGTCCCCCACACCGGAGAAGTGACTCCAACAGATACCTGGTGAAACAGCAGACATCTCTGTCCAGAAAAGCACTGTCCTAGGAACAGCTAAGATACTGTGTTGGACCCTCAAGCTCCCAGGACTCTGGTAGAGAACCCGAGCTTGAGAGATGAACCCACCCTACCCTGGGAAGATGGGAGGTGAAAGACAAGTTTTTATATATATTTATATATAAATTGAAAGCTATTTATAGTTTACACTGGAGAAATTTGGGCAGATGATAACAAAGATAGGGAAGGTAATCCATATGGAGGGCATTGCACTCCCGGAGGGCAGGATAGCGGATGTGGAGGAAAGCTAACAATCCAGCACCTCACAGCAGGGTGCAAGACACTGGCAGGCAAATAATACATGGAGCACCAAGTAGCCGGCATAGTGTACAGGAACATTTGTGCAGAGTATGGACTGGAGACCCCTCAGTCCGAGTGGAAAAATACCCCCAAGGTGGTGGAGAATGAGAGGGCTAAGATCCTCTGGAACTTCCAGAAAGGTGGTGGCCAACCAACCTGACATAGTGAATGAATAAGCAGCAGAGGAAAGCTGAGTGATTGATGTATCTATCCCGAATGATGGAAATATCAGGAAGAAGGAGCAAGAGAAACTGGAGAAGTACCAAGGCCTCAATGAAGAACTGGAGAAGGCCTGATGGGTGAAAGCAACTGTAGCACCCATAGTGATCGGGCACTGGGGGCATGTCCCCCACACTGGAGAAGTAGCTCCAACAGATACCTAGTGAAACATCAGACATTTCCGTCCAGAAGAGGGCAGTCCTAGGAACAGCTAAGATACTGCGTAGGACCCTCAAGCTCCCAGGACTGTGGTAGAGAACCCAAACTTTAGAGATGAACAGCCACCCGCCCTACCCTGGGGCGGGTGGCTGTTCATCTTAAATGTTCAAACTGGCAGCTGTGAGCAATAAACAAATCAAACCATTTAAATAGCTCAACACAGCTGATATCATGAGTGATTTATCCAAATTTAACATAAAATTCCAAAGATTAATAATTTCTCTCTGTAAACAAATTTACACACCTAACATATACTAAAACTACATAAACATTAATTTAAATGATGTGGATTAAACATGAAAAAAGGCTGTTGTTCATGACGACTATGCTCATCTTTGTAGTATTGTCAGGTAAAGTTCTTTCATACACTTTGTTGACATACAGATTACAAAATACAGAGTTTAGCAGATGCTTTAACCTCATGTAAGCTCACCTTATCGTCAACTCAGGTGTCCAAGGTGTGGTTCATATCACACCTGTGGGAACTGACAACCGTGTAAAGGAACCATTAGAGACGTGAAAATTGATCTCCACTGTATTATTTAATGAGGCAGAGATGTTACACCGTACGGTTTACTGCTTTGCACATGCAGGTCTCTGATGTCAGTGTCTAGTTATTGGTTGGGTCTGTAAAAAGTTCAATTATTACAATCAGTCACCAAGAAAAGAAAATGTTTAAGTTCCACAGTCATCTCAGAATGTTTGCAGCTGGCCTAATGAGCCTCACATAGAGTAACCTAAACCTTCATTAAAGCTTTAGGATGTCTGGAGTTCTTACATGTGGTTTCCAATGACAAGACAAGTTAGACTGTTTTAAGGCACATTGCTGATGTTTTTTAGTCATTTAGGAAAAATAAAGCAGAGTAAAAACTAACATGTTTAGTTAAATACAAGAGAGCTACTTTAAATGCTCTTATTTCTTACAGTTTAGGCCTGTGTGACTCAGCTGAGTATCATCTGTTTGTATTAACAAAACACAATAATGTCCCACTGCCTAAAAAAAAAATTAAACAAAATAGTTTGATAAGCTATGGGGAAATAACTTTGCTTCCCAGAATTTACCACTCATCTAACATGCAGCAGTTACCATAGAGACACAATCATTAGATACCTGAGTTGGGTGCTGGCTGGGAGCCAAAGCAGAGCAGACCAGAACACAGACGGGACTCAGAGGAAAGGCTCGTTTTATTTTTCATCATGCCTCGAAGAGGTGCTGCTGCTAAGTCTGACGATGGTGAGCATAAAATTATTCTCTTAAATAAAATATTGTTTAATATTTCTGTATGGAGTAAAAATTGAGTAATTGCTCTTTTATGTTATAGCTTTTATGAGTATTAAACTTTTTAAAGGCTATAAAACCAGGGATGTGGAGTAAATTCAATTTTGTTTTTACCTTTTTCGCTGCATGAATAAAGATGATCTCGCCATGTTTTCACCAGTGATAACAGCCATTGGTTTCTATACTGGTTCTTGGTCAGAGCGCCTTGTGCTAACATTGCTCAACTGATAATACTGAATGCAAGTTAGGGGGTTCAATAATTGATAATTGAAGAAAACTGATATTTTAACAAGACAGACTTCAGCCATAAATGGCATCTTTGTGAGGTGCTGCTGAAACCCAGCTGTGCTAAAGCTAAATGCTGAAGCTAACATGCTAAAATGTTAATGTAACAGGTAAAAACCTGGTTGGACTTTAAGGTATTTGGTCATTAAAAATGGCATTGCAACCAGGATTTTTTAAATTTAATATTTAATAAGTATGTACATGGGTTTATTTGACAAAATAACTGTATGCTAACATATGAAATAAATGTTAATGTTTATGATAGCGATAGCTCTAGATCCATGTTTTCTGAGTGGGATACCTCCAGTGGGATATTTATTTTTGTGCAGTACAGCTTTTCTCTCTTTCTTTCTTTCTGTATGTGTGTGTGAAAAGAAGAAATTAAGGCGGCGCTGGGAGATAGGGTTTAATTATGGAAGCCAGTTTCCGCCACTTAAAATGGAAAAAGAAAAAAATCTCAATGAATCTCATAACTATAATCTCATCTCATAATTATGAGATTTATTGTGTAATTCATTGTGTAACTTCTGATATCACTCCTTTCATTAGCATTTGCTTGTCATTATTTTGAGATAAATTCATAATTATTACATTTATAGTGATTATTTATCATTTAAAGTAATGATTTAAAGTCATCATTATAATTTTCATCCCACAATTACTTTTTGTCATAATAAATAGTTTTATCACATAATTATGACTTTATCTCTTAATTATGACTTTTATCTCCTAATAAGTTTTTATATTAGAATTATTGCTTTAATCGCTCATTTATGAGATTATTTTCTTTTCTTATTTAAGCTTATTTCCACACAGACCCGCAGACATTTAATAAATTATTTTTCTTTTTTTTGGCAGAAAGAATACGTGCAAACATAAAGTTTACAACAATTTGTTCACTTGAGTTAGCTGACAGACTTTGGATTTGTGCCTTAGCTTTAACTCTGTCATTGTTTACAATTTAGCCATAAACTTAGAAAGATACCTCACTTGCCATAATTAAGTCATTATCAATTTTATTAGTCAAAGAACTCATTAATAACAAGATGTTGAATGTTTTTATTTCTTCATTTTGTTTATCTAATTACATTAGTGGGTCAAGCTAAATGCTGCATCATCATGCTAATGTGCTACCTAGCAAACAAAACATTATAGTTTAGCTAAGCACTTAACAGTGAGTTCAGTTCAAATGATGTGAAAATGACTTGCAATTTACTAAACTTATTACAGTGTTGACCTAAAGAAATAAAAAATTAAGCATTGATAGAAATAAAGTGGAAGACATGTATGCTTGATTTCACTCCATTCATTAGCATGTGCTATGTCAATCTCAACCTATAGCATTGGATGATGTATTTTATCTGTTTCCTTAAAGTAAGTTTTTGATGTGATGTGCCTTTACTCTCTGTATTTTCCACAGTTGAGGTAGACATAGATGATGATGGGAGTGATAGTGATGGTAAGTAAATCAAACTACTCTTCATGTTACTCAAAATAGTGAATTATCTCATTAAAAGCTTAGGAGAATGTAAAGAATTATTCATTTTACAATGCAGACGGCGGTACTCAGAAGAGAACAAACAGGAAGCAGGCAGGTGGCAGAGGAGGTGCAAGAGGAAGAGGCCGAGGCAAAAAGCCTGCCAGCGACGAGGACGAGGAGAAGGAGGAGGAAGATGAAGCTCCTAGGGGACGGAGAGGAGCCAACAACCGAAGGCCGGCTAAAAAACGAGGCGGTGGCAAGGATGACGATGATGACAGTGAGGATGAGGGCCCTAAGAAGAAGAAGGGGGGTGCAGCTAATCGGAGGAAAGGAGGCAAAGCCCAGGATAGTGATGAAGACAGCGATGATGGGAAAGGAAAAAAGGGAAAGAAAGGAGGAGGGAAGAAGGGAGGGAAGGAGGAAGACGACAGTAAGGGTAAGAAAGGTGATGGCAAAGGAAAGGGCAAAGACAAGGATGATGACAAGAAGAAAAAGAAGAAGAAAGATGACAGGTAGGTAAAAGGAAGAAAAACTCCAATCAGTGCATCTGATAAATACCATAATGAATCATAAATCTACATACAGCACAAATACAGAAAGATACAAGCTCAGCTCACAGAGCAAAGCCCAAGCCATAAGGTCAAATAATTTGCATGAAAAGTTAACAAACAAGCCACAGATGACCTAGTTAAGAGTAGAAAAAAACCACAGGCACTTCATGTTCCTTAGAGCACAATGAATAAGATTTAGAGATTGTACCTAAAGAGGGACATCTGATTCAAACTGAGAAAAGGAGAAGCGCCTTTGTGAGAGAAGAAACCAAAGATCACTCTAGATGAGCTCAGGAGATCCTGTGATTAGTTGGGACAAAGTTGCAGAAAAACAACCATCCTATAGAAACCTCTCCTTGGTGCTAGTCACGCAACGCCTACGTGGAGTTTACAGGTGAAAAATAAAAGAATAAAGCTAAATAAATGCATAATAAAAAATTTGTCTGATTAAATCAAGATGGAGCTTCTCAGTTTTAAGCAGTCTGTGGGGAAGAAACCGTGACCCACAAAATACCAACCAAGCAGTGAAGCATGGCGGTGGCAGTATCATGCTGTGTGGCCGTGGTGCTTTACAACTTTAGGGTGATGGACAATTGGTTTTATTTAAAGGAAGAATTAATGTGAGAGAGTACAGAAGTATCCTTGATGAAAACCGTTTCCAGAGAGCTCAGGGCCAATCGTTTAGCTTCCAACGAGAAAAAAAAAATGGCTGACACAACACAGGAGTTATTTGAGAACAAAATTTTTGGGAATGTCTTTTTTATGGCCCATTGATCCCTTGACTTTACCCCAACTGGAAGACTAAAGATAGCTGCCAATCCCACCAATCAGAGTTGTGGCAGAAATTCTCCAAATTCATGTATGGAAAACTTTTTGATCATTCCCAAAAAAGAATCAAGGCTGTATGAATAACATGTACCTCAAAGTCCTGAGCTGTCAAGTGTCCTGCTGCCGCCCACTGACTTTAATGGCAGACACGGGCTGTGAGCTCTAGGGTTAGGTAAGCAAACAGGCAGGACACACAAAAGATCATTTCAGTGCATAGGCAGGTAAGTGCCTGCTTAATCTATCACAATCAAGGTTGTAAGACGTCATTAATAAACTTGCCAAGATAGCTAAATTATCCAATAGCAGCACCCAGACTGTTTAACTTTGTATGTCATGACAACCAGTAGCATGTGTTGATATTTATCCTCAAAAGAAACACGTAAATATCGTTTAAGCCTCTCTAGCAGGGTCATCCCTCCAGTAAGAACAGCAACCAACTTTGAGAGTGACGCATCAATTCACTAATCCTCTGTGAATGTACCATTGGCTTAGTGCAGTAATGTAAAAAAGCAGCATAGCGATCCGCCTTTTTATGTCTATGATTTTATATGGAGGAACAGACTATGCATGTGCGAACACACACCTTGGTGATGATATGAGATGAAAAGGCAGAGCAGCACTTTGCCTTCAGTATAGGATGTGACTTGGACCCTAATAAAGCACCAGGGTGCAGCTTCTCTGGCTGACCAGATAGAGGTGCTGTTGAGTCGTTTTTAATTGTGCTATGAAAAGCACTACATGCCATCAATTTCAAATCTGTAGGTACTACAGGCTTAATGTCTTATCCAACTAGACATTTTAGTGAATTAATAAATAAAAAAAAAGGCTTAAGTCAAACATGTAGGCTACATGTTTGACTGTGTGTCACATGAAAACAGAAATGTCCATGACACTATGTCTACTTGCCTCATCCCTTATTGGTCCCACCTTCCCCTTTCCGCTCCAGTTCGTCTGACTCCAACTCAAACTCGGATGAGGAAGAGGAATCCATGTCTGAGGGAGAGATGGCCCGGCTGATGGAGGAGGTAGAAGAGAAGAAGAAACTGATTGCAAATATCAGGAACAAGCCTTGGAGGATGAAGCGGAGGCTCGTACTTCTAAAGTAATGTCTGTCTTATGCAAAGACGGGATTTTTTAAATCAAACTACTGAGCTGATATTTGTTTCTCATGCTGATTTGTTATGTCACAGTGAGTCTTTGCTCAATTCCTAACAGGGAAGCTCAGCAGTTTGTGGATAAATTTGAGGGGGCCTTGGGAAAAGGAAAAGGCAGGAAGTGGTACGCTTATAAAGTGATGATGACAAAGGTTCGGCAAGCTTGTAGGAAAGCAGTTTTTGTTGTTTTCTTGTGTGTTTGTCTTCTACAAGTTTATCTTTTTAATCCTAGAAATGGATCAAGTTTCAGAGGGATTTTGAAAATTTCAGAACTGCCTGTATCCCCTGGGAGAGGAAAATTAAAGAGGTGGAAAGTAAGTTGTAGACACCTTTCTAACAAAGTCCCTAGAGGAAGATGACTTATATAAAATCATCTCTTTAATGTCCTCAGGTCACTTTGGGTCATCTGTGGCGTCTTACTTCATCTTCCTGCGCTGGATGTACGGCATGAACCTCGTGCTTTTTGGTTTGACTTTTGGACTAGTGGTCATCCCTGAGGTGAAGTGTCATTGTCTTGTTTCTGAGTTAAAAATAACAAAAATCTTGCTCATCATATTTGGCAAAGTTAACCCATAAAGATCCAACTTGTGAAAAAATAAACAGAAAAGGCCATTCTTTTGAATATGTGGTCTTTATTTATACCTTTAACATAATCTAAAATAAAAATGTACCAACATTTTTTCATGGATATTTACCATTTATTACCATGTGATATGTCAAAATTTTTATAATGTAATTTTCTGCTTTCTGGTGTCTATTCAGAGCAGAAGACAAAACATTTTGAGCAAAGTTTGTACCATAAAGTGATGCCAAATGTCTCAGAAACTATATGTATGGTATATGTTACACTGGGTTCTCATGGGTTAAGACTATGCAATAAGACTGTAAGAAAAAACTTGGGTGAAATATATATATTTTTTAAAAATTTCAGGTGCTGATGGGTCTTCCCTATGGGTCAATTCCAAGAAAAACGGTACCCAGAGCAGAGCAAGACACTGCTCAAGACTACTCTGTCCTCATGGACTTCAATGTAAGTGATACACAGATAATTCTGCTAAAACTACATTTTTTAAAATGATTTTTTTAAATCAAATTTTAAATTTTAGCAAAGGCTGTGATGGACTGGCAACCTGTCCAGGGTGTACCCTGCCTCTCACCTGATGATTGTTAGGATATGTTCCAGCTTCCCATGAGCCTGAATTAGATAATAGATGGATGGAATTTTAGCAAGGTGCTAACCGCTGGGATTAGATCAGAAAAAGTTAGAAAAACCGTGACATACCCTGACTTTATATATATTTTACTTTAAAAATCAGAGGAAAATTCTTATGGAGACCAAGCAGAGTAAGGCGTAATACTGCCCCAGTGATATAACTCCCTACTGGGATAATATGTTTCTAATGGTTGCATATGTTTCTCAAAATCTCAATAAACAACTCTTTATCAATGGTACTCTGATGGACACTAGTGTATCCCAACACCATCACAAATTAAAGATGGGTTTCTGTATGAATTTAGGACAAAGTAATAAGACATGACCCAACTTTGTTCGGAAAGATGGACCCTTTTTGTAGATGTTACTTTTAGACCCAATCCTGGCACCCTCACCTGTCACCAGTTGAATCTTCCAGAATGTTGTTTTCTCATTTTAGGAAATATTTATTTGTAACTTAATCATGATTATGTAGCAAAGTCTGTCAGAAAGTAAAGAACCAAAACCATTCTAACTTGTAAAGATAGAAGCTTAAGTGGATGCTCCTTCTATACCCAATCATGACACCCTTACCCATCTCAAATTACATTGTAGTAATTTCTATGAGCTTCTGTCTCTCTTGGTGCTTTTTGAGTGGGCCTCTATCATTCATTCATTCATTCATTCATTTTCCAAACCACTTAATTCAATTCAGGGTCGCGGGGAAGCTGGAGCCTATCCCAGCTGACTTTTGGGCGAAAGGTAGGGTACATCCTGGACAGCTCTGCGATGGACTGGCGAGCTGTCCAGGGTGTACCCTGCCTTTTGCCCAAACTCAGCTGGGCCTCTAGCATAAACAGTTAAATGTCTTTAAACTGTATTGGCTGTAATGAACTGGCGACCTGTCCAGGGGTTATCTGCCTCCCACCTGATGATTGCTGGGCTAGGCTTCAGCTTCCTTGCAATGATATAAAAATGAATGAATAAATGAAAAAACTGTGTGAGCTAAGTTTCAAATTTTTACTACACACTTAATTTCTTTTCTATGCCAGGAATATGGGAGATAGATTTAGTGAAAAATGCAAACATAAATGCCCTAAATTGTAGATTTAAGTGTTCATTGAGTTTTATTAAATAACCTAACCTTTCTGGGAAATAAATTTATAAAAGAAATAAATGCCTAACATTTAAAACAAATATGTAGAACGTAATAAAATCAAAGATTTATTATTAATGTGATCATGTGAATAATGAATAAAAAGGAAAACATTAAATGCATCTCTTATTTTTCAGGGTTACTGCAAGTATTCTGTACTCTTCTATGGCTACTACAACAACCAGAGGACAGTCGGCTTCCTAAAGTTCAGGCTGCCTCTGTCCTACCTGTTGGTGGGAATCGGCACCTTTGGTTACAGCCTGATGCTCGTGATCCGCACGTGAGTCTGCTGCATCACAGCGTCCAGCTCAGACAAGCTTCATGTGTTTATTTATTCAGAAAATAAATAAATGCACAAACACTCACCAGGTTGCATCACATGTTTATTTGCTTATAAATAATACCAGTTAATATAAATTCAATATGCAATATATTTGTTATATATTATATGATAAAATCAATTTCATCTGATTAAATTAGAACTCCTTGTTTGGGTGTAATTCAGCTGCAAAATGATTTAGTGTGATAACAAATGTTTATTATACTTAATTCTTGTTACGTTTGGGTTTGTCTTCTCATCACGAAGCACTTTTCCCCTCCTGTTTCTAAGCATGGCCAAGAACGCTGACGTTGGCGGCGGAGATGGAGAGGAAGGGGAGTTCACCTTTGCCTGGAAGATGTTCACCAGCTGGGATTACCTCATTGGTAACGCGGAGACCGCAGACAACAAGTACGCCTCCATCACCACCAGCTTCAAGGTAACCATGACAACTCAGCATTTTAAAGAAATTATTCACATTTTTATTGCTTATTTCAAGCACCTAGTCAAGGAAGTAATCTATTTTACCAATAGTCAGTCCGCCTCATTTTTACTAAGAACAGGAGTCTATTGTAGACGAGCAGGAGAACCAGAAGGATGAAAACATTCACCTGCGGAGGTTCCTCAGGGTTCTGGCTAACTTCCTCATCACCTGTAGCCTCGGTGGGAGTGGGTACCTCATCTACTTTGTGGTGAAGAGGTCTCAGGAGTTTGCTAACAGGGATGATCTCAGCTGGTATGAGAAGAATGAGGTAATAATGCTTGTGGGGGGGGGGAGCTCAGGTTGATGTAAATAATAATGTTATTCCTGCTGTTGCAGCAGGTTTGTAGAACCAAAACAAACTGGATTGAATTGAACTGATTCCCTGTATGGTATGACACAGAGGTAGAACTTGAATGTAAAATATTAAATCATTTGTGAATAAAAAAAGCTTGACATATAACATGAAGTGTGTGTAATAATAACCTGTTTGTCCAGCTGGAGATCGTCATGTCTCTGCTGGGCCTGGTCTGTCCTCCGCTGTTTGAGACTATTGCTGAACTGGAGGACTACCATCCTCGAATCGCCCTCAAGTGGCAGCTCGGACGCATCTTTGCACTCTTTCTGGGAAACCTCTACACCTTCCTGTTTGCCTTGTTCGATGAAGTCAACTCTAAGGTATACATTGCATCGTCTGTGTGTTCTTCCTTTCTTTACAAAACAGTAGAAAGAGAGCAAATCCTGCTCATCCCTCCTGGACAATCTATACACATCTGCTTTTTGTATTTGTGAAAAAAAAAATCTTCCACAGGTGTTTGAAAGATGCTGTTTTAATGTTAATATGTCGACTAATCCGCTGGAATTAAACTGAATTATTGCTTAGTGCAGTATCTTTAAATATGCATTGAGATAATTTTGTCATGAATCAACGCTATAAAAACAAAGGTTTGAATGACAAGGTGACTTGTGGTATTTCTTTATGGGTTTTACACTAATAAATCCAAATAAAAACATGCCTATATATAAATAAAACATAGCTGAAGGATTATATGACTATTGCAGTATTCACTCCGTTGTTGCCTTGTGTCTTGAAAATGAAACAGATTTTAATGGGGCTTGCACCACAAAATCTATTTTAATTGTAAATATGAGGAATAGTCCTTAAAGAGCATGTTGCAGGTCAAAGCCCCCCTTCAATTAGTATGTAAAAAAAAAAAAAAAAAAATTTCAGGAACCAATGTTGAGTAAAAACACTCTTATAAATACACAGTTTGTGTTTTTAGGGTAGTTTCTGTTGAATTATAATACTGCATCTAAAACCACAAGACAGGAAGTGACGAAGGAAGCAGAAGATGGTGCCAAAAGCAAAGCACCCCTGCCATCTAACATACCCAATCACCAGAAGCGCAGTAATAGCATCTCGCCTGTAGATGGCATGTTTTCAATATTAGCCTTAAAAAGAACCTCAACCTCAGTTTGAGAAAACAAAACTCGCTAAATCGCTGAATGCCATTTTGACATGAATGTGAATGTTCACAATATTTTGACATTGATTTGATCAGAAATTTTCCCATACAAATAATTTGAATGAATATTCGTAATCAGTTTGTAAAGGCCTTAAGACCGAAGAAATGCCAAACAAAATCAGCTTTTTCTTGTTGCTTATGAACACTTTCTTAAGAATCTGTCATTTTACAGTTTCTTCCTGCCCTAAATGTGATGGTAATTTACATGGAAGTAGTATTCTATGCCTTTTTTTTTAATATTATTAATTTTGTAATTGGTTTCATTTGGCTTATAAATGCACATTTAAAAACTGACTTTCTGCACTGTCAGCAGAAGTTGAAATGTGGCTACATTCAATTCAATTCAATTCAACTTTATTTGTATAGCACCACTTCACAACAATGTTGTCACAGGGCACTTTACATACACATCATTTCAAGCCAATTCCTACATAGCCTATAATAGAAACAAACTGATTGCATCAAGTCACGACTTCGATCCAATCCCCCATCCTGAGCTGCACACGGCGACAGTGGGAAGGAAAAAAGTCCCCTTTAACAGGAAGAAAACCTCCGGCAGAACCCGGCTCAGGGAGGGCAGCCATCTGCCTCGACTGGTTGGGGTGGAGAGGACAGGAAAGACAGATCAACATGTACAACTGCACTTATTCAGGAAGACCTGCGGAAAAAAAAAAAAAAAAATTAGAGACGGCAACATTGGCATATATTTATACATTAATATATTAGAGAAATAGAGCGAGGTACTTCTCAGTGCATCAGGTAACATTCCCATTGCTACATAAGTAATGGATGGCTAGACTACCCATAACTATAAGAGCAATGAGCATAACCTGGCTGCTTTGTTAAATCGGTTATGCTATTTGGATACGCTGGCCTGGGATGTCCGTGGACACCTGGGGCCTAAAATGAGAGTTCATTTGGTGCTTTACTGAGGCCAGTGTGCTGCTGAAATTTGAACTTTGACCTAACTAGGTTCTGTACATGGGGGATTTTCGGTGTTTATCCATGAAAGCAAATCACAAATACTTTTCTTTAAATGCAACAACCTAAGAAAATCCCCACAAGGGTTGAATACTTTCACAGGGCACTGTAGCCTGTGTAACACTTCACTATTAGTGGACTAATTGGAAAGATGTTTTTAATAACTTAATGCAAATAAAGTGAAACCTGCAGACTGATGAGTTTCTTTGTCACCCTCAGCTGGATGAAGAGCAGGTCATTAAGAATGCCTCCATCTGGGCCATGAAGGAATACTATGCTAACTTCACCCGTCTGCTCAACGACTCCGAGGCAACCCCACCCCCCATGGACCCTGCTGATATCATCAGAGGACCCTGCTGGGAGACGGCTGTCGGCATTGTAATGAAATTTATGCACATCTGCCAAAACCCAGAGGATGTAACAAGATAAATGAAATAACTTGATTTTCTTGCTGTTGCAGGAGTTTGTAAAGCTGACGGTGTCGGACATTCAGGTGACCTACCTGACCATCCTGATCGGCGACTTCGCCAGAGCTGTCATTGTTCGTTTCCTCAACTACTGTTGGTGCTGGGACCTGGAAGCTGGGTTTGTAAGTCTGTCAGCTGCTGAGATTTTAGTTCATTACCTCCAACAAGGGGGTTATGTTTTACCCAGCGTTTATCTGTTTGTCTGTTTGTGTTCAAGATAACTAAAAAAGTTATGGACAGACTTTCCTGAAATCTTCAGGAGTTGTTGGAAATGTGGAAAGAAAGAAATGATTTAATTTTGGTGGTGATCTGGATCACGGTTTGGATCCAGGAACTTTTTAAAGGTGTAGCGCTGAGCTGCTGGGAACGGCACGTCAGGGCGGAACCGGTGCTATTTGTGGCATCCAGAGCGCTCTGATGGATCCGCAGGTATAAATAAATAAAACATTACCTGCTTGATGGTAATAAATGACAGGTTTCATAGTTGCCGAAAAGTATGACTGTGCAACAGGAACCCGTAAGATTATTAAAGAGGCAGCTGGTAAGGACATCTGTTATTTTATTTTTATTAATGTGCTTCTGATGCGTTTTGATGTCCGTTATTAGAGCGTGATGTAACGCTTTGCCTGTATTTGGGCTTGTTTATTACCTCCACCAAGGAGTAGAGCTGGGCGATTAATCGGATTTTAATCTCAATTGCAATCTGTTTTTTTTAATGATCATAAAAGTAAAAGGGTGCGATTTTTTTTTTTCTCTTTGCAATTTGCACTTGTGTGGTTTTTATTTGCCAATCGAGCGTCACTGGCATTGCAACACTATGCTGTAAACTCCTCCCACCGCCGCTTGGGTTTTATTCTGCCACTGTTGCCAACTTGGCGACTTTCGACTAGCGACAAATCTAGCGACTTTCACTGGAGTTATTAAAGAGGTTTCTGCACAAGAGGTCCTGCCTGCAGACCTCACATATTGTTCTGCAGTTATGTACTCCATGAGAAGCAAGAACCAGTGCAAGAACAAGTAAAAATTATTTTTCGTCAGGTCCATTCCTCATCTACCAGAAGCCCGTCTACAGCGGGGGAGGCGTCACTGCGGGTAGCGAGGTCTGCTTTTATGTGCAATGAACCCGCTTGTTACCTCTGCCAAGGAGGTTATGTTTTTACAGACATTTATCTGTTTGTGTTCAAGATAACTCAAAAAGTTATGGACAGATTTTCATTAAAATTTTCAGGAGTTGTTGGAAATGTGAAAAGGAAGAACTGATTTAATTTTGATAGTGATCCAGATCACGGTTTTGATCCAGGAACTTTTCAAAGGCCGTGGCAGAGGTTTGAGCTCTCCTATTGCTTTTCTAGTCGCAGCTTTCTCACCAACAATTTTCTCTTTCTCGGCTGTTCAGCAGGAGGAGGCAAATAAACCGAGCCGGGTTGGGAAATCCTCCCTGCATTTTCTCAGCCATGTTTACCTTCCGAGTTTTTTCTTCCCTACTTTGTATTTTCATCCCAACACGCTATTTATATGCAGGGTGTGGCTATCAGGTATGCGCTGCTGGAGGGGGAGGAGGGGAGCCGGGAGAAGAAGCTCACGAAATATAAGAAATGAACAACTCCATTTCGGTTCTAACGTTTGGATTGGTCAGAGTTTTTACAGATTTTCAGTAAACTGAGGGGTGTAACTA